>NC_068338.1:45700977-46039102 GCF_014633365.1 Diospyros lotus | reverse complement strand
TAGGGAGGAGATGATATAAACAATTGTATAAGGGTAGTAGTGAGCTGTGAACTTAGGCAGTTATCCTTGGCGGGAGATGTAGCACGTGAGGAAGGCTATAAATAGTGGCCGGCCTTATTCTGTTGGACATGAATATTTTTGAATGAAATGTGAATTTTCCTCTCATTTTCTCTCTCCAATTCTCTCCCTATTCTTCTAATTCTTCCTTCCCTCACACAAGATTCTTCGTGGTCTCTCCCATTCGGAAGAGATCAGCCTTAGAACACTGCCAGATCCTCGCAGATCTGACAGAAGGTAATTGTAACTGTTTTTTAGTAGCGAGTTCAATTCTCTGTGGACTTTATCTTGTCAAGTTTGAGCATTGTTCATTGTGCATTTATTTGTCTTGGTTTGATGTCATGGATATGTTTGTATTTCTTGCACAATCTTTGTGGGGTCATTTTGGAGGGATGAGCCATGTGAATAGGCTTTTGGGTTATACAAGAGTAGCCTTTTGAAAATGAGAAGTGGAGGAATATACAATCTTGGCCCAATGAAGTTATGCTGTCTAGCTTCTATCCTGTTAGGAAAATTATGAGGAAATGAATTTCTAATCCAGCAGCCTTCCTTTGCTTTAAGCTCATATCCTTACCTACTCTGTGATGTATAGGCAGAAGCCTAGGAAGGCTTTTCATACATTTGCTCTACTTTCCTTTGGAGAATGGGTAAAAAGCTTATCTTCTTTAAGCTCACATTGCAAGTGGTAATTGGGGAGTGTAAATTGGCTATTTCGGACGCCGATTATATCAAGTTTTGTTACTGAAAAGCTTGGTGTGTGATAAGGTTCTTATGGGGTAATAAAAATGTTTCAGTTTGTGCTCTAGGTTACAGGGCATAAAGCTGTGGAATGTATGTATGTTTATATCTGTGTACAGAAGAAGAAACAAGAAGGAATGTAGGCTTGAAAACTACAGTCTCATTGGCATTATGCCTAGTTCTGGAAAAAGCATTAAGAAACCCCAGTACATGTTTCCATTGAATTAGAAGAATTACTCAGAGGGTGTTTGACTCAGGTTAAATTTTGGTCAAAGGGAGCTTATAAGCTCTTCAAGAGCTTAAAAAATTGTTCTACCTTGGCAAATATGAAGAGCTTGTAAGCTACCTAGTCTTTAAGTTCTTTAAACTTATTTGGTAATCTGGTGCCCTAGGACTATAGATAATTTTTTTGGTAACTTATAAGCTATGTCAAAATACAGTGGTGTTGACTAAGTAAATATCCAAATTATCCTCATTAAAATTAGCACTTTATCCAAACATTTTAATAACTTATCAGAAAATAAACTCTTTTATCATAGGAACTTAAATGCTCTAAGAACTTATTTGCTAATAAATTGTTAGTGTTTGGATAAAGTGTATTATAAGCTGTTAGTAATAAGTTATGTGTTCGGTAAAGGAAACATTTATAAGCTGTCAGAACAGTTAAAATGATAAAAAAAGGACAAACTACTTTTTTAACAAAAAAAGCTATCTGAAAGCAATTTTTTGGTAAGTAATTAATTGATTGTGCTTTATGACAAATTACAACATATATTAGGTTTAGTATAATAATTTTGTTATTTAATTAATAGCTTTCTTAATTTTTATTTACATGGTTGATATAATAATTTGAAGGATAAAAAATAAATACATAATATAATCCAATAAATGGTGGATAATGAAAATTTTATAAAATATGGAATATCCAAAATATTTAAGACACTTATCAAATTAACAATTTTAGGGAAAATAGTAATAATTCTTGTCTTATCAGAGATTGGGTATTGGGGATTTAGGGATTTGTCTGAAGAATTTTTTTATTTATTTTAATGAGGGTAATTTTGACCTTTACTTTGCCACCACCAGCTTATTTTGAGGTAGTTTATAAGCTATCAAAAAATAAGTGATAGGGTATCAACTTGCCAAATAAACTGTTGGAAGAGCTTATAAGCTGGGTAACTTAAAGCTCTTCATGAATTGCTACAGGTAGAAAAAAAATTTAAGCTTTGGAGAGCTTATTAGCTTCATTTGACCAAAATTTAATCTACGCCAACACCCTCTTAATGGAGACTTTAGATAACTTAAATTTCCTTTTTGCATATGAAAAGCTAGAAAAATGATTCCATATACAGAGGTATTAATTTTTACTTTATTTGTTCTGTATTGTATCATACCACACAGTAACAATTTGATAAATAGCTTAAAAAAATACAATATAAAAGATGTTTATACTTATAAAATGAAGAAAATACTCAATAATTTTAACCTAATAATTTTAACAATATTGATATCGTGTATGGCACTAACAAAGCTACCAGGAATCCGAAATTAACCATGTCTTGTGAATAGGAAAGAGCAGAGAGAGTCAAGAGACTTCATATGCTGGGCAGAGACCAGAAATAAGCTTTCTTGGAGAGCAATAATCTTCAAGAGACAGTTCATATGCTCATCATAAGTTTTCTTTTTAACCTGGCTCAATATTGATGTATATTTTTGAACTCAGTAGTCAGCAATAATTTGCTTTGGAGTCTGTTATCACTGTTTGGATTCCATAAGACTCTTCGAATTTGCAGCCTTGCATGACTGTTTGAATAATTTAAACTGATTTGATTTTTAGACTCAGTAGCATTTTTGAAGACTGTTCCTATTGACCAGGCTGCAAAAGTTCTATTTTTAACCTCATTTTTTTTTTTGTATCACCTGAATCATGTGATACACCCAAATTGTATTGTATTGTATTGTATGATACATGCAATACGTGTTGGGGAAACAAAGCAAAACATGATACACTCTTTGATTTGTATCATTGAGCATGCATATATATATATCGTATCATATGATACACGATGATACTGAAGACTATGGTTCTGTGAAAGTGCATGAGGAAATAAATAATATTTAGCTGTGAAAGCGCATGAGGCTAAATATGGTTCTCAATGGGGTAGGTGATCTCCTAGGCCAAGTAGGTTGCTATACAAGCACTTATGGAAAGGAATCTTGAAAGTCTGGGATCCATTTTTTCGACTTTTGAAATTGTTTGTGGTTCTTCAGATGGATTTTGTTTTGACAGTTGCTGTGGCCATAGATGCTAGGCCTTGATATGAGTTTTTTCCTGATTTGTTTAGTTTAGCTAGTGATAATTTGGCTGGCTTCTATAAGTAACTTCTATTTTTTTTTTTTTTTTGTGCCATTGGTTTGGTCTCTGCTTTTCAAGGTAACTTTTTGGACTGGGGAACTGAATGGATGACTGCTCTTTTTGGCATGCTTACTCACTCGATGAAACTGAAATAACTTTTGGTCTCTGTTTTTTGGAGTAGAGACAAGAACAGTCAGATAATTATGCGATGCGATCCTTCTAAATGAACAGTCAGATATTATTCTCTTTTGTTTTCTTAATTGAAGAAATAATTGGAAAATAAAACAGCAAGTGCAAAAATGAGTAATAACCCCCAGTAGAGACTGGTACAATTCAATTCAACGTTTTGTTTGTTTGGGTTTGATTGTGTCTTTCTACTGAATCTTGCATGACCAAAGCAACAATAACTTAAAATACCCATATTGATTATACAAGGAAGAAGGTATAATATTATTCACTTTCTTTGAAATTACTTGTGGTATTTAAAAGCCCTCTTAAAGTGGCTTTTCTATTCTTTCTTTCTTTTTTTGTTCGCCTGGACAATTTTGTTTAGTTTTATTTTGACTTATAAGAAAGGAACCCCTTTAGTGATTGACTGATGTTAACCATGCAAGACGGTCATCTTCCTTTTCACTGTCTGGTGGCTCATGTATTTGGAGAACGTTTTTTTCCTTATTTTTTTTTGTACAATGTGTGATGGAAAAATTTGTGTTTGGATTTCTTAATTCGCTAGGGTGTGCTTACTTGAGTAGGAGGCATCTTTGGGTTTAGAGCTTTATTCATTACCATGTAGTGTGACACATTTGGAGAGAAAGGAATAATAGAGCTTTTGAGAAGTCTAGAAAGGTAGTTTTAAGGGAACCATTCCTGTTTACCTTTTTTTTTTGTGGGTGCCCAAAGATCTGTCTTTGTTGCTGTAGTCTTTGGCTCTTTGCTTTGCTTGTTTATGCATTTCTTTGAAATTACACATTCAAATGTTCTCATTCTATTCTATAGGTTTAAGGTTCTTTTGATCATGCTATTACTTATCTAATATATATATATATATATATATATATGTATGTATATATTCAAACACATCCAATATATAATAACAATTTGCTTGTTTTAAATTGTCTCAGTAATGACATTATGCAAATTCCAAAGTTCATATTCTCTTTGATCCTGCAGTTCCTTGAATGCATATGGAATTGCATTACTACACTCCCGGAATATGATTAGCATGTCATCCTCTTTTAAATGGCAGCTGGTGATTAATGATTTTTATAAAACATCAGCCTTGCAATGCTTTTGTAGAAAGCAAAGTAGAATTTCTCCCCCTCTTACTAGTTGGTTCGAAGATAAATTTTGTTGAGAAAGGGCATGAAAAAGATTTGCTGCATGAAATGGCAAATTATTGCAATTGAGAACGACCATGGATTTTGGAGTTGAGTTCGTCCCTGAACTTGTCATCTAACTAAAAATATGATCTCAATTTCTTTGTTCATTTATTGCTGCATTCTTTTAGACTAGTAGTGATTTTTTATTTCCATTTTAAGATGTAAGAGAATCAAACAATGAGTTCACTGGGAGTACTACCCATATTATTGACTTCTTCTCTTGCAGATAAGTATTGCGTTTTCTTTTCTATAGATTTTTTTGGCTTATGTTCCATATCTTGCAAGTAGTCCTTCCTGCTTTCTCTGTTCCAGTTGGCTTCAGATTTATTAAAGAACTCAATACAGTTTTGTTTTTTTACATCATTGTACAAGTGCCAATCTGATGTCTTCTCAGCATTGTCATTGCTATTGCCTTATATTTTTTTGTTTTAACCGCTTTCTTGTATTTGTGATCAAACTTTGGACGCAACTCTCTCTCTCTCTCTCTCTCTCTCTCTCATGTGGATCCAACTTGCAGGTGGCATTCAGAACAAAGGTGTTCCACCCAAATATCAACAGCAATGGGAGCATATGCCTCGACATCTTGAAGGAACAGTGGAGCCCTGCCCTAACCATTTCCAAGGTTCTTGTGCTATAACATAGAGATCAAACTTTGAGTTATCTTTTCCAGATGGTAGTCACAAACATATGGTATTTAGTGTGGCTGAAACAGTTATCATGATTTCCTAGGTGCTGCTTTCGATCTGCTCTTTGTTGACGGACCCAAACCCTGATGACCCGTTGGTGCCGGAGATTGCTCACATGTACAAGACGGACAGAAACAAGTACGAGACAACTGCAAGGAGCTGGACCCAGAAGTATGCCATGGGCTAATTTGCTGTGGTATGTGTGAGGGGTGGCCTTGGTGATACATTTTAATTTCAGTTTTTATGTATGAATGACATCTGAACTTCCTCTTGAACCGTGAAAACAGAGGGAGGTCCAAATATGCCCTTCAAAGGAGGGAACATAGATATTGCTCTTTAAAGTTGTTTGTATGGGCACTCGATTTTAAGAACCAATTAATCCTTCCCAAATCTAGTGCTTTTATGATTCCCCAGCTTCATTCGAGGTTGTGCCTCACTCTTCCAGTTTCTGTCATATTTTTCTACAAAACGGTTCTACTGTCCATGCTTTTCAGCTCTGCTGTTTATAGTCTGCTATTCGGTTATCACGATTGGCGCCTGTCTATATTGAAATGAAACATTAGCTTCCCCAAATTTTGTGGACACTTACGAATGTAATGTTTGGATGATTGGTGGTATTCCATCACGAGGGCCAAACCATAAAATAAAAGTATAAACCTAAAATAAAGAAAATAAACTTTCAAAAAACATGGATGTTTTTAATTCAATCCTAAATGTACATACTTGTGCAACATAAGCGAACTTGCAGAGTTGCAGAGGATTAGGTGGTCTTAGATTTCATAGAGCATTCCAACCTGTATTGTCTTCCCTGGAGGCAGTTTGAGAAACAGCAGACCTCGAATTCTTTTGGAAGAAGCGATGGAGGCCGTCGATTGATTAAATGGCTGAACCACCCATTGCTCTCTTTTGACTTGAGGATGGTCCTGCCAGGCACGAACACGGCCCCATGTGCCTTCCAGCCTCTAGCCTCTGCACTTCCATCGGCGACAGAAGCAACGAAGTCGTCTCTCTCCGGGTTGGTTGGGTCCTTGTATCCATATTGAACCAAGCACCTGTAAATTCCTTCGATTCCTCCTAGCTTGCCCACGTCCAAACGCTCCTCCGGGAGCACCATCTTGATGGGGAGAGTCCTAACTGTGACGATGATCATGATTTCTCGAACAGAGTTGGTGTGTTGAATGTAGTGTCGGATGATTGTGGGGATTCCATTGACAAGGTCAGCACAGAAGAAGCAGATGCCGGGTGAACGATGAAGACTGCTGCTGCTGCTCCTTGATAGCATTTGATTCAGTTCATCTGCTTTCATCATCCTCTCTATATCATAAGCATTCTTCCTACTCCTACCCGTCGTCGTCCAGCTGAGCATGATTACCATGAAGAATGCCGAGATAGCGAAAGGTACCCACCCTCCTTGTGGTATTTTCTCCAGCAATGATATCACAAAGGCGCCTTCAATCAGTACAAAAGGAACGAAAAATGCAATGGTGAGAAAAACGTTGAGATCCCAGGTCACCAGAATCACTAGAGTCACCAAAAACGTTGTTATGATCATCACCCAGATAATCACCACTCCTGCAAAAACCGCAACGAATTTCACTAGTTATTCGATCACCTGAAACGCAAGCAAGAAAAGGAAGAAGATTAGATGGCGAGAACGATTACCATAAGCATTTCCTATTTGAACACCATCTCTGAATCCCACCACAAGAGAAATGCAAATGATCACAAGAATGTAGTTGATTTCGGGCAAGTAGACTTGCCCTTCGTGTTTGGATGAAGTGTGCTTCACGTTGACACGGGGGAAGCAGCCGAGAGCCAGAGACTGCTTGACGACGGAGTAGCTAGCCGACACCATAGCCTGGCTAGCGACAGTTGCAGCCAAGGTGGCCACAACAAACATCGGCCAATAAACTGGCTTAGGAATAGCATTGTAGAAAGCAGTGCTAATTTGGTCAGGATGTTTGATCAAGTAAGGTATTTGGCCACCGTACGTGAACACCAACACCGGGTACACAAAAGTTGAGAATGCCAACTGCACAAAACCAATAGACAATTATCAGTCTTACCAAAAAGACTATCCGAATTCTGAAACTAACTGGTCAACCTTACAAGTCGTATGCTTTTTGCTAGGAGCTACCTGAATTGAAGTCTAGTTGAAGTGGCCCAAATAAGCAAACATAGCTTCAGCTCCTATTCCATGAATTGGCAATTAGTTAAAGATTATATATATATATATATATATGAGTACCTGTTATGCACAAGACAACAGAACCCAAGATTGTTCGTCCTTTTGGGCCATGTTTTGAGAAAAAACATGACCATGAACTTAGGTGAGATGGCCTTCAAAACTGGAGGATAGTACTTGATAATATTATAGATACCAATGAGAACATTAGATACGAGCCACATTAGCATGGTTGGTGAGAAGGAGAAGCCGACTTTGCCGGTGCCAAATCATTGGAAAAGGAAGAGCAAAAGCAGCAGCAGCACAACAGACATAATAATGGCGTACTCTTGAGGAAGAAGAAAAGTTAAACATGGATCATTAGAAAAAGCCTGTGTAAATTTACAATTCTTATTGTCTGTAAACAGAAATAAAGAAAAGTTAAACATGGATCAAATGAATCTGTTTCGTATCTCAATTTAGAAAAAGTCTTGAGAGCCCGAGAGGATGATTAACGGGCTTATTGAATAGGAGCAAAAAGACAAATTTGCTCTCTCATTTAGGAAAAGTCTTGAGAGCCCGAGAGAATGATCGACGAACTTGCTGAATAGGGCTAAAAAGATGAATTTTCCCCATGCTCTCCTCTTTCCTCTCCCTTCTCATGGCCGCCGCCTCGTCGTTGTCCTCGCCTCACCGCCACACCTTGCTACCGTCGTCATCTCGTCTCGCCGACAGTGGCTGCATCGACTATCGACGAGGCAAAATGAGATGACGACAGCGACGACTATGGGAGAGGAGAGAAGAGAGCAGGGTAATTTCATTTTTTTGCCCCCAATATATAAACCCCTGTGTGACTCTCTCATACTCCATACAAGGACGACTCAATTTAATTGGACTAGTAGAATTGCATATTTCAGATTTATCAACACTATCTTATAGTATAGCACGATGAGAGTTGAAACACTGAGCATCCAGAAAAGCACAAAGCGCGAGGAGATAACTGATTTTGGTATTTACAAGATCAAACTGTATCTTCTTATTAAATGCACGAATAAATAAGTTTAAGCTAATGACTGACTCTAGTCACTACCTATGCCTGCATCGCTGTGCTGTGCTGTGCTGTGATGTGCGTGGATGTCACGTGATATTGAGATGAATAATTTTATTCCAGTGTGTCTGTATGGATGGGATGGTACATGCATGACTTTTTGTTGCTGGCTAAATGCATAACCCAAACTTGAGAGTAGGCTACATCCCGTTTCGTGGGCTGGTCCAGGCCCAAACCAAACTTAAATCATTTTCCGATTGAGCCCGAACCTTCGGTTGTCTTAGATGGCATCAATAACATATTAATAATTATATATATATTAAAAAGAAAAATACGTAATTGTCACTATAAAAACATTATTTATCATATTATTCTCATAATTTTTGTACACTAAAATATGGGTGGTTAGTCACAGTCAGAGCCAAATATATAGATATAGATATATGTTAGCAGCAGCAGCAGCATTATTAAGGACATGACATTGGGTCCAACTTAATCTAGCCGGTTATCCGTTAATAATATAAAACCCAATTAGAGAATTTTAATATTGTTGTTAAAAATGGGAAGACAACTACAGGTTCTTTCTGCATCGATGACCCAAAGGCCAGGCCACGTGATTTACTTTAGTCCTCCCACTATAATTATTATGCCTCCTTACATTAATTATGTGCCGTCATTTTCTTTCCATTCTTGTCAGGTAGATAAGATGGCTATATATATAGATGCCCATAATGTTGCTTCCACAAAACAATTAATTCATTGTTTTTGAAATAAAGATATACCTTTACCAAAATGAATCCAAAGTATATATATATATTGTAGATAGTATTGTAATAGTATATAAGGAGTCATTTATAATCAAATAATAAATGGAAGGTTTAACCATATATTCTAATAATAATGATTCTCACTAGAACCCTCAATCTCATGTCACAAGTTTTTAATGGGTTTTGCCCTATACATTAGTCATTTTAAGTATTTTTCCACATGGGTTAGGATCCATGTCACATGAAAATTATATATTCTATCATAATTTTTCAAATTTAGAATAATCAATAATAACCCAATTTTGCATGCTAGAAATAAAGTTTCTAGAAGTTTTATCTATCCAAGGTATTTTATTGGAACACATCACTCACTCGAAAAATTACATTCTATTAAGGAATACAGCATTTTCTTTTGCCAGATAGTTAAATAATCTTCTCTATGACTTATATATATATATTTATCTTTAACATATATATATATATTATTTCCTTTATTATAATAGAATCCCATAATTTGTGCAGCTGCTTGTTGTGTTGTGATTTGTATATGTTCGGCGGCATATATATTCTTTTCTTCATTAAAATAAAATTTCATGCACATCCACATATATACAATTTTCAAAAAGAAATATTATAATTACAAATAAATTTAATAATTAACACTTATAAATTGGTACGACATAGATAAATTCATAATAGTTTATTGTAGTGAATAATTTATTGTTAATTTTAAATATGCTTATTATAAATTTGTGCAAAATTATTATGAAATTATATTAATTTATAAGAGTTATTTATAAAAAAATGAGATTGGAAAATGAAGAGGTGAGTGAAATTGTTAGCAGCCAAATTTAACAAGCTAAGCTAGAAAAGTAGAGAGTGAGCGAAACGACAACGCTTGGAACGCGAAGAAGCATTATTTAGTAATTAATTATTTATGCCCAAACAGAGATTGAACAAAGCCATTCGAGGAGAGGGGAGGGTGTGTGTGAGTGTGAGATTCTATTTCTATTAAAAAAAAAAAAAAAAGCATATATTTTTATAACTATGTTATAGTAAAAGCTAATTTTTATATTTTATATTATAAAAACTAAACTTACTTTAACTTAAATAGTATTTAAAAAATTAAATATATATATATATATATAATTTGATCGATTAAATTTGTTAGTCTATTTAGACATGCACGAGAGGGACTGCGCTTAAAGTGATAATTAATAATAATAATAATAATTGCAAAGGGGGAGGGGGAGGGGGAGATGGGATGGCGACCCATGTCCGATGTGCCGTGGGTCGAACTTGAATGTTGTTTATTAATTATCAAGACAAGGGTTCCACGTGTCAGTTCCGTATCCTGTCGCGAATCCGATACGAATACGAACAAAGTCTTAAAATAGAAGCGGCAAATGGGTCGTGCCCACGAGTGGAGTGGGGGACGGGCAAGGGGCATGGCCCCTGAAAATCAGCCCCCCCCCCCCCCCCCTCCCCCCCCATTTAATACAATATACAATATACAATAGAAACCCCCCCCCCAAATTTAATTAATGAATGAATGAATTAATTAATTAATTAATTAATGGGTTGGTTCATTATGTGTGTGACCTGACCTGACTGAGATTTTGTCTCTACCTACCGCAGGCAGAATGGAGGAGCAACGCCTAGCTGACTCCCACTGCCTAGCTCGCTCGCTCGCTCGCTGAGCTGCCGCCTTATGCCAAAGCTTGATTAACAACATTTGCCCAAAAATTATTGAGGAATACTGATTGAAACAATTGTCGAAAGTGCTTGTTTGAATGGGATTACAGACCACAGTGGGGCTGCAGTGCACTGATTGGGAGAGACACCCAGTGGGATCATGTTATCTTTTTGCGTCTACCTATAAATAATTTTTAAATCATCATATAAAGTTTTTTTTTTTTTTTTTGGGGGGGGGAATTATCATAAGGAGTAACCTTAGTTCTATTACCTTAAACCTTAAAGAATATATAATAAATAACGAACCAAACAATTCCTAAATACCATATTTGATTTTGAAATCTCTAAGTCCTAATACAAATAATAAGTCCAATGAAACTACCACACTAGGACATATATACATTTTTGTGATATTTAAGAATTATTATAGAAAATATTCATACTAAAAAATTAAAATAAAATAAACTTACTATCTCTTGTTTGTCACAAAAGATGAATAATCACTTAAACTATCACCCGAGGCATCAGAAGATATATTTCTTTTTTCAATGATGAAACAATCTAGTTTTATATGGCCTAATTATGGTATCACAACTCAGACTACAGCCCATGCACCAAACCCATTTTGTTCTTAGCCTTTACAACTTGGACATTGATAATCACAACGTAAAAATCAAACTGATTGAAGACAGACATGTTTTTCCCTCTGCCAAATCCCTAGTTTTGAGGCACCCAAACCAACCTATATCAAACTCCTAATTTCTCACAAAAATTCAATCTAGTTATAATATTATCATGTTATGTTGGATGTCATCAAATTATGATTGATTGCAAGATTTATAATTACTCAGGCTTCATCCTTAATTTGTTAATGACAATTCAATGTGAGAAAAGATTAATTTTACTTTTTTATTTTACAATTTGTAAGAACAATATAAACTTAAACTTATATAAGAATATAATAAATATGATTATAATTAATTACAAATGTGCATTAATCGTAATGGGATTTGGAATGGAAAAGATGGAAAGGGGGAAGCAGAAGCAGAAGCAGAAACACGACACTGGGGGAGTAAGAACGAAGAAAGAGCATAGTTAGTCCAAATGCGGGCCCCGCAAGCCCACGTGGAGAGGCACACGTGCCTGGAAGCGAGTGGGTCAAGGTCAAGCGCGGAAACGGCGCCGGTTCCCGGTTGCTGAAAAGAGGAAGGTGTCAGTGGGGACCCAGCGGCCTGAGCCGGTCACCGCACTGTCCTCAAGTCACAGGACAAAATCCCCTCACGGTCCGGTCCGTGTAGCAGCGCGTTACCGCCTTTGCCATGCCGAGTCCCTTTCCATGTACATACATACATACATACATACGTAGACTGGCCTTTTTAATCTTTATTATTATCTTTCTCTCTCTCTCTCTCTCTCTCTCTCTCTCACCCATCCTAAATTTATATGATTATTATTTTTTTAGTTTGTAATTGTTACGACCAAGGAGCTTAGAAAAGAGAGTCCTACTAGTTCCACTTGGGAGTGTTTATGGGCGGGATTGGTTTGGGTCGGCCTTAAATCAAGCACCACAAGTCAATCTTCTTTATCAATTTTTGTCCAATTTCAAATCTGAAGTCCAACCACTCCCTTTTTGGGACTGAATCAGTGAATTTTGTTGGAAAATACTAACTGAAAATT
Source organism: Diospyros lotus (assembly GCF_014633365.1). NCBI lineage: Eukaryota > Viridiplantae > Streptophyta > Magnoliopsida > Ericales > Ebenaceae > Diospyros > Diospyros lotus. Next base: position 46,026,535 of record NC_068338.1, on the reverse strand, counting down.
CTTTATTATAGCATGCATGGTCCGTCCAGAGGAATGGCATATTGACACTGGAGTTATATTATAGTGACAATTAATAATAAACATAAATTTTAAATTTGAGTCTTATGGGTTTAATTACTCTTTCAAGAGATCTTAAATAATGGTACAAGTATTTTTCCATTTCATGACAGATAATAATGGCTTCTATTGGTTTTGTGGTGCTTTTACAACCCTGTTTTTACTGAATTAACATGTTATTATGCTTTCATTATGCATATTTAATGTCTGGTGGGAAAGAGAGAGAGAGAGAGAGAGAGAGAGAGAAAGAGACCAACATCTCTTGCTTCAAAGAGAAGGCTGATGAGCTGAGACAAGGAGACTTTAATTTTCTGAGCAAAGATAATGTAAATATTGGGGAGCTTCTCCAACATAATTAATAATAATAATAATAACAATATTGGATTCAGCAAAACCTTGTTTTCAATTTAAGAAGTTGGTCTCTCATCATCATCAAAGTCCGAGCTGAGTGTATGTGTGTGAGAGAGTGAGTGATGAGGGTGCTTCTTCTCCGACTCTCTCTCTCCTTCTCGTAAAAGCTTCAGAGCTGCTGCTTCTGCTGGCCCTTCTTTTTAGAACAGATCTTACCGTTTCACTATTTTAATTCCCTTTTGGGGGGGATTAATTAGCGAAACATAGGGATTATTATTCACTGTTTTCTTCCCCATTTTCCTCTCTTTATTAATATTCTTTAGCTTCATTCTGTCGCTATTTTTCCTTAAGGCAATATTTCACTTAAGGAATGTCTTTTGTATTTCTTCTGAGTCCTTATAATTTGGTTTTTTAAATTTATTTTTTAGGATTAACATATTTTTAACTTAATGAAATAGTTATTTTGAAAAGAAATGAGAAGCAAATTACTAGACATGTCTATTAAAAAAAACCCAAAACAACAAGAGTATTCTCATTTTAAATCACCTAAACCCTAACTTGATAGGGTTGCTCTTATATTGGTGTAGGAATAACAAAAAAATTATTCTTTTGTAACTTTAAAATTATGAAAAAGAAAAAAAATAAAACCTAAAAACAAGAAGAGGAAGAGATTAAAGTGAAGATTGGGCATAAATATAATTTTATTAAAAATTATTAACAAATATAATTATCTTAAAATATAATTTTGTGTACTAATATCACTTTCTGTATTGAATATATATATACATATATATGAGAGAAAATTAGTGTTTGAGGTGTGGCTGTGCATGCATGAACCAGGAAGGTAGGTGGGTAGCGATGGGGGCAACTGTAGAAAAAGGAAGGCAGTATCAAAAGATTAGCTGGAGATCATCACTGTAACCAAGGCCATATGGGGGCTGATGAAGAAGAAGTTTATATATGTATATATACAATTCATGCCAATTAAAACTATATAACCAGCTAGCTAATTAATTAAAGCACTAGCCAGTAACTTAGTAAAACACCCAACTGGACCTTGGACTTGATGCTGATTGACTTATACTAACCTACTTCTATCAACCCACCAAATAATAGTTCATCTTTTTTTTTTTTTTAATATTATATGCTTAATTATATATATATATATATTCACCTATTGCTATATATGTTTTTGTAAATTAATAGCTATATATATATTATATGATTTATTACTACAAAATATTATTATCATGCTGTATTTATGTGCATGGTAATGTCTTATACATAAAAATTTTAATATAATTTAATATTAGGAGAAACTCAAAGCATATGCGCTTTTGTAGTTTTACCACAAAAGATAGCTTGGGTTGAGTTGGGTACCATACTTACCTATATATCCTTTGCATGCAAAAGTAAAGGGAAAGTGAACAAAAGTTTGAACCATTTTAAACATATATCTGCCTGTCTTTCCAATATTATTTCTTTCTATAAAAATTCTATCAAATTTGATTTCATCATTTAATATTTGAGATTTCAAATCCTAAATCTCAAAAATTAAACCAAATAGACATTTGAATTACACATTAATTTTACTTAGACAAATGATTACACATATTCACAAAATTATGCATTTGTCTCTGCGAGGAAGGGTCAAGCATGAAAGAAATTATGTTTATTCATTTTAAATTGAGTATTTGTTTCTCATTTTAATTTTAAAATTGAAAATCCACTTAGTTGGGTACGAAGATCACAGCTAATACAAAAATTATTAATTTTTTATTATAAATTTAGATAAAAAAAAAATAAAATTTATAAAACGAACTCACAGGACGAGGTAAGGTAAAAGTGCCACTCCCTGGACCAATCCAAACAACACCTTGACATCTAGGCATGGAGGCAACACAAAAGTGGGCTTAATGGATGAATATATGCTAACTCTCTCAATGCGAATGCCGACAATAGAAACCATGTTGAACATCACACTAGAACATCGATCATGTGCGCCATTGATCTTTCACATCGATCGTATGTCAGCTTCAATTTCTTCGGAGGTTTTTGGCATTGTGTGTGAATCCATGTGCTGGGCGTGTTTGGGTGTAGAGAGAATGCAGCTCTTGAATTAAGCTTTGCATGCAAACAGCAGACAACTTTCAAAGCGGAGAGATAAATTAATTAATATTTGCACAAACAGATGACAGTGAGCCAAAGATATCTCAGAGGTGACAACAAAGGTACCCCCAAATTCATTAATTCACTCGAGAAATTGACGCAGTGAGCTGTTTGGCCAATTATTGAACCATGCATATAAATATATATACAAAAGCGACATCCCGTGTACGTACTTAGCCTCTGCTCTGCTGTCAATAGAAATTATGTTTATATATACATAATTATGTGTTATATAACGAATAGACAAGGAAAACAAATAAAAGGTAATCTCAGCTAACATTTTACATCTTTATTCGCCAATTAATTAGAGGAATGTGTTAGATTAATTACTAACATCTCGCATGCATCATAAATAATACAAGCTAGTACACACGACATATACAAATTTAGTTAGATAATTTTTTTTTTATAAGAAAATTAATATATAATAGGGTTGAAGCTGGAAACTCTTTTGAGTTAAAAAGTACAAATTTTGAAAGACACAAGACGGCGGGCCAAATAATAACAATAAAATAATAATGGGGTTAAAAATGAAAATTGCAAAATGGAAGATGGAAGTGGGAAATTGGATAATAGTGTTGTTCCAAAACTATACAAATTACCTTAAAACGACTACACCACACCACAGCATCATCGGTGGGTGGGGCTACTAGCTAAGCTAGCCCTGAGTCCTGACCCTGAGTGGAGCGAAGTCCACCAAATACTCTCTCTCAATCGATCTCATTTGAGAGTTTTGAGTTGGAAGGAGGGGAAGGATAATAAGGTCCGACGACGATTACTGTTGTTGTATGCGCATCGCCGTAGACAATAACAATTAATAAAGCCAACCGACGATGAGCTGTCTCTCTCTCTCTCTCTCTCACTCTGTACCATACTCCCATCTTCCTCAGCCACGTCTGCCTGTGGCGAACTTTGAGAGCAAATTTCTTTACCGTTGATGGGTGCGTGCGTGCGACAATTAACAGTACCGCTTTTCAAACAATAATTTATCTAATAAATGTTACATTTAAGTATTATTAAAAATTTTACTAAATAGGAGACGTTTGTTAATCAAGATAAGAGGAAAAAAATGTCAGATATGGGAAGCATTCCGGATATTTGATATTTTCAACGTGTTTGTTAAGTTTATCTGACTATTTTCAAAAAAATCCTTACGTAACCTCTTATCTCCTTATTTCAAGATAAATTTATCCGACCTCCTCCTCGGATAAATTTATCTGGCTCTTTCAAAATAAAACTTAATTACTTATCTGCCCCTTGTAAGATAATTAATGTTATTTAATGCATTTTACAGATTTAAATTTATTAAAAACTTATTTATTTAACTCTTATAATTAATATTATTTAATATATTTTAAAATTATTATATGTTTTGATAATTTTTAAAATTTAAATGACATTATTCATTTCATTCATTTTTAAAATTTAAATTTCTCTCTCTATATATTTTATTAACTAATATAATTTCTTTCATCAATTTTTAAATTATTTTATTTAATTTTATATTTTATTATCTATTATGAAAATATGTTTTAGTCATTTTTAATTATTTAGGTGAAATTATTGTAATTCTAACAATTATTATTTATACTTTTCAACTCTTTTTAAATTTATTTTTGAATATGAATTTAGAAAATAAAATATTATTTTTAATTTTAATCTTAATTTTTTTGACAATTCATATTAATCATAAAATACTATTTTAATCATAAATTTGGAAATAGAGATATTTTGGTTAAAAAATCCTTATCTTGATACTTATCATATGTATTAACAAACATATGGAAAGAAAAAATACAGTTATCAGTAGATTCTAAAAAATTTAACAAACAGTTTAATAGAAATTTTGAAATACTTTTCAGTCTTATTTTAACCATTTCATATTTTGATCCGAAAAACATTCTAATCTTATCTTAATACCACATTTTCTTGCTGTTTTAACAAACGCTCCCATAATAAATACTAAGTAATTAAATCGGAACAAAACGACTAATCCACCCAACCCAACCCAACCTTTTTTCGCGATCAATCCATCCACTGTACACTTATCTCATTTCATCTGATGTCGCGCTCTTTCTTTAATAAATTAAAAGAAAAAATAAATAAATTCAAACCTTCTCTATAATAAGAGCAGGGCAGCTATATCAGGATGAGGTGGAATCATGTTTGTTACTGGACTAGTTGGACTATTCCGGTCTAATTTATAATATATATTAATTAATTATTTTTTTGTAAGATTCTAGCTGAATTAATTAATTAATTCACTAAACTAGGCTGATTTCACCGATGAATTCAGGAACTTAATAATAATAATAATAATAATATTGATGGTGAAAATTAGTTGATCGTGATTCGTCTTACTCACATTGAAAAAATAAATATGGGAGAGAATAAGAGAAAGCACACAAAAGTATTTTAACGTGGTTCGACTAGAACGATACATACTCTACGACTGTTCTTTAATTATTCCGACATAGTAACAATGTATTATTATGGTTATTTTTTCTTCTCCTTTATACAATGATTTTAACTCCTATTTATAAAGTGAGATGTTTACAATTTACATAAAATCCAAAATTGGGCCTGTTTGTTAGGTCGCTTGATATCCACGATCGAGATTGAGTCCATCGACGAATAATCTCATTCCGAAGGTTTAGGCCTTGGGCCTGTTGAGCCTCAAGAGATTGGGACTGTCTGTTAGGTCGAGACCAACTCACTTAGCTCTTTCCGAAAAATACCCATAACAAATAATAATAATTTAAGCTATTCTAAACTAATTGATGCCTATTAGTTAGGTAGAATCTATAATTTTCATTTCATTTCTAATTGAAATATTTAATCTTGAATTTTATTTTATTTTGCTTTCACTACCAATTTATATTAATATTGTTATACAAACTTTCTTAGTTATAGGATAGTGTTACTTTTAAATCGATTACGTGTGCTGTAATAAATTTTATTTTTTAATTTTCATAGTCCTTAGTGTGAATAGATTTACTAAATATCTCCACTGGATTAGTCACGAATTCACCTGGAATTTGATTATTTTAAAAAAATTAAAAATTAATTAAATAAATATGCCAAAGAGTCAAATTCAAAAAATATACAATGAATTTGGGGTAACATATTTGCTTACTTTAATTCGATCAGTATATTTCCATTTTAGTTTCAAATTTGATTTGATTTGATTTTCTAAACATTGGTAAGTTACTTGCTAATTAGAGTCCAAATAATAATCCTAGACGAATTAGGGGAGGTGGGGACACGCGCGGCGAGACGAGGTCGAGGTGAGGACACGTCGTCTCGATAAGGGGAATAAAGAAAAACCCAGAGATGTACACTTCACCAGATTTATAAATGGCGGCGAATTCTAGGCTGCCTCCCCTCCCATGTTATTCCTAGCTGTAAAAAAGTACAGTTAAAAGATTAAAAAAAAAAAAACCGAAAATTTAAAGCCCCAATTTAAAATGAATAATTACAAAAGTAATTTTTTAATTATTAATATTAAAGATGTTAAAAACATGATTTCCAAATAGCAGTTTAAAAAAACCCAAAAAAAAAAAAAAAAATCTTACTAAATCGACCTCACTGCCCTCCATGAACTCCCATTATTATTAACCTCCTTAGCTGTGACTCACCGCTAATCCGAAAGGTCAGGTCGGTTAACTAAAATTATTAATGTGAAAGTGAATTTGCCAAAACTGGTCAAAGCACTGGGGGGAGGCTTCAAATTTGACCGACATATTTAAACCGGGCCGGGCATCTTCGCCCTCACGTGACCGGCGACCCAGATTTGGAGAGAATCATAATCATAAATCCTCACGCACGTGCTGACGCGGCACCTTCCGATCTTCACTCATTGGGCCAACGCTCCCTACGTGGCCGAATCTGACAGGTCCGTATGTATGGAAGTGGCGATCTGTTCACGGCCGCCGGCTGCCGGAATCTTATGCCGGCGGTGGAGCCGATGTTACGTTGCGGACATATGTTAGGATCGAGGAGGAAATAGGAATATATGGAAAAAAGAAAAAAGAGAAAAGAGAGAAGAAAATGAAATGGTGAAGTTAATTACGAGAAAAGGAAAAGGAAAAAGATTTTATTTATTAAATGGGCTGCAGGTTTCGCGGTTTCCGATTTCGGCTGTTGGATCCTATAAAACAGCGATTTCAGTGTTCTGAGTCTCCACCGCAAGGACTAAGCCTGCCTTCCTTCTACTCGTACTCCCTCTCTGTCTCTGTCTCTGTCTCTGTGTGCGTCTCTCTCTCTCTCTCTCTCTCTCTCTCTCTCTCTCTCCGAGCTTCTGGCCCTGCCCTTTCCTTAAATTCTTCCCAGGAAATCCCTCAAACTTACCCGGAAAATCCCCCCGGAAACGTTTAGATTTGTGGGGAGTGACTTGGTTTCCTTATTGGGTCGATATAATCTCCTTCGCTTTGGTAAAAGGGCTTGCCCCTATTATTCGACAAAGCCTTTGTGTCAACTTTGATTTCTTTTGAATCCAATCCCACCTTTTAATGTTTCCTTTTCTGTCAGATTTTACTGTACCGGCCTGCCTTCTGGTTTTCTCTGCGTTTGAAGCTTCTCTTGGACGATTCACTTCACTTTCTTCCTCCATCTTTATTCTCCCCCGTGTCTACTCTCTCAAAGCAATCTTCCTTTAAATTCACGCTCCTCTCTTATGAATATCGCTTTTCATGGTTTTCGATGCGAATAGTGAGAATCTGAGCAGCAGCTTGAGCAAGATGGACGAGAGTATGAACTTGCTATGGCCGATCAAGTACTCCGAGCACAGAAGTGTTACCAAGAAGGTTAAAAAGCCCAGAAAAGGGGCCGTCTCCGACGGCCGGAGGATCCCGCCGGAGATGAACTGTCCCAGAGTTGTTCGGATATCGGTGACGGACCCGAATGCCACGGACTCATCGAGCGATGAGGAGGACGACCTCTTCGGCCGGCAACGAGTGAAGAAATACGTCAACGAGATCAACATCGAAACTGCTTGGAAGACCAGTGCTTTGGTTGGGAAGAAGCCAGTGAAGGTGAGCCGGAAGCCAATGAAGTCGGCAGCGGCAGGCGGTAGTGGGAGGAAGTTCCGCGGCGTGCGGCAGCGGCCGTGGGGTAAATGGGCGGCGGAGATCAGAGACCCGGCGAGGCGCGTGAGGCTTTGGCTGGGGACTTACGACACGGCCGAGGAGGCGGCGATGGTGTACGACAACGCGGCGATCAAGCTCCGTGGACCGGACGCCCTGACGAACTTCCTGACGCCGCCGGCCAAAGACATGCCGGAGATTAACCAGACCTCCGTTTCCGGCTACGAGTCCGGCAACGAGTCCCACTCCCACAGCCTGGCTTCTCCAACATCAGTCTTGCGATTCAGAACAACCGAACCAGAAAAGACCGCCAAGCCAGTCAAACTATCTGAACCGGTACCAGATCCGGTTCAGTCGCAGGAAGAATCCCAAGACGAAACGAATTTACAAGCCGAGGCCCCCGATTACTTGCCAATGGACATTCCGTACTTAGACGATTTCTTCAACTTCGAGTCGCCGGAGCCGATAGTCTTCGACGACAAACCAGTTCCATTCGACGAACCGCCGAATCTACACAACAGTGTCTTCTTGAACGAAGATTTAGGCGACATGTTCGTCGATTCAGCCAAGGACTTCGGATCGCCGTCGACGTGGCAAGTCGACGATTACTTCCAAGATCTGGGCTGCGATTTCTTCAGCTCGGATCCTTCAATGGCGCTATAATGAGGTCCCGTCGCCGCCGGATTGTCGATTTTCCGGCAAATTTTGTACCGGCGGTGACAGCGTAATGGCGGGCTTTCCTTGTTCGTCTGCTCTACACACCGGTGGTTTGTTTGTTTGTTTGTCTGTTTGTTTGTGGTAGGCGTCTCCGTTAAAATTAACGGAGATATGTACGGAGTTATGTAAGATTTTATGCTCTCGCTATAAATAAAACGGACTGGAATTAAATTTTCTTTCTCCAACTCTCTTTCCAATCTCTTTTTAACTTTTTTAAATAATAAAATTTCAATTAATAAAATAGTAATAATTGATGCCACACGAAGATGTTATAATCTTCCAAAATAAAGTTGTCTAGTGCACCCAATTTTTTTTTTTTTACATTTTTAAAGTTAAATGGACAGAGTTAAACGTGAGATGGAGATGGAGATGGAGATGGCACGTGTGATGTTTGTTTAGGCAGTAGTAGTTAATGGGAGGAGATCTCCTTCGCCACAGTGGCATTCTTTTTGCCCCCACACGGGCTGGCGCGGCGCAATTGGTGCTCTGCTCTTTGACTGCCTGGCTGGCTGGCTGGCTGGCACGAGCCGGGTCGGTGGCGTGATCGTACGGAACCCCAGTCGATCACTCCTTTTTCTGCTTCCTTGCTCCTTGATTGCTTAATCCGAGTGAGTCCAACCAAGTATTTTGAATCCAATAGAATGAAATCTGTGTCTGATCCTTTTGCGCTTTGATAAAAGATTTCAATTTTGATTATTAACAGAAAGAATTATTGTAGCATCGATTCGACGAGACAGAAAATTGAAGTTTAATGTGAATAGTCAATAAGAAGAAGGTAAATCAATTGATTATGCCTCTAAGAGTAAGAGAGCCAAATGCCAAAAGGCGACGCAAATTCGTTGGAGTACGGAACAAATAAGGGAAGGGTAGGGTAGGGGAAGTGGGGTTCAATCAAATTAGGCTTCATTTTGAGCATCAATGTACTCCCACGTACTGACCCACTCCTGCTTGGCTGCTCAACTGTGTTGTCGTGACTCTTTATTTTTTAAATATAAATTAAGCATAACTTATAAGATTGATCGAGAGAGTTTCAATTGCCCATATGAAAATCTTATCAAGATTTTTGTTTATAGTATTATGTCCGGAGAGACTTTGTACATAAAAGAAGTAGAAATAATGAGTTCAATTATTGGTTCATTGTTTAGGCTTTTAAGGATAATCTTTTTGTTTTGTTTTTTTCTTTTTTACTGAAAATGATGTTTTTCCCAAAATTTTGTACAAGAAATGGAACTAGGGGTGATATGAGAAAGATGGTGGTGGTGGTGGTGGGATGGATGATATCGATCGGTGATGTGTATATAATCATGAGGTGCATGTGGTGTGAGTTGCATGTATGTATATACACTTCCACGAGCAGGAGGCAGGAGGAGGAGGAGGAGGAGGAGGAGGACTATAACTTCAGACTTACTCAAAGGGGCACTGCCTCTGAATTCTGCCACCATGCGCATTCCACGTGTTTAACGTATAGCTAACCCAAGTCAGAACAGGGTCGTCGACACCGCCCGCCCGGGATAGTTGTTCCGATGATTGCATGTCCCACCTCCCATACGCCCTTTAGTCGACGCACCCAACACAGTCGACTGTCTTAAAAATAAATTACATATTTTATAATTTTTAGATTAAAAATTAGTTCTTACATTTGAATGCTTTTCCAAATTTTAAATAAAAAAATAAAAGCTAGAAATTTTATATATATAAATTAAATTTGAGATTGGAAACCATTTTATACAAATTAAAGAAATCGATTTTAGCCGTTATTTCTAAGTCAGCCTCATCAGTACGGTCTCTCCTAACATATAGCTAATAGCTTCAGGAAAATGTGAAAAATAATGAAATCCGAGTTGGGTTGTGGGCCCCCGTGTTCCGAGGAAGCAACGTTAATTCGTCGAACAAGTGAAAAGAATCGCCGAATTTAATTTCGGAGAGACAAGACATATATATATATATATATAGTTTCCTGGGAAGGGGGTCTTATTTTCCCACCACTGGTGCCATTGGTCTGGTCTCCAGGGGAGTCCGACTATTCTAGCCTACCTACCTGCGACTTTAGACCTCATCCGTGACCTCATTTTTTTTTTATTCTCTCCCATTCGGTTGGGTGGTAGTCATCTAAGGTACCTTTTGATTTGCAGATTGGAAAATTGAAATAGAATGATTATTTTATTTAGCTGTCATCATGTTTAGTATGATTGTTAATTAGTAATGGGAATGATGATTAATTATTTCATTCCATTACTTGTCATATTTAGTGTGCTAGCTAGAATTGACTTGTTTGGGAAATTTTGATATATAGATTGTGTTTAAATTTTACAAGTCCCGGATGCTCCCTCTCTCAGAACTCAGGCCACCTCCTGTTGTGTATTAATTTATTGGTGTTTAAGTGTGATTATTGAAGGTTATCATCAAAGGGTTTGATCAAATCAAATTGGCTTACATTAATTTCTTTAATATATATATATATATTTTTTTGGCAGCTTTCTTAATAAGTAATTAAGCTGCACAGATGAGATGATGATGCAGTGCAGCTGCTTGGGGATGATTGGATTAAAGAAACTTGGATCATCAAAATGGGCAGTTTGATCGGACGGCTGCTTTAATCGCATCATCAGAACTCAAAACTCAAAGCGTGGATGAGAGAGAGAGAGAGAGACATGGGCGTAACACGAGAAGCTCTTCTTCCAGAGGAGGAAAGGGCTCTGTAAAATCATCGCGTAATCATTGTTTTTTGTTTTCGTGGGTAGGCTTTGGATTATTAAATAAATTTTGGCTTCGTACCGTACTTACGTAGCCGGTCATGTCTTACTCTTCAACCCTCCTCCTCCTCGATCGCTTCCTAATTAATCAATCTCGGCTTCTTAATTGCCTCTCATCAGTCTTCATGATGAGTTCTTAATTTCCTCACGTGTCGTGAGATCATATTTCCTTTTCTCTTCAATTTAAAAATCACCATTTCTTCTTCTTATTAACAACACAAATCTATTCCAAGTTTAATTTCTTGCGAAACCATCTAACTTAAATTACCATTAAACTGTTCTTAATCGTGATTATGAAACAAAACTACTGGAGTGGAATGCATAAATAGTAAGTGATGAGTGGGTCAAACTGTCATATGTGCAAGTTGGGTGCAAATAAATGATAACCAAGACTGACTGACTGACTGACAAGTTGATGGAGAGAAAAGAATATTTAATTATACTTTTGGGCAAATCTATTATTAATAAGAATTCTTCTTTGTTTAACATTTAAGATTTTTATGCGTCTTTGAAGAGCTCTTTTTATTTCTGATTTTTTAAAATTAATATACTTTCACTATAACTTATATGAAATGACAGAAACATATTATTATCTTGAATTTCAAAACCATTAGCTTTGCTCAGTGGTCAGAGTAACAATAATAACAATTGGTATGAATAAGATCGAGGTAAATGTGAGCTCAAATGCAAACGTAGATGGCCGACATGGCTGGATGGATGGCTTTGGTGTTCAATTACCAAGACTCCCAAATTCATGCACCCTACCACAGTTTCTCTTGTCACTTAATTGCTGCTCTTCCCCTTTTATTTATCTATTTATTCATTTGATTTTGGTTTTGGCTAATATAATTGTTTCATTTTTACCTAATTTGTTTTAAATTACTTATGCATCAAGTATGTATGCTTATGTTTTAGGGAAAGCTACTAATAGATCACTTGGCTCAACCAAAACTCAATATGAAATTAATAAGTTGAGTTGACCCTTAATAGATATTTAACAAATTAGTCTGTTTATTTGTTTAGTTAATATCTTTAAATTAAATTAAAATAAAATGGAGAGTTTTTAATCTATTAAATTAAATTAAAATTAAAATTAGTACTTAATAGATCACCAGCCAATAATGATCTGAGCGACACTAAAATTAACCCACCTGTTTTGACACCCCACCCCTAATCTTTAGCGAAGTTCTTAGGATGTATTGATTTGCTATGTCTTACTTTTCCTCGAGCTCAAGCCACCGAGAGTTGACTAAGTTGACTTTTCAAAGCACGCCCATAATGTCTTTCGTGTTACTGTATTAGGCAAAATGTTGAAGGTTAAAATGGACATCTTTGTTAATTTAATCTCCTTTAATTAATAATATGTCAATTTCATGCTGACCAAAACAGTTTGGATACATCATTTTAGTGTTTCCTATTTTGAAAACTGTAAAAATGGTCTAAAATATTTTTCAATTCGTTTATGTAATTTGTAAAATATTTTGGAGTCATTTCACAAATTACATAAAATGACCAGAAACACATTTATGCCCTGTCAACCCAATATCAAGAATCACAAAGTTCTCTATCTTTTTTCAGTCTTCTTCTTATTCTTTTTCTTCTTCTTCTTTCAATATTTTGTTTCCAAATCTTGAAGTTCCTTCTCTCGGTCATCAGAAGTTGTTGTTTCGGGTGCTTCCCCGTTGTTCCCTCACCAAAGATTACCATTCCCACACCGCCAATCATTCCCTCTCTCTCGATCGCCACCATTTTATTATTTGAATTACCTCTCTTTCTCTTTTTCTTTTTTTTTCTTTTTCTCTCGTTCTTTCTACAACACTTTCTTAAGAACACATCTAGATTCACAGATTTTGTAAAGTTCAACTATCTAATCTTCGATCATACCACATTTTCATTATGAAAATGGCTCAGATCTATAAAGAAATAATTCTTTCAATTTTATTAGCAACTTTTGCAGCAAGATCCATTGATATATATGTATATATACACATTTGGGTCTTTGGCTAGAAAGTTTAACCTAGATCTACGAATATATGACCGTTAAATCTTGCTAATTTTTAATATGTTAGTCGTTGAGAGTAACAATGTCGAATGACTACCTTTGATGGCCAGAATCCACCGGCCATAGTGGCTCTGGCAATTGGCAGTGTGCTTTCCGTTTTGGCCAAAAACTTAAAAAACTAGATCTATCGAAATTCAATTGTTAAATCTAACCCATTTTTTTGTGTACGTTGACCCCATTGACTTGACATTTTTAATGATTGGCTGTAATTATAAATATTGTTGATGATTGTTTGAATACACTATAAATTTTATGTTTATATTTCTTGAAATACATTATAAAACTTATGCATATTATTTATGTTTATTTGTATTATATTTAAATTATTTTTTATATTAAAAATTATATTTATAAAAAAAACTCTTTATCTTATATTTTTTAATTTATATCTTACTTGAGATTTCCATTTTGCTGCAATCTAGATTTCAGACAGATGATTTGGGTGGGTGAAAGGTAGAGAACTTGCCAGCTGCCCCCCGTTAACAGAGGAAACCTTATCAAAAATTAGCAGAAGCTTCACGTAAAAGCCAAAACTGCCATTGCTCAAATAAGACACAATTAGTACGTACTTGAAAGAATAATAATAATAATAATGAATGCAACCACTCCCACTCCCACTCCCACTCACCCAAAAAAAAAAACCAAGTCATATATATATATATATATTTATTTATTTAATTTATATATAAGTGATTTGTAAGTTATTATATATGGATTTATTTAATGTTCATGTAAAAGACAAAAATAGTGATTTATTTATTTATTTATTTTCAAAGATGCATGGTTGATTGGATTTAGCTGCAACGATAGAAGTGGGCTTTCAATCGATCGCTCAGTTGACCCGCTGGACTGATGCAGTTTGAATAAAAATGGAAGCTGGGGCAGGAGGGCAGTGGGGATTGGGGAAGAGAGGCAAGTGTCAAGTGTTAAGTTAGCAGCAGGCTAGGCTTTTAATACAATTAAGGAAAAAACCAACCAGCTGAAAGAGATGGCTCATAATAAGCAAATCAAATGTAACAGAGCATCTCGCTTGGACATGCATCATGGAGGATGGGGATTGGATGTATAATACTTACTAGCCACTTGCTTGGTTGTATTGGTTTTTGGTAACTGTGCATTTGTAACCAAACCCGCTGCATCTTTCCCTACCATCGGGGTCCCCCCACCCCCACCTCTCTTTCTTACCCTAGTAGTGAAGGGAAAGGAAGGGAAGGGCACTAGGGAAAGGAAGCTTCATGATACAACACAACACTCCTTCACGTCTTTAGGCTTCTTGTAGTGCTAAGTTACCCACCAATTTAATTTTAGGTAAAATTGCTTTTAGGGAGCTCTTTCACAGTATTACCAAGTCTTTTCTCCCATTAAATTCTAACTTTATCTAATTAGCAAAATCAATCAGACTATAAGAGTAAAAATGAATAAATAAATAAAAGCAAGTCCTTCCTCCTAAGACTAAAACTCGAAACACTTTTCTAGAGCATCAAGACCGTTACTACTTAAGATTACAACCCTGTTGAATCAACCATTTATGTGTCTTTTTTATGTGAAAGCTAATTATTTTTATTGAGCATATTTTATCATTTTTCTCGATGATAAGATAAAAATAACCATCGTTGGCATGCAAAAATACATTTTGTTATCAGCCAAAGAGCATAAAATTGCAGTGAAATGATTTCATCCGCTTGATTTTTTATTTTTTTTTTGACTCATTTATTTATGCCCAAACAAGCTATTAATGCTCTTATGGTCACCATTTTTTTCCCTCCTCTCCCTACCTTTTGTGACAATCCGTTCTTATTTTAGGATGAGAATTTAATTAGAGACTAAAGTTTTGGTCCAACCCTGACTTAATCTGGGGAGATGTCACTTTCAATTTTTTTTATTATTCCAAAGATAGCGAATATACAATTTCTTTTTACCCCATTAATCACGTGAGAAGAAGAAAAAAATGAAGCACCGAAGTCTTAGATCTTTTACCAATCCAAATCTAATGGTGGCCCCATATTGGCCCTACTACCTCCAGCCACCTACAAAGCTTTCCACACCTAATGGGCCACAAAACCATCTATGAAAAGATTGGAAATGTCTAGAATTCCTGCATCCACATTAAACTCTTTAACCTTCTACTGTATGGTATCATTTGAACTATCAAGAGTGAGTGGGTGCCACACTGCCACTTATTTATTGATAACTAACAGTGCGGTGGCATGTGAAATATGTACTTTCTGTATTATCAAAAAAGTCATCATTCAAAAGCTCGTTTGGGATCTTAATGTATGTTAAAATGGGTAAATGACCAAACTTTAGCCTACGTTGCAGATTTATCTTTAATTTTTAATCTCATCAATTAAGTACCAAACTTTTAAAAAATTATGCTAATTGTGGTTTGACATCAACATTGTATTAAAAGAAAATTACGCAATGGTTATAGTAAGTGTTCCCCTTTTGATTTTCCTCTAAATTCTGGCCAACTCACCCAAGCTAACTCAAATTCACTGCCACATTGTTTCCTTCCTACGCACTCGACAGTTTGATAACAAATCACAATTGATACAGTTTTTAAAGTTTTCTGATAATCGATTGATAAAATTGAAACTTCAAAACAAACGTGTGACCAAATTTAACATGTTGTTTTAGTTCTTTAACCCCTCTAAAAAAATATTTAGAATAATATGACTGATTATTATAATTATTTAGAGACGTGGGCCGAGCCCAGTTTGTAGGGCGGGGGGGTCCATTAAGCCGACCGTTTACCCTACAAAAATTGGGTGATTGGCCTTGTGACTGGCAAAATCTTGCTTTATAAAAGTGGCCATCATTAGCTTCACACCTGGTTCAAGTCACAATGGCTAATATTATAAAATTCATACAAGTCTATAAATGTCAAGAGTATTGGCTTTAGCATAAATGTCACAATAAAAAGTAATTGAATAAACAAATTAAATGTAAATCTAAATGACATGAGATGATATGATGCAGTTCTTAAACAATAAATAGATAGACAGACAATGTAAATTTTAAGATGTGAGATATATTCTCTCTCTCTATATATATTTACATAAAATCTAATTAAAGAGTGCACAATATAATTCACCGTAATAATAAAAAAAGGAATGAGTTTGACTGACTGCTGACTAGCATTAATTTTCAAACATTGAGCATGCATATATACATGCATGCATGCCTGCCTGCCTATAATCATAATGCAACCTTTTAATTCCAAAAAAGGTAGAATAATTAACGATTGAAGTTGAGATATGACTGACGTTAAGCATATCTAGTGAAGTGATTGGAGAGTAATTAATCATCCGACATTACATTACGCGCGAAAACAAGAGATTTATTTATGATGCCTTGATTCTGGATGAGCTGGATTAGACAGAAAGATTAATGGAAAGTTGATTAAACAGCAGGAAAAGTATGTTTTTTTGTTTTGCTTTTGGTTTTGGTCTTGTCTTCTATGTATGGATCGAATGGGATAGGATTATCATTATCACTGGCGTAAATCAAGTAGGATTTTGGTCTTTGGATCCAATAAGAATTCAAAAGATGATAGCTTTGCAAGATATATAATGGGGTGGGATTCTCATTGGAAAGAAAAAAAAAAAAGAAAGTCAAAAGGAAAGGCCTTATAATAATGTCAACAACCGCAAAGTCCTCTCCGACATTCTTTGAAACTTTCGACATTCTTTTAGTTGGATGATGACTTTTTCATTCTTAATTTGTGGATGACTGAATGAATGATCGATCCTCCAACCAATCGCAATCCTCGTTCCTTCACATTCTAATATTCATTAGATGGTTGTGAAGATGATAAAGACACCATCATTCTAATAATTATTAGTCATTATGTAACAAGAAATTAATATATACATATATATATATATATAAGAACATGTATAATATTTAGATCTTCTTCATTATTCATTATTAAGTATGAATGAGAGTTTCATTAGTTTACTCACTTTTAAATTCAAGATACAATCTTATAAGAAATAGTATAAATCAAACCTCAAAAGAATAAAAAAAAAACCTTGTTCCAAAAGATAACTCAAAACATAAATTTTTTCTCTAACACAACACTCTGAACTCTTGTGCCACTTAACTTGAGCTACTATCTATCATAGTGATATTATTTCTTTTTAACTTGAAATCAATGATGATGATCTAGCAAAAATAAAAAACAGTGATGATGATGATGAGGAGGAGGAGGAGATGTTTTTCACATGGTGATGGGGGCACCAAAACATGTATTGGGTCCATGGTTGTTGGTAAGTAATGGTAGGCGCTATCAGCTGCTGCTGCTGAGGTGCGGATAAAAACTCTCGGCGTGGATCACGTCAACACAACTATGTTTTATTACGTTGGGCCGGTGACCAGTCCACACCGGCCGTGATATACATTTTGATTTTGAACCGTCAGGTGGTCTGATGACTCTGATCAATGTAGACTAGCAGACCGGGCCCATGCATGCCACTTTGAAGGATTTGTTTGAAGAATAGGAGGATGGAATGGATGCTCAAGCCTAGCTCAATAGAATATTGGAGCTTTTTTTAATAACGAATTTATAATCATTATTTTTTAAACATATATTAAATAAATTTCAAATGCACACAATTATTTATAAATTCCGCACAATAAATAAGTCAATCAAAAATTGACAAACTTATGTCTCAAAAATATTTATTTTTTTTTAAAAATATATATATATATTTTATCTAACTATCAAATTAAACACTTTACGATTTTTCCGTTAATATATACTCAAGGAGAAAAATTAAACCTTAGGGGCACGGGAGTATTCAAGCGGTTCAATTGTTCTTGCTTGTACCACTAGCAATTAAGGGCTCATATATATGTTCTAGAGTGTAGATGAAAGATTATAATTTTGACATTTATTTGGTTTGAAATTTTTATGCCTAATGTGGACAAATTGAGAGAGAGGGCGTGGGTTCATGGAAGGTGTGGGACCCACACACACCCACCCCCCTCTAGTCCCACGTGGGCAATACATCATTCCTGCTAACACTAATTTATTTTGAGAAAACTTATAAATTATTTAAAAAAAGGCCATAAGAAAGATACTAAACTTACCAAATAAATTGTTGGAAGAATTTAGAAGCTAATCCAGATTTGCTAACAGATAGAAAACAAATATTTAATTTGTTGTTGAGTTTATAAACTCCATTCAACCACAATTTAAGCCAAGCCAAACACCCTCTCCTAGGCCTTCATTTTCAATTTTGAATTTTATTAAATCATTTTGAAAACAATAAAAAGGATTTTCACGCTTTTCTTTTGTTTTCATTCATTTTCGTCCTCTCACCGCCAAAAAATTAAAAATAGAAACTGAAAACTACGTCAATCGATCCTAAGCAGGAAAGAGAGTTTTTGCGTGGAGTGGGCATCGAAACATGGGATTAGCAGATAAAAGCAATAACCTAGCTAGAGGCAACCAAAAAGAATCCAATCATCTACATTTATACTAGCATAAAATTGGTAGAAAATGCAGCATTTTGTTTTTCCAATTGATATAAGTCGGTGAAGTTCTTTATAATGACATCATAATTACAACGCCAACCTAATCATCTATGTTTATACTAGCATTGAAAATCAACAGAATAGACTTTTAATTTGGTCCAATCCTGCAATCTAATCTTAAAACAGTCCAAAATCATTATTTTACTCCATTTACAGGTCTAAGTCTTTTTTTCTATTGGAATTAGCATTGATGGATAGAATAGTAAATTTAACACTACTATCATGATCGAGTTTGAAGGGATTTCTGGTGAAATTGAACTAGAAAGAGGAACTTTTATGAGATCACTTGATCTTCTTACTTTAATGAGATTCAAAGTTCTTACCAGGTTCAGGATAATGATGCTCAGCCAATCCCATTGCAAAAATGGCTGGCTCTATGCGTGCAATCACCGTCTCTTTATGCCCACTGCTACATTTGAGCAATCTGCAGACTGCAACATAGAAAATGAACAAAACAGCAAAGCATCCAAAAGCACTTGCAAACGTGAAATGGCAATAAATGCATAAACACATTTCTAGAGCCCACAAGCAAACTGCAGAAAATTATAACATTAACCGCACTAATCTGAAGACTAGTATACATGATACAGCTATAGCAGTGATGCTGTGTAATTTTTAAGTATTTGTGGAAGAGAGTAGTAGAAAGAAAAAAGAAGAAGCTCCTCGCTAGCTCAAAATCAAGAACCAGTTATTGCATCATGACCATCTGTTATTAATATTGACAACAAATTATATTACCATGAAGCATTACTAGCATTAATATTCATCCACTGGAAATTAAACTCAAATGGCCCAAGGTATAGGTTTACTACTCTTTAAAGTCACAAGTATTCATGCTTTTAACCCAGCCATGCAAACTATGGTGAAAATGCCCTCCTTGTCTACCCTTCCAGGGAGAGGAGGACAAAAACGAATTAAAAGCTATAACAATTGGTCACTTGTGCATATAATACCTATGTTAAAAAACAAAAAAAGAAACAAGTTCTAAAAAGAATAAAGCTGTAACCAAATTATATCCTCACCTTCAGGATATGTGACCAAAGTAAGAACAAACAGGAAGCCCATGGTTGCATCCTTCAACCTTCTGTTCAGTCTCTGAACTTCATCAATGCTGCACCATGAATTACATCGAGATGCTGATTTTCTTATACAAAGCTAAATGAAGGGACTCACTGGGTGCTCCAAAATATCACCAATCCCCAGTTTTTTACACTAATTCTACCCATATCAAGAGCATAAGACAATTAAATCAATTAACAAAAAAGTTGTCACATCATTGCAGTTCCAAAATCAGTGGAGAAGACACGCATTTTTCATAAAATCATTGCTGATGGGATATGCAATCAGCAACTCCTCTAGTATGTGAATGGATTTCCATCTTTCCCGATAATTTAATTCCTAGATATGGAACGAAACTCTAACATCACTAAATTTCCAATATCTAGGAGATAAGTGCTGAGAATAAGGGAAGGGATGTGATCCAAAAACAGATATCAGTCCGAAGTTCCTGCCCAAACTAACCTTAGCACTTTTCAGCAAATGAGATTAATAAGAACTTTCAGCCAGTGATCACTGATTTGTTAGGTTAGGAGACTCATAAAAAAAAAAAGCTCTTGATTAAAAGAGAGAGAGGCAATCTAGTTTTCACAATTTTAGCAAACATTTTCAGCCTCTTCACATTCTTCCACTCATTTGTTCCCTTGCCTGTATGACCATCTAAAACATCACAGATTGACGTGTCGAATTATCATTCGAAATGACAAAGCACAATAATCCCCAGTTGAGACCGCATGTTGTTAATCATATTTTAACTCTTTCTCAAGCCTCACCTAGTTGATTGGCATTGTTTTGTTTGTTGTTCCTCTAGTTAGAGAATAGAGATAAGATCTTATATAGTTTCTCTCTGATTCTATGCATATTCTCAGTATTTCTTCAATTCTCTTAAATTTCCAGAATACCCTATTTCCTTTATTAGATGGGACTCTTGTAAGCCCTGTACGCACATAATATGATATACAACGTTATATTCTTTCCTTAAGATTAGCATGGTATCACCCAATAAGGTGTGCCACGTTCGCTCAGATCCCTATGCCCTGAAGCAGGCTCCTCGAGCCTAGTTTGTCAAATTAGCTCTAACGTCCTAAGTTTTAGCTTTCTCTTCTATCCCCTATCCACTTGTCTTTTTGTTCACAAATCTGTCTTTGGTTATGTTGTTCTCTTAGTCCTTGTGTAGAGATGATCTCGCAGGTATTGCTCACCACAAAAAAATTCTTAGTGCATAGTTTGAAATGAAAGATTCAGTTTCCTCAGTTCTTTTCTTGGCTTGGAGGTTTGCCCTAATGATACGGGATATTTTTTATCTCAAGTCAAATATGTTACTGATCTTCTTGTTCAAGCTGAGGTCTCTGATAGAAAAATAGATTCTACTCCTCTAGGGACCAACGTTTGCTTTACAACTACTAATGGTACTCATCCACTGTTACTCATCCAAATATTGTCTATGTTCTGCATATTATTAGTCATGTTCCCTCCTCGTATCACTCACTGTTGTTGCCATAATTCGTATCCTACATTATGCTAAGGGTAGTCTCTTATGGTCTTCATTTCTCTGCCCAATCCTCCCTTGAGTTACAAGGCTATGCTGATGCCATTGTGGCCGGTGATCTGACTAAAATAGTCACTCCACTACAGGATACTGGTTCTTCCTTAGCAATTCTCTTCTTTCTTGGCAACAACAAACAAATTGATGTTGCTCACTCTAGTTCAAAAGCTAAATACTGACCTCTTGCAGATACAACATCTGAACTGCTATAGCTACTAGAGCTTTTACATGATATTGGGGTAACTCATTCAACAACAATGCCTATCATTTGTGGCAATCGATGAGAAATTCAAATTGCTCAAAATGATGCTTTTCATGAGCACACCAAATATATTTTCGTGGTGCCATTTACCTTGTTCCTTCCTCTGTTGATCAAGCTGGTGACATCTTCATCAAAGCTCACCCACTCAGGTATTTCCTTACTTTAGTTAACAAACTCCAGCTGGCTTCATTGCATCCGCCTTGAATTTGGGGGTGATGTTAGAAATCTTATATATCTTGTCTCTGATTCTATGTATATTCTCAGAATATTCTATTTCCCTTATTAGAAAATAGAACACTCGCATATAAGCTTTCGTATGCACACAATACAAAATAAGCAACTTCATATTCCTTTCTGAAGATTAACGCCTCTCAACTATTTTGGAAAACTATTCATTTAACCAAAAGGAACAGCATATAGAGAGCTTAATAAACACAAAAACTATAAGCATTTGCATTATCTGCAGCATAGCAGTCAAAATAATGCCCAAATGGAGGTAAACAAGGCTCCAATAAGAAGCTTCTTCATCTTTCCACGCTGCAAAGCGACAGGATATCATGAACCATAGGAGTCTACTCCCCAACCCATTACATTTGCTTCTACTTCCTCCGCAATCAAACACAAAAACGAAACCCTATCAAAATCACAACGACATGTCGAAATAAATAAATAACTCACATGGAAGAGCTCGGGCTATGATCGCGATCGAGACACTCGAACCCGATCCGGCTGCATTTGTCGTGCTCCGGACCTTTGAAATTGCAGCGAAATGGCTTGTTGAAGAAAACGACGTCAGATTAAGCGAAGGACATGATGGAACGGAGAGCGTCGCAAAGCTTGTCGTGCAATGCAAGCCTGAGATTATCTCGACGACTGATCTGCTTCGATCTCTTCCATTTCCAATTCCACGAGGGAAATCCCATATCCTGGGGTTTGAAATTGGAGGGAAATCCCAGATTCTGGGGCTTGCTCTGGAAGGTCAATCAACGGGGGGGCTTGTCGTTGTTGACACTTACCAGGCCCATTCACCATCATACGAACAGAATTTAAATTGTAAAGGTTCCAGAACCACTCTGTCTATCTGTGCACTGGCACTGCAGTTTCTATTTTGTTTGTTTAAAAATAACAAATTCTATTATTATACAAATAATAATATTATTATTATTAATTAATAAAGGCCAATATTATAATACCGTATTAAATTTTTTAAAAGCCGTCTAACTGAGCTAACTAGAATTTACATCTTTTATTTTTCCAAAATCCAACGTTTTAGAGATTATCTTGATTTTCCTTAATATAAGAGTGATCAAGTATCCATCACATTTTTTAAAGAGTTAATCAAATGTAAATATAACTAACTTTTAAAAGTAAGATAAAAAAATATTAAATTAGTGCACAATATATTTTAATTTTTGGTGTTTAATAATATTGAAAGAAAATAAATGTTGGATTAATACGATTGCAAAACACATCCATTCATTTCATAGACTCATAACACTGTTCGTGATAAAAACAAAACAAAAAAAATCTCCCTCTCAGACAACTGTAAAGGTACACCAGCACTTCTTATTTGTGGGGTTGAGGGTATATAGTCCATCTATGTATGTATATTATATAGAGAGAGCACAATCGTTTTATTTTATTAGGCCCTTATTCCTGGTAACTAGTAATTCCCATACCCAAGAGTACTAGACCTGCAGCGCACACGAATTGCAGCAAACTCTAGCTCTTCGTCACCCCCATGAAGCTTCTTGGTTAGCGCCCGACGCTCGACTGCCCTTCTGGGTCTCCTGCTCGCTGCCATCCTCACCAGAGATCTCCTCTAAAGACCGCCCCTTGGTCTCGCTCACCAAGAAGGTACAACAAAATCCAATCATATTTGTGAAGGCCAAAAAGATCATAGCATTTCTGATTTTCTTAGAGCTTCCATCCAAGGTGTAGCTCTGCACCCCAAACGTCCCGACCATGGCACCAGCCTTCCCTGAAGCCGCGCTCAGCGCATGACATGTGGATCTCAGCCGGGTCGGGAACAACTCTGCTGGCAGCACGAACGTCGTGCTGTTGGGGCCAAAATTAGCGAAGAAGAAGGTGAGGCCATACAAAACAGCAAAGTAGAATTTGTTTTCCTTCAGATCATCATACTTGAGCCCCATAATGAGCATGAAAACCGACATCATGAAGAAGCCCACTAGTTGAATGTAGAAACGCCCAATCTTTTCGATGAAATACACTGTGAACCAATAGCCCGGAAATGTACCAAGCAACGCAATTATGAACATGGCCTTGGATGTCTGGAAAGCTTCTGTGAGAGCACTGACGTTGACGTCTTTATCAGTGAGACCCATGGCTGGAAATATATCCTTCTGAGCCAGGTTTTGGCTGTAGAAGGCTATGTCCAACAAGAACCACGTGCTCATGGTTCCAATCAAGTGATGTCCATGCTTTCGGAAGAACTGATTAGAGAGCAGGCCGTAGCTGTTGGAAGCCCTAAATTCTGCCACCTTGTCTTGATCAGCCTGGATCTCCACATCAAGAACCATACCTGCAGTTAGAAGAAATATGCGCGGACTTAAAAGAATGAATATTATAGAAAAAGTTATCTAAAATATCATCATGATTAAGCAATTATATTGCTTCAAATAATTAATTCAAATTCGATCTGGTTCTAATCTTAAATTAATTACAGTACCCATATCAAGAGCAGCTTGCTTTGCATTCCCTTGTATGAGGGCTGTGTACCGTCCAGTTTCTGGCATCTTCATCCGCCAATAGTAAGTCAAGATTGCCGGAAGGGCTCCGAGCATGAGCACAATTCGCCACATGAAATCGGCCTCTGGTTCCGTGGAGAGGACATGCTCGTCGTTGAATATCGGGCCTTTGTAATTGAGGAGGAAGAGCTTGGACAAGGTCATGGTGACGAGCCCAGCGAAGATAATCCCAACGCCTTGCATGGCAAAAACAGCTGCTATGAAAGCTCCTCTAGTTTTCTTGTTGGCGTACTCGGACATGATGGTGGCGGAGAGGGGGTAGTCACCGCCGATTCCGAAGCCCAGCCAAAACCGGAAGAAGCAAAGGGTAGTTATCACCGATTGTGCGGTGGAACCGAAAGAAAGGCCGGAGCCGATGGCGCAGATGACCATGAGAATCAACGTGATGCCATAAACTTTCTTCCGGCCGAGCTTGTCACCAAGCCAACCGAAGACTAACTGGCCGGTGAGGGTTCCAACAAGAGCAACTCCGACGACAAAATTGTTGACATTATGAGGGAGTTTCCCAGGCTTGGACGTGGAAGGATTATAGTAGTAAAGACGGCCCAAGAGCTTGGAGATGGTGGAGATGCAGAAGAGATCATAAGCATCTGTGAAGAATCCCATGCCGGCAATAACAATGGCTTTGAAATGGTACCATTGAATTCGAGCAGTGTCGAGAGCATTGAGCATAGCAAGGTTGTCGGAAGCCATTTTTCCCGATAGGGAGAGACTTGCTAATGCTAGCGTTGTGTGCTATGGGGGACATTATATACACTTGCTTTATCTAGTATTATATTGTAGATTAAGACGTTTAAAACTATGTCTTTGGTTAACAACAAGGGAATTAACAAAGTAAGGGTTACATGGATATTCTTTTGCTTAGAAAAAATCAAGGATATGCGTAACCAAGTGCAATGCTATTTCGTTGAATACGTTGATTTAAACTTTAATCCCCTTTAATTTTCTTTCTTCTATTTCTGGCAAATTATACTAACTTAAAACTTCCAGTAAAAATTAGTATACCACTAGAGGGATAATTTAAGGGTAAAAAAGAGTTAATGATGTTGTAATCAAAGGTTAGCATAAAATATTGAATGTGAAGTCCATAAATACTACACGAGTACAATAAGAGAAAGTTTAACACAAAATTAACCCCACCAAACATAACCTAATGGGTGGAGTTGTGTACGTATGCTCCATCTACAAACATAAGTATGCATTGAAATTCAAAATTACTTTTTTTTTTTTTCCTTTTACTTGAGATAAATGAAACCAAAATATTGTTCCTAATTTTAAAATTTGATATTGGGGATCTTTTTGGCATATGTGATCTGTTATGGTGTGGACAGCTAGGATTGACTGCCAGTTGTTTGGTTGGCATTAATGCATGTCTTAATTTGTCCCTTCTCTTAGAGAAGAGCCCAAAATGCGTTCTCAATCTCATCATCAATAATCTATAGACAAGGGGTCCTAATCAAGCTTTCGCTTTTATGTACCTTATTTATTGGGTTTAGGATTCAACTTAAAACGACGTATGGTGATATTGATCCTAATCAGCTTTAGTACTAGTAGTGGGATTGAACAGTTATAAGGCTAAGCGGGTGATGAGGTTGAGTTCTGATTTCCCAGTTTCATTGAAACTACGTACTGAAGAAGCATTAGTGCAGAAACATAACTTATGGGAAGTCCAATGCATATATGCACATGACTTGACTCGATGTGGTCTCATCCAAGCTACCTCCGATCGAATCCTTTCGACAACAATTCTGTACACATTTGATGAGAAACTAAAAGAAGAGAGATACAGATACATTAATAAGTCAACATTTGCAAGGTAGAGCAAGAAATGTAGTTTCAAATCGTGACTAAAATCAAGAATAATCAGCATAAGAAAATCTGATACATGACTTGAAATAAACCAAAGTCAAGATGTATGAATTATATAAATATATTGAAACACACGTAAATACGTGTATGTGGCGTGCAGAACAGAAGTCATGTAAATAACACATGGGAATGAACCGCTGGCCAACAATGGGCAGACTTAAAGAATTGATCAGTGCTCACAAAATGAAGTAGACAAATATCTGAGGTAACAAATGGTCATTAGCATTATATTGCCACTGCCTATTTGATTTGCTAGGACACTTGGAAAGAAAATGCTAGAACCCAGAACACGAGCTTCCATAGAATCTAGGAATAATACAAAAAGGGTGTCACCGAGCACAAGACTTCCCACTTGTGCAAAGGTTGAGAGAGTACGTCTTATATATGCCTTTGCCCACAATCTTATATAACCTTGTTTGTAAGAAAATTTATACAAAAAATATTACAATTTAAAAGCTTGTTAAAAAAGAAATACTATAACTTTCAAACTATTTTAGCAACATTGAGAAACTTGCCCTCCATTTCAGCAATATTATGGAACTTGCTCCTCTCAAGAGCAAATTTCAATACAATCGGAGACCTCCCTTTTATACAACGCTTCTGTGATCTAAACTACCCCGCAATTGTCTTATAGAATTGACAACTGACTCTAAACCTCTTTCAAACTTTCCAACTAAATTAGACAGCTCAACAAACTGAAAACTAACTATACGAGTTTGGCTGTTCGTTCTCCATCTCAGTTGAAACATGCTCCAACAACTCTTCTTCATCAATTCTCCTTCAGCTCAAGTTCCAACACTGTTGCCTTATATCTCTGCCCTTTTTCCAGCTACTCTGCCATCGCGCTTGATAACCCTCTAGCAGGACACCAATGACCAACAGCCTACTCTCTTTCAACTGACTGGTTAAAATTCTCAGTCGACTAAGTCATAAGGCAGCAACCCTATTAAGGATTCTGGTCTCTTCAGTCTACTGGCTGCAAACCTCCAGTCAACTGATTTCCTTCTCTTCTTCTAGCTGAACCCTAATTGTGTATTCAGTATCTCCATCCTCAAAAATAACCTTGCCCACAAGGTCAAAGTCAGGATACACGACAGAGAATTGGAGATATTCTTCGACGTGACTTCTTTCAAGGTTAAACCTTTCGTTCTGGAAAATTATTGGGTAGGTTATTTCAAACTTTAGATGGAAAAATTCCACTATGGCACTATCCCTTGATAGCCTCCAATTTATTGAGTTGCTTCTTACGAAGGAGCATATTTCTATGTCCGCTTCTCCAGTCAACCGACTTCCTTTTCTCCTTCCAGCTAAGTCCTATTTGTGTGCCACATAGATGTTAAGCAGGCCGGGCCAACACAATTTTGTGGCATGCCGGGCCCGCCCCCCGCCCCCACCAGGGTTCCCTCTGTAGAATTTCAAATTTGAAATGTTGCAACATATATTGTTATATATTTATGCATATAATATATACATATATAATGCATATTACATAAAAATTGAATTTAATAATTGTCATTAAGTCATAAATTTTCAAATTCCATATCATATATATCAATTTCAACTATTAATTGCATAAATGCTACCAAAAATCATTATGTAATTTAGTGGCAACAGCACGATACTATTCATTTGATAATTACATGTATTATTTAAAATAGTATGTAAAAATGAAAATCATGGAAAAGATGTGTGAATTTATATGAACACAACTGAGATGATTGACAACCTAAAACCCATATAGGAATCAAGACTTAATATATATGTTGTTATTATTCTATACAAAATTACAAAAAATAAAATAAAATAACATAAGGGGCACAATTTATTTTTTTCACTTACATTTGTCACTAAATCAATAATTGTCTTGGTGTGTGAATCTAAGTAATAGGCTCTCATGATGTTGATGTTATTTTTGAGTTGCTGAAAGAATAATAAAATTGCACAAGTTTGCATCGCCAAACTCTTTTTAAGGAAAATTGGGGATTAACAGAAGGAAACATAACAATATATATCTATAAAAAAATCACTGTAATGAGAAGTGGTATAAAGTATAAACAGCAAAAGCAAAAGCCCAAAAAAGGTGGATAAGCTTGAACCAGGAAGGCTCAAAAATGGCGGAATCTGTGCTGGCAACAGCTTTCAGGAACCAGATTTTCCAGAGTGTCAGCCACCAAAGCGAAGCAGAGAATCAACGGTCACATGGGATCGGTCCCCCAAAATTAGCGGATGGGCCATATATTCTCTGTGTGGCTTTCCCGTCTTCTTCTCCCAATCAATCTTCAGAATCTCTCTTCATCGCTATATAAGTACATATACACGCACACACGTCGTTCACCTCCGAGACTCGGCTCCGATTCTTTTGCACGTTCTTGCGGGCAAGTTGATTTCTCCTCTCCTCTCTCTCTGCTTTTTTATCTCTCCTGTTAACCCTAACGCCGATTGGAGAGAGAAGAAGGTGGAGAGAGATTAATTTACAGAGGAAAATGGAGGTTACTAGGGCTTCACTGCTGGCGGTGGCCATGCTCGCTCTCATCTTCACAGTCTTTTTCCCGGCCGCTGCCGCTCAATCTGCCGCTCCGGCTCCCGCTCCGACCAGCGACGGTATGTGTAGAGAAACAGGAAAATGAAACGATGTTTATTATATGAACAAATTTTTGTTGTGCACTGCATTCCAAGAGGATCATTTCACCTTGAATTCAGATTCAAGAAATAAAAGAAATTGAAATTCCTCCATCCATGCGCGTCTAAAAGAATTCCAAATTTTGCAGGAACAACCATAGACCAAGGGGTAGCGTGCGTTTTGATGCTGGTTGCTTTGGCGCTGACATACCTGATTCACTGACCTTGCCGATGCGCAATTGTCATTGATTCATTGTTTGCCCCTCGGTTTTCTTCAAGATTTATGATCAAAACTTAAGAGACAGAGAGAGAAGACGAGAGAAAAAAAAAAGAAAAGAAGATTGTGTTCGTCAATTGGAGTAATTCTTTTCATTAGAAAGAGGGGATGAATGTTCTTATTTGTTTCTTTGTTTATATTTTGGTAGATGGGATTGGGGGTTTATTGGATTAAGTTGTAAAGTGTACATTTGGATGTTTTTCTCGTGATAATGCTTATCTTTCCAAATGGATTCTCTCTCTACATTCTCTTTGCCTCGTTTGTTTACTGTTGTATTGCTTAGTTTTATTATTCTAACTTGTTCGCTTATTGCAAACCAAATGAATGTTTGCGACTAAAAGCTCTCACGACTCTGCAAGAAAATCATATCTGAAAATGGTAGTTTTTACCGTTTATTATTTAAGATCGAGAATGAAATGATATAATTCATGTAATGGGCAGCTCAGCTCAGCTCAGCCCAGCCCGTAATGAAATAAAAATTTAGTATGTTATTCTATATCTGTCTGTAAAGTTACCACTCATTGTGGTAACCTTGGTTTACTTTTTATGTTGTGAAGATTCCAAACACTTGACGGGAGTCTTATTATGTTAAATAAAGATCTCGCTATAAAATCTTTAGAGTTATCAAATAGCGAGGTTCATCTTCTTCATGAATTGGCGAAGGAAATGAATACGGGGCGGGGTCATGTCAAGGAATAATTTGCTAGTTTCCTGGAAAAGATGTAATGTTATCTTATTTGAGAACACATTCTTCCATTCAGTGTTGTATTGAACAGTGATGTTTTCCAACAACTAGCTTGCTTGCTGCCCGGTTAACAGATACATAGTTTAACTCACCAACGAAGATGATATGCGATAGCATCATTTTGCCAATTAAGTTACGAACCCTTTCAATGAGTGTTTCCATGTTGATCAATAACTTCGGAATTAGGAGACAATGACAAGGGCAGAGCTGAATAAAGCAAACCTGAGATATCACCTCAGGAAAAAATTGCTTACTGTTTATTGAAGAACCAGAAGGTTACAAAGTTTGTCTTATAAACCTAAAGGGTTAAAAAGAGAACAGCCAAAATTGGATGGAAAAAAATGGGGTTAAAAAGTGATTATTTCCTGAACTCTACACTCATCAAAACTTCTCTCTGTATGCTACAATATTCACCATGTAAATACCGTTTAGGTGTTTTCTCATGGAACAAGTGTCTCTGTTAAGCCAAGCAATGTTCCGTAAAAGAGTAGCAAAACTTAGGAAGAAGCCAACCCTCGGAGTATGCTCATGAAGTTGCATATTGATGATGCACGACATACTTCACAACCTCGTAAAATGACACAACGATCCCAACAGAAGGGCCAGCACGGCCAACACGAGCACCAGCACCCGTAAACAGTCCCTTAATCCCTCCATCCCTGCAGCAAACAAAATTTTGGATGCGTTCATGCCACATACTTCCAAATATTGGAACATATCATTAGCTAGCTCAATTCATGCTCATACCAAATCAAAGGCGCTATACAAAATTTTGTAACAATTTACACAGCGGTTTTATCAAGTAGTACCAGACAATACCAGCACTTTATGAGTTTACCAGTTTGCATTGGATATTTACAGTTTTAAATTTTAATATTTTATTTAAATGTGTTCTACATTATTAATTCTCTTTCTATATATGTATTTTTTTTTTTTTTTGAAAAAAAAATTAAAACTCCTGAAAAACCACAAGTTACAGTTTATCAAGATTAATTAATAAATAACAAGAATCATACAAAAGATTTATATTGGTATCTTGAATATGTATCGTTTAAGCCTTTAGTTGCTGTGTCTATAAGCATATGTACGATTGACAATATTGTTATACTATTATGAAACAACTTAATATTGAACGATAGTAAGGCTAGGTAATATTATATAATGTAGATTAAATTTTATGGATAAAGTATATATATTTAAAAACATAATAGATATAGCAACAAATTCAAAATTGTACAGTAAAATACAGTTACAGGTACCAATAAGAAATAGAACACTGCAAGAATGGGATATTATAACTAAGATTTGAACTAATGAAATAAGAAAAAATGGTTTCTGTGAAAACCTCCCAATGAATTTTAGTTGAAATTCAAAAAGATGGACTTTAATGCAACAGTTATAATATAACAATCAAACAAGATGGAGTGCTGCCTAATAGATGTCACTTTTTGGGGGTTCTACCTGTATTTTGATACAGGGAACCAATCTATGAGAACTGAAACTAGAAAATAGAGGAAAAGTGGAATGTTATTGGATGGCTAGGACCATTCAGTAAGGTCACGTGTTATTGTTTACAGAGATGAAAACTTTCCACCACTAAAACAAAAAAATAAATAAATAAATAAGAAAAAAAATCAAAACAAAAACAAACAGATAGTTCCATCATATCTATCGGTAAATTCAGTAGTAGTCTATAACCAACATGCAGTTAACAATTTTCATTTTAACCCAAACGAATTGGTACATGCTCTGCATACAAGGCATGCACAGATACACATTATATATATGTAACTATAGCTTTTACCTCCAAACCTCCATCAGCGTTTGTCTTGTTGTCATCCTCAATGCCCTTGTAGGATCCTTCTGAGGAGTAGAGAGAGAAAGGGGTGTAAGTTAAAATAGTTACTGCACAATATCCATCATCATGCTATTCCAATTCTCAAATATAGTTGATACGAACAAGCATCACAAAGTTCATATGTCAACATGGAAACAACAACCAGCCTAGGGGTATTTTGCCAGATGCCAATGACTGCACCAGAAGCTCAAGCAGAGAATAAGGTAACTAAACCTGATCATATAACTCTATCTCAACAAGCACTAGTTGATTATGCTATTCATTTTTTACTCATATTTTGCACAATATATGATAGAAGCACTGGTACGGAGTTATGAAGTTATTTGAACTCCTAAGGCAGACAGGAACACGGAGAGAGCAGCTACTAATGATGTCAACTGAAAGGAAATAACAGAAGAACAAGAAAGAGCCCAAGGTGGTTAGACAACCTACTCTAGGTAGGGGTTGGTAATGAGTCAAAGCATAAGAAAGTAAGGAAAAGTAAGGAATTCCAAAGCTAGAGACGTCTCACATATGGCAAATGATGGGAATAAATGCCATCAGAGTAAGAGATTAACTTCATTAACAAATTTATAGCTTGGGAATCAAAAGATTAACATTTTTCCATATGCACACACGGGAATCAGATAATGTGCTTCAGTCTCATCTACTGATTTTTCTCTACATTCCAATAGTTCAATATAAAAGTTCAGTTCAAGGGCAAGAAAACAAACCTCTATCTGCCTCCGGGTTTTTGCAACATCCAATGGACATGTAGTTGCAGCAGCAAGGCTTCCTGCAACAAAACCAGCAGAAAAATTTGCTCCAAGGACAGTGGCTGCATTGGATTCTTCACCTGTTAAACCAAGTAGTCTTCTTCTGATCTGTCCAGATACATCAGAAAAATAGAATATAAGGAATGCGAGCAACCAGAATAGAAAAGCGTGTCAAAGAGAACAATTTCTCACTGGCTCAAGTGTTGACCAACATATAGCAGAGAAAGGAACATCACGTGCAAGCTGTGACCCGAGGCCTGTCCACAATACACGGTAGTTCTGCACTGCAATGGAAATATTAAAAGTCACATATTGCAAGAACAATATCATACAATACATGGCCAAGGATAGAGATGGTTGGAGCTATAGACTTCATGTAGCCAACCACATCTAGTGGGATTAAGTTTTGTGATTGTTGATTTTTTTTTTTTTCCTGTTTGCTGAACAATTGTTGATGTTGTAGTACTAGAGTGGATCTCTCTAAATAAATTTTGTAAAAAGAAAAACAAGGAAACCTAAAGATTGCACTCCAGTTGCAATGAAAAATACGAAGTTTAAAGTGATAAATATTATCCATTTTATCAAATAACATAGGACAATTCAACATTAGAAATGGCCTTTGTTGTTTGAATTCCAATAACTATATTGTTATTTTTCATTTCATTCATGAAAGTTAGAAAAGAGAAAAAAAAAAAAAAAAAAAAGATCTAGGGTTTTAGTTCATAGTCCAAAATACCATCCATCCATGATCTCCAAAACTTTCTCTATTAAACCCAAGTTAACCTTTAAAGTATCCTTTGGATTTAAATTAAAATCATATCCCCACAAAGCCATTATTGGTCTCACTAGAAAAGGGGGGGGGGGGGGATAAATTATTCATTCCAAAGACTTAGTAATTATTCTGTGAAAATCATTTAACCAAACACTTCTTGGACACAAGCTAAAACTCTCCTCCATCTAGGAACCCTGAAAGCCGTTTACAACCTTTAGAACTGTAACCCAAACCCATCACGATTGTCAATTCTAGGCAGCATTAGACCCAATTTCCTCGTGTAACACCCCACATTCCCAGAGCATTAGATAACGTAAGATTTTAGGGATTTTTTTTTTTTTTTTCCAACAAAAACTCAACACATAAACCGTTCCCCGATAATCTCAATACACCTTCTCAGTATATCAACTTAGAATCATTAATAAACTAAAACATATAATTTATCTCAAATGCAAAAGTTAGATCATAACCTGAAATGGTATACAACCGAAACCATCTTATTCATAACTTAAAAGCCAAACTAGCGTTTTACGTGACGTCATCAAAATAAACAACTTAATTGAAAACGACATTCTATAAACTATCTACTAATCGCCGTCACTCCTCGCCAATCCTTTTTCCCTTCGCACCGCTACCTTCATCTGGAACGTTTGAATATTCCAGGGACAAAATTCATATTAGATATTTGGGATCAGTGATTCAAAAAGATGGAGAAATTCACAAGGATGTCACACATAGAATTAAAGCAGGTTGGCTAAAATGGAGAAATGCATCGGGGGTGTTATGTGATAGTAAAATCCCATTAAAAATGAAAAGAAAATTCTATAGGACAGCTATAAGACCAGTTTTGTTGTACGGATCAGAATGTTGGGCAGTCAAATACCAGCACGAGCAAAAGACGAGCGTAGCGGAGATGAGGATGTTAAAATGGATGTGCGGTCATACAAGAAAAGATAAAATCAGAAATGAAGTTATTCGTAATAAGGTAGGAGTAGTGCCAATAGAGGAGAAGATGAGAGAGACTAGACTAAGATGGTTTGGTCATGTGAAAAGGAGACCAAGAGACGCTCCTGTGAGGAGAGTGGATGAAATGGAACAATTAGTCAAAAAAAGAGGTAGAGGCAGACTTAAGAAGACTTTGGGAGAAACATTAAAGTTTGATATGAAGTGTATGGACATCAATGAAGATATGATAAAAGACAGAAATACATGGAAGTCTAGAATTCATGTAGCCGACCCCACATAGTGGGATAAAGGCTGGATATGTTGTAAAATCCATATTAGATGATGAATTATCTAAGTGAGAGTTTAAAACACGTTTTCATGAATGTATGCAAGACATGAATAAACCGATACAATCCGAGAAGCCCTAACCTAAGAGAATCCCACACAACGCTTAACCCAATCACAAAGAAAGAGTAATCTCTTTAAAGGCAATATCACCACACCGACATATTGACACAACAGAGTCCTAGCTTAAGAGGGGCAAGGTCAACGTATCTCCCCAACACCTCGGGAACAATCGTTACCACTCCCGACCCAGAAGGGTCACATCAACGCAGGAACCCGGCTCACCACAATCACGTCAGGGATTACATTCCCACTCAAAAGCATCCAGAAACCACTACCCAATCCCAACACAAATCCCATATAGACCACCAGTCATCCTAGTGCAACTTCTCTGGCCATACAGCCCGGCACGAAAACCTAGGCGACTATCTCGGCATGCACACCAACACAAGATACCCCTATATATTATTCCGGCAACACCCTTGGGGAATTATGGCTACACTATCCAAACAACATTTCAGGCTAACATTCCATATGAACAACACAAAATGCATGACAATGCCACATTTCACAACTCAATGCATCATATAAACAACACTTCATGTACATAATTTATCGCACAAAATTTAATGCACATGTATAAAACGTTTCGGGACGAACCTCCCACATGAAACCAAACGTCACCGGTTAAACCTCGCATGCAACAAAATCATTTTGCATGAAATCATAACACATTTAGGTAGCACAAATACCAAGTTTTATGGTGGAAACACCCACAATAAATCAAGTTTTGGAGGCGAACACTCACCTTAAATGTAATTCAAAATGCCTCGAAATTAGAGCTCAACCTCGACTTTGGTGTCAAGCTTTTAAATGCTAAATTTCAAACCCCAACACAATCCTCGAGCTTCAAATAAATTTCTAAAATTTTTCAAAAACCTTTTACTATTTTTTTCTCCCTCTTTTTTCCTTCCTTTTCTTTCTCTTCCTCTTTTTTTCTCTCCTTCTCCTCCTCTTCCTTTTTCTCTTCTCCTTCCTCCTTCCTATTTTCCTTCCCCGCCTTCTGCCCATTGTGCCCAAGCCTATTTATAGGCTTTCCTCCCTTAGTGACCAAGCATCATATGTATTATTTTAATGGTATGTTTGGCTACCACTTCACTTGGGCATCACACGCAAAGCTTGGCCTCCATTCATTCACTTGCATAATATATATATATTTATATTAAAGTTGCCACTCATAAGCACATGCTCTTTGATTTAATCTCAATTCTTTAATATATTCATTTGCCTTAACCACCATCACGCATGAACATAGGCATGTATAATATATAATAACTAAAGTGGTCATCACATGGATATATAATTATCCTTGGCAGCCACGGTTTGGTATATATATTATATACCTATGCAACTCAAGTTCAATTCCAATTCCTTCATCACTTAACCACTACTTGATGCCCACGCATATGTATAATTTATATATAAATTATTATATCATATATATTAAAATCATGAAAATTGTATATAAATCCCTCAATCAAATTCTTAATCCCACTTTAGGCATTGCATAATTGCAATTATATCCTCAAATATTAAATTAATAATCATTGAGATACTTAAAATCCAAAATTAATAACTTAAGACTTACGATAAGGACGATTTTGCCCTCGAGCCCTCACAGGACACTTGTTTCATCCCGAAACCACTTCAGAGTTAATCCTTACGCAAAATTGGAGCCCCCTTAGGGTTCTGTTGACTTTTCAAAAGTCCCCTACGACGATTCGATTTTTCAGCCCGATCCACAACTATACCGAAAATTGTTCCCGATCCAATTTTTTTTTACACCTAAAATCATGCCTCGAGTTACTCGTCGATACTATTCCATTTTCCTTAAATATCTAGGGTCTGGGGCATTCCCTGCCATCGATTCAGT
The DNA here is from genome assembly GCF_014633365.1 of Diospyros lotus. Taxonomy (NCBI): domain Eukaryota; kingdom Viridiplantae; phylum Streptophyta; class Magnoliopsida; order Ericales; family Ebenaceae; genus Diospyros; species Diospyros lotus. The sequence goes on along the minus strand of NC_068338.1, from coordinate 45,990,051 downwards.
CACACAAAACTGTGATAGTATACCCTATAGCCCTATTCTTCCAAAAATTTCCACTTATATCCCTCGTAAAATCTCATTTATAGCCTCAAGAATTTCCCGGGTATTACACCTCAATTGTTCTACATCAGTACAACCATCTAATTTGGGCAAGCTAATACGTTATATAGTCTAGAACTAAAAGGTAATCATTAATACATGTAAAACCCATATATGTTTAAAAAAAAAAAAAAAAGAGTTATCTTACAGTTGTTCTGATGGTTAGTTGTGCTCTTGACATTAGACATAGCTTCGATCAAAGTCCTCCACACACCAGGCGGCTTCTTATCAGTGTGAACCCCTTTAAATGCCTATAAACAGCAATAAATCAAAGAAAAGAGGAAATTAGAAGAACAGAATAAAACAAATGAAGAATAACATAAGAGCACGGATTAGCTTAAAAGTATACATGGAAGATGCTATGCATAAAGACACTGTAAATAAATAACGAGTACATGGCATTTTAGTTCATGATTTGCAATGGCATGACGAAAATCAAAATGCTTGGTTGTTCTAAAAGCTAATATCAGAAAAAAAAAAAAAAAAAAAGAAGCTACCAAAAAGAAAAAAAGAAACAACACGGGAAAAGACATTAAAGAATGAAATAATGAATAAAAAGAAAACAAGAATTTTTTGAAAGTGTGAGTGATCCACAAATTTATTGAAGAAAACACTTCTCAATTTTTGTTTTTGGGGCTAAACAGGATTACACTTTTGGTATTCCCTCCTTTGTCTATTTTGATGATAAAATAACCTAGCAGACATGCTTTTTGTGCAGAGTTTTGCCGCATTTTTTTGTGGTGTTTTTTAATATACTTCTAAAAAAAATACAAAGAAACTATAAAAATTTAAAAAGAGAGTAAGAGAGGAAAAGGAGGGGGGGGGGGGGGGAGCAAACAGAAACTGGTCCCTCAAAGCACCCGCACCCGCCACCCCAAACACCCCGACCCGGCAGTAAAAGCCTGCCAAACCATACAATGGAGAATTCAAAAGTATTTATGTCAAAAATATGTAGCATACCTGCATTCGTGTTCTAGCAAGTTCAATAGGGTAGCAAGTTGTGCAAGCTAACGAGCGTGCTAATGAACCTGCCACTAAAGGTGCATATGGAGTCATGCTTGGAATATTTTGGGCCGTGAATTCCTCCAACTTGTTGCGGAAAATGTCGTAACATGGCAAGTAGATTCCAACCTTCTCAGGGGGCAAGATTGAACATTAATAATTTCAGAATATGGACACAAAAATAATGTAGCAAGCAAGAAATCTTAATAATATATATGGATCTTCAGGTCATCAAGGAACTTACAGTTGGTACGGCAAGAGCCAAACCTGCATTTGTACCTCTCCATAGCCTTGCAAATCCTTCCTGTGGAAAACAAATGGAATAATACTGGTCCTTAAAAAAGCACTTACATGCAGAAACACAAGTTAGAAACACTTTGTCTGATAAAACAACTAATTTAGCAGCATTAATTTCACAATAAATTCGTGTGGAAGAACACACCTGGCTACAAAAGCATTCTGCCATAAAAGTAGAACTATAATCGATATGTTTATAAATTATTGCATGAACCACAAACCTGCCGAATGATTTTATAGAAAACATCTAAAGTTCCTTTGTATTGGAAGCAATCAGGAGGACAAATTGCTACAGTTCCATGAATACCAGCACGAGTGCATGATGGACAACACCTTAGATCAGCAAAAATCTGAACAAAAATATAGCAGAGGTAGATTAATGTCATTGGTAGTACAGATTGTAACGGTCCTAGAAAACTCCTATGATGTGAGAAAAAACTGATGACAAAAATTTGAGCATGTACAATTGCAAAAAAGTAAAAATAAATTAAAAAAAAAAAAAAAAAAGCTTGTAAGAAGAATGCATAATATAGAAGTAGTAGAATGTCATGTTGACTGTTAAGGAATCATGCCTTGCTCATCAGTCATCTGTCATTGGACTTATATTTCTGGTATAATCTCCATATATATCAATTTCAAAACCAATATACTTAAGGAACCAAAGCTTTACTCGACAAGAAACAAATGGATTTAGTACAAACCATGTTTGGTCCAAAAAATGCCATTCGACTTGTAACATTACTTAGGGGATGGGTGTAAGGAACTCCAGCAGCCTGTGCTTGCAACCTTGTCTGCAAAACACCACATAAGAGAATGATCAGCAAAATTTAGCCTACACAAATTGTCAATGGTATTTAAAAAAAATAATAAAAGCAACAGATAATCTTTCCATACCTTGAATGTGAACATCTTAACTATAAATAATTAACATTCAAGCAAGAAAACACACATCGAGCGTACCGTAGGTGGCACTAGTGGCAAATAACATAACATATAAATCGGGATTGAGACATGAATAAATGATCGAAGTAACACGATATAAGAAGTGCAAAAAATATGAACATTTAACAGAAACCAAATTAACCATCCTATAGGTAATTACTCAAACCAAGAAACAAACAAAAAAAAAATAATCAAGACCATGAAAGTAACAGACAAACTAGGATTTATGACATAGTTGGTGCCTCTTTCACATAGTTTGTGAAAAAGGCACCAGAAACAAATACAAAAGACAAACTAGGGTCTATGACAATATAGATTATGGCCGCAAGAGCAAAAATCACAGCTGCAAGCCAGAATGCCCAACTAGAAGATACCATATATCAAGCTACAAAGCAGCAAAAAAATAAAACAGAAAAGCGTGGGCATGTCAATGAGCGTAATCACAAATGAAAAAGAAAATGAACAAAACAGCATAATCGAACAAGAGAGAATATAATTAAAGGCGCAAGGGAAAGAAAAAAAACCTTGGCAACGTCAAGCGGGTTGACGAGGATTGCCGATACGAATGACGCACCGGCGGCGGAGAATGCTCTCTCTGCGAGACCTAATTGGCCATCGGATGCAGAGTTTAAACGCGGACGCTGAGAATGGGACGCTACAATTGCCTCTGTCACCATCGAATCCGTCATCAACGACACGGCTTTGTCAATCTCAACTCTCGAGGACTGGTCTAAACTCATCCATGGATCCCGAGTATCGACCGATTGTTCAACCATTCTTTTTCGCAACTTCGCTATCTGTACTCCCAAAACTTGATCAAAAAGGTCCAACCTGTAACGCGTGTCCACAGACAGTCAACTCACTGCTATCCGAACCATACAATAAATACTGAACGTAAAACGATTCAATTGTTGTTTCTGGAAACATAATCAATGGAATCAATGGAGAAAAAAAGGAACAGAAAGTACCTTTTGATCTTAAGCTTTGGGGATTAGGTCTTTTGAGATGAAAATTCCTAAAGAAACGAAAGCGTTTATACAAGTTCCTTGGGGAATAGGAAACCTTGTAACGGAAGGCGAGAATTGAAATACTTGGACTGGAGGAGGGGAGAGAAGCAAGAGAAGTCTCTGGAACTAGGGCTGCGTTTGGTGGCGCCTCAAAAATTGAGCCCAAAAACACGCACAAAATTGAAAAATAAAATGCGATCCCGCGATGGTAGACAAACATACCCTTAAGTCTATCGGGGAACGCTTGGCCACGGGCTTTACTAGGGTTTGCCATTGCGCCAGATGGGGCGAGTCTCGCGGAATGGAAGATAAAAGGAAGGAGGAGGACTTCTCGTCTTAATGAGTTCAATTTACCGCTTTGCCTTTTACAGCTACAATTGCAACCATTACCCTCAACCTCACGCGTATACGAGTATAAAATTAACTCAAATTACAAATTACAATAAGCTCGTAAGGGCTACATTTTGACTACAAAAGCACATAAATATTTAAAATATTTTTCCTACTTTATCACCTTGTGAAATATTTTTATCATTTTAATTATATTATATAATTTAAGATATTGTCCAAAAAATATAAATAATATTTTCCATTACAATAAGTGCTGGTATCAAATTTATAAAAACTACTTATTCAATTTAAAATATTATTTGAATATTTCATTTTTAAAATAAATTAAATTAAAAATTATATCCTTGCATTTTGTCTCTTTTCTCTTCCTTTCTCTCATCTTATAAAAAATTAGATTTATCAATCACTAAACATCAGCAGAACTAATGTTAACAATTGACAAAATTTAAGGTTTTAATTTTAGTATGTGATATTTGGCTTTAATCTCAACGATGATTTGATTTCAACCTTAACTATCACCAAGATAGATAAAGAAAAAGAGAAAAAATAGATAAATAAAAAAACAAGGATAGATATGTCATGACATTCCCAAATAATAAGCTATAATATTATCATCATTTCCATGCAAAAGAAAGAGAAAAGTGGAGAAAATATAGAGAAAATAACCTATAATAATGTTTTTATTATTTTTAAAGTTAACTAATGTTGGTTAACAGCAAAAGTATTGTTTATTATGAGTTCTAAATTTGTAAACTAGAGAGGTGGTTTCCAAATTAGTAAGACTGTGTTGTTTTTATTTTTCAATTTTTAATTTTGAGTTTTGAATTCATTTTCAGTTTTTTGTTTTGGAAATTTATTTTTATAAAATTGAAAATACGTTCTCTTTATTATTTTGAAAAATTATTTTTCAAAACAAAAAAATTAGAAAATGCGTTATCTCTCAAATTTTGAAAATAATTTTTTAATGATATTTTATTCAATAAATTTGATTATTCAGTAAATTAAAAATGTTTAATGTTAATATATTATTAAAAATATATATACATTTTAAAATTAATTAATTTTGTAATATTTTTTCATTATAATAATAAAATATGAATAAATAAATAAATAAATGTATTTTGAGTTTAGAATTTGTTTTGAATGAAAACATTCAAAATAACTTTTTGTTGTTTTAAGTTTTCTTTACAATTTTTTTTTTTTGTTTTCAAAAATAAATTTTTAAAAATAACAAATAGAATGCATTTTTATTATTTTAGAAAATCGAAAATTAAAAATGACTTAAAAACAGCAAAGAAAAAGCAAGCTAATTTTTTTATTTTTTATTATTTAAAAAAATAAATTCCATGTAATTTGATTATTTTTTAGACACTTCTTATATTTATGTTTATTATGGTTGGAGACCCACGGGATAGGGAATGAAATGTTAAATAATGGAACAGAGCAAAAGGAAATAATTTGGATAATCTTCTTAATACAAAAGTTTTAATTAAAATCATTTGGATATTTAAAAAATTAAACATTTATTTATTTATAAATTTAATATATTTAAATCACACTCTGTGTTTTGTCTATTTTTCATTTTCATAAAACATGATATATGAATAAAAATATTACCAGAATGTTACTAAATAATAAATTCAAAATAAGATTTATACCTAAATAATAAATTGAAAATCCTTTTATTTATTATATTTATCCAAACTATATCGAACAAAATATAATTTTTATCATTGATAATGTAAATTACTAATGTCAAAAGATATATATCTGAGTATCATTTATGATAGATTTATAATAACATATCTAAAATAAATATTTTTAACAAAAGTACAAAAAATATCCTTTTAGATATGTCACTATAAAAAATTTATAACATATATTATTAAACAAGATAAATAAAAATATATATTGAACAATTAGTACATGTAACACTAATTGTTTGAATATGATATGTAATACTTAGTCTAAGATGAGATGAATAACTATGATATAAATAATTAGATTTAAAATATTAGAATTTTAAATGAATTATTTAAATATAAATATTTCAATTATATCATTTAAAATTCATTCAATCATTTATTCAAGTACAACCTAAAATATATTAAAATTCAAATAATTCAAAATTAATAAATTATTATATTGCGAAACCACAACTAAATTCACCAAGCGGCGGCTGGACGGAAAGCCCAACCCACCCTTGGACTCCGGGCAAGCCCAGTTGCTTTTCCGCCGGCTTCATTTTATTCGTTTGCGCTTTCTCATCAACCAAACGACGCAAGGTTTCGAGAAAAAGAATATGAACGCTAGCAGTAATTTGGTTGCAGAAACCGTGTGGAGAGACATCGCTTCGGCTCGTTCAGGTCCTTCGATTATCCTCCATGTTTCTTCATTTCAAACTCTCTCTCTCTCTCTCTCTCTCTGTGTTTTCTTTACTGATTGTTTCATTTGACTCTGCATCTCTATCTGCCTCGGGCCGTCGACTTTCTTGTGAATCCTATAGTCACCGACGAACAGCTATCAATGTCAGTGGACATACAGATGCATAAGTGCATGCTACTTTAATTGATTAAGAAGCGCCTGTAGATGCAGATCTTGGAAAATAACATGCCATTTGTCCGCTTACAGATTGCACTTTTTGTTCGGGAAGAACTTTGAGCGGGCTACTAGGATAGTAGATCAACGAGGTGTGAAGAAGATCTGCGGTGAACCAAGTGGGCGATCCATCTTTCAGGTTAATTTCCGTATCCCGTCCTTTCATTTTATTTGCAGTCTTTAATACTCTTTATCTTTTGCTTATTCAGTGAGGGCCTTCTTGGTTGTGCAATTAAAATTACTCTCTATTGATTGGACAGATTTAACATTTCTCAGTATATAATGAGGCAATTCAAGATTTATGTATGTCAATTTCCCAAGTTTTAAATGTCAAATGTATGTGTTTGAGTTTTTCAAAATAATATTAGTTTAGTAAACTTTATTAAAAACAAATTATTTTCCAAATTAGCATTGAATTGGCCATGCCATGTGAGAACCGGCTGCTATTCACCTACACTTCATGTGCATTTGAGGTGGCAGATCTAATGCTAGTTTGGTAAATGGTTTGTTTAGGTTGTTATTTTAATAATTTTTATTAAAACCTCTTTTTTTGGGGGAAATACTTCAATGCTTTTGTTGAAAGCAAATCAGCTGAAGTAGGGTGATACCAAAGAGTGTAATCATGTAGTTGAACAATTGTTGCTCTTGATACTGTAAGGAACAACCACAAGATCGAGCTCTCATGGTATTCTGTATACCTGTTGGTCAGATTGTGCTCTATGGTGTTCTTTGTACCTGCTGAATTTAGGTTAGTACTTTTTATAATTTATCATTTTTCAAGGAGTTAGCTATAGATGGTGTATTCTTGAATCTCTAGTATTCAAAATGTCGTTTCTTCAGATGATGGTTATTGATGTCCTAGCATAACACAAGTGTAGAGACAGTCACATAACTATAAGAATTCACTCAAAATCAAAAGAATTGGTTAAAGGAGTTGAACAATCAGGTTATATGATCCAACTTATATATTCAAGATCTTCTTATACAACTTCTGTGTAGGAACAGATGGATTCTTTTTTCCCCACAGTTTAGAAAGAATTAACTGGACTGGATTTTCCATAGAAAATAATTTGTTACGTGTTCAGTTGTTTTGGTTTTACCTAGTGTTTTGGGGGTTATTTTGTTTTTACAACACCAAAATCACGGATTATCCAATTCATAAATGAGCCAACTCAAAATTGGGCAACTTAGGGCCCATTTTCTTTACTGTTTTTAAGTCATTTTCAGTTTTCTAAAACAGTGAAAACGTGTTTACTTTGTTGTTTTCAAAAACGCATTTTCAAAAATAAAAAAAAAATTATAAAGAAAAATCAAAACAACAAAAAGTTGTTTTGGTTGTTTTTATCCAAAACAATCAAAAAACCGGAAAAGAGAAGGTAATTTATTTATTTATTCGTATTTTATTCTTGTAACGGAAAAAAATATTGCAAGATTCATCAACTTTAAAATGTATATATTTCTTAATAATATATTAGTATTAAATAGTTCTAATTTATTAAATAAAATATCATTAAAAAATTATTTTTAAAATTCCAAACAGAACGCGTTTTCTAGTTTTCTATTTTGAGAAACAATTTTTTAGAATGACAAATAGTGCGCATTTTCTGTTTTCTGAAAATAAACTACCAAAATAAAAATTAAAAATAAATTTAAAACTCAAAACTAAAAATTGAAAGTCAAAGAGAACGCAGCCTTACAGTTTTGGAATTGCCAATTGTGAGCTGTAAAGAAATTCAGCAGATTCTGCACTAAATTCAGAATTCCTGATCATGGAGAACAAGAGCAATTAGAATGTGGGTTGGCTAAATAAATTTTTGCTCGTCAATTATTTCCGTCTATTGTTTTATCTTCCCAAAATGTAGGTGAAGCAAGTTAGAAGTTTATTTGAATTTGATGCTTATAGCTAGATAACTAGAAAAAGTCTGAAACAGAAAGTGGAAATGAAAATTTAACCACATAGGTGTTAGTCACGGATTTTTGCGTGTTCACTGCAAACTAGTCATAGATGGTATTTTCCACCCCTCCTTTTATTTGGAGAAATTGTAACGCTGATGCTTTTTATTTACGCTTTTTAGGTTGTAGGTGAATCTCGGAGGAAGGAGGAATATTTCTGTTTCCCGGAAAACTACTGTGGTTGTTATTCATTTTTCTATGACATTGTAAACAAAGGAGAACAGCTTTGTGTAAGTTGAGCATATTCTAGTTATACATTACTTATGTTGGCAAAATCCCTTGTTTATTTCTTCGGTGCCATGGTTACTTTTGTCAAAAGCCCTCATTCTTCGTGTAAAGCCTTTATTATTTGCCCTTTTTCACCAGTGTAAACATCAATTAGCTGCTAGACTTGCAGCATCACTGGGAGCATGTGTTGATGTTATGATGTCGGACAAGCAACTAGCTCTGCTTCTTTCAAAACTATGATATTCTAGAGAAGCTACACTATTTGGACTTGAAGAGGTAATCAGGGAGGATTTGTCAAGGTTTATTAAGTGTCCTACGTTTTTGACTTTGGAAATGACGAATTTGATGAACTTTTATCCGGCATGCATGATTTTGCTTCTTTCTGGAAATTTATTGGCTAGGACAAGTCTTAGGCACACCAATTCTTTGCTTATTGCTTTAACTGTTTTTTCCCTGGAAAATTCGGGTAAATTTGTCAGAATTCCTGGAGGATTAACCAGAGTTTTGACAATTCTTGGACTTCTTAACTATTACAACCCCCCCTCCCCCCCCCCAAAAAAGAAAGAAAGAAAGAAAAAACTACATCAATTATAACATGCTTGCATTGTTTTGCATACAATGTGTTTCAGGAAACTGAAGCAGTGGTTTTGAGTTCGAGAGTTGTGCCGCATGCGACTTAGATTGCTGCTGTGCCTACTATGCTTAAATGAGGTTTAAGAGTCAGGTGAAATGGTTGATGATACTGCCACCAATTGGCTGTTAGGAGTTATCCACATTAGCAGGCCTAGATGATAATTTTGTGTAGCATGAGCAAAAGAATGTTAAAACGACCCTATAAAGCTTAAGCCTCATGGTCGAGGTGAGAACTAGGCGAGATTGTAAGAGTTCCTTAATGTTGATTTTACTCTTATAAAAATAAAAAAAAATAAAAAAACTACTCCATGGAATCGTGATGTGTATCTTTGGCTTGAATTAGAATGATCCACTTGTAGGAATTGTTGTTCGCATGAGAAAGGGACAACGTAGATTGGAATTACCTTTCCCAAGATTAATTTTGATATACATAGAGAACAGATAGAGCCAATATACAGCCGAATGACAGCTTAATGCCGATTACAAACTCAATATCCCGGCAGTGAGCCATAGTTAGAAAATTCTGGTTTCAGTTTAAGGATTGTGAAAATTCTGGATTTTATCAAATCTATGTTGATGGCATATAAGTGTACAGTTAAAACTTTCACATTGCCCTAAAACATTCATTCTGCCAAAATTTTTGATTGCGTTCTTTTTATTATTTTTAATTTATTTTAATTTTTTAAAATAGTAAAAATATGTTTATTTTATTATTTTCAGAAATAAAAAAATTAAAAAAAAAAAAACTCAAAACAATTGACTGCTTTTAGCCAAAACAATAAAAACGTGAAAAAAAATGGGTAAATTCCAGAAGTCCCATGGGAAGCAAGCGGCAAAGGCAGGCACGAGACGACGGCCGTGAGAGACCATCGATAGCAGCGGTGACAAGATCGACGGCAAGCGTGACCAAGGGAAGCAAGCGGCAAAGGCAGTAGCCGCCATCGATGACGAGAAAGCACGACTGCTGAAGATCAAACAGTAGCGAAGTGGCGATCACAATGAAGCGACAATGGGTGGCAGTGGCAACGACGAAGTTGACGGTGAACCTGGCCGCGATAGAAGCAAACAACGGCTGCCAACGAGGGCCAGCCCCTCTCGCCCACAACTCCGCCATCCGTTGATGCACGTTGACTCACCAGCTTCTTTGTCTCGATCGCCTCTCTGTCACTGGATTCAAGTCACTAAAGAGATATGAGGCCAAGGAAGGGAGGAAGAGAAGAAAAGAGAGAAATGAAGAGAACAAGTGGGTGGGTTTTTTGAGCATAATAATAATAGGTATATATATATATATATGTTAAATAATATATTTATTTTATTATTTTAATTCTTAAATTATATTTATTTTTAGTATTTATATTGAGACTTGTAATCGTATGACACTTATTATTAAATTGTTTAATACAATCTTATCATTCACAATTATATTATATAATTATCGGTTTATGTCTTTAATTTTTATTTTTATTTTTCTTATTTTTTTATTAAGTCAATTTATTTATTTATTTATATTTTATTAATATTGTAAGATTCATCAACTTTAAAATATATATATATTTTAATAATATATTAGTATTAAGTAGTTCTAATTTATTGAATAATTAAATTTATTAAATAAAATATTTTTAAAAAATTATTCTTAAAATTTCAAACAAAATACGTTTTTTAATTTTTTATTTTAAAAAATAATTTTTCAAAATATTAAATAGAAGGCGTTTTTAATTTTCTAAAAATAGATTATTAAAATAAAAAAATAAAAATAAATTTAAAATTAAAAATTAAAAATTCAAATAGAGCACAATTTTAATACCTCAATCAAATTAACATTAAACTTAGAACATTCTCCCATCTTGGTATGCCCTTCCTTGCAGGGATTTCCGTCGTTTAGTTTTACAATTTTTGATAATATTCTCTCATCTTGCATACATATAATGGTCTTCTCAACTCTTAAATAGTAATGATATCATTTATAATACGACAAACTTCTATCCAAAAATATTGGCTAAATTTGAATTTTTATCTCAAAGAGTCTCAGATTGAATTCTAGGTGCAATTTGGGAGGAATACAAACAAGAGTAGCATGGCAATTTGTCTGGGCAGACCAATTGGAGTTTTTTTTTTTCTCTCTCTTTTAGAGGTAATGCACGGTTTCAGATTTTACCTAACTAGTTTTTTTTTTTTATATAAATTTATATATACCGATTCATACACATAAATCAAGTAAGACTCTACTCGAAAAATAAGTTCTAATTCTAAGAAATAACATATTCAAGTTGAATTTACATAATTTAAATTTCAGATCAACACAATTATTTTTACTCTTTAAGACCAATTGAGCTACAATTTTCTATAAACTAACAATTATAAAGATGATTGATGAAATTATATATATAATTATTTTTACGAAATTAAAATTTTGGAGTGTTGGTGGTGTGGAGTTCAAGTTAAATAGAAGATTAAAACAAGTAAATTATTTAAGCTCGTGACAACCAGGAAAAATTTCAGCTTCATGCCCATTTGACATTGCTGTGTGAAATTCTTCAATAGGGAAAATCATTGACAAAGGGGCTTTTGTGAGAATAATTATTGGTTGATCTAAAAACAATATTACTTTCAGCTTCTCCTTCTCATCTGTAATAAAAGTTCTAAACTATGGCTTCTATTTCACAAAAGAAAAATAACTTGAACCCACCATTTAAAAACACTTTTCTGATATTGACCAAACAACATAGAAAGTGACCACAAAGACATAAGGAATGTACAACACATCAAAGAAAATTTTGGCAGGAACCTAGTGAAAATATATAATCATAAATAGAAATAACTGATCCGGCCGATGAGTGGAACTAAGGCTTTAATGATGTATTACTGTTGATGTAAAAAGATGCTACCTAACTAAAGCATGCAGCTTCCAATCCAATATATACGTATATAAGGGCGGGCAAAGGCAGCATACACCTTGTCTTTGACAGCATAGTAATATACGAATACAGAAAAGATGGAACTGTCACTTCAATTTCACCAATATACAGCAAACAAAAAATGCAGTCTCCAGCTCTTGACTGTGGCTGCAGAAATACAAATATCTATACATATATAGGAGTTTTTATATGTTCCAATATTCCTGGCAACAAAACGTGGAAAGTTAACCGACCATATTCATTTATTTAAGCATTGAAAACCATTGAATTTCCTGAAACACAAAATGTAGAGATTCTGAACTTTCTGCAGTAGCACCAAAAGGCTAGCCATGTCAAGGAGGGAGAAAAAGGGGATCCTCATTGTTCTTGTAGATTGCAAACAATTGCTTGGAGTATCGCGTTGCCAGTGTTCTGCAAAGTTCCGGCCCCTTGGGATCATACTTGCTTAACTCCTCCACAGTTTTCTTCAGATCACCTTTCGGGTCCCCATCAGCAAGAAACTCGGCCAAAGTAGTACCCCTATAAAATGTTGACCGAATTTTAAACGGCAAATTAATCTATCAAACCAACAGAACACATTTAACCTACAAAAATATATCATCGATGCATTCAGAATTCAAATTTACAAATTCAGGACTAATGTTTTGATTGTTGGAAACAGCAGGGGTCCAATAGCAAAGAAGGTGGACTAAAGCATCTGAGATGGCATAACAGTACATGTTTCTTGCCGAGAAACTAGAAAGATAAACTTAGGTAAAGTCTAATTTTCCTATTTAGCAAGCAACAAAATTACTCGATTTACAGTGAGGTAGATTTTGCCCTAATAAAAAGAGGGAGAACAAAAATTATATTTTCTATCCACTGCATCGTAACAAGGCAAGAGGGAGGATGGATACAAGTAACACAAACAAGTATGGACTAGTTGCAACAAAACAAATGGCCCATAGCTTCACATCAACAACAAATAATGCCACTGTTTCAACAGAGACACAAACCATTGTCTCAACAACAAACATATATGTGACGACTATTTAATATATGCAATAAAAAAACACATTAATTGACACCAGTTCATAAAAGTTAACATTCAAGACCCGTACCTGAATGCATCACATTGGCTAAACCCTCGCTGATTGGAATATAATGTTCCCTTGCTAATCTTTTCCTCAGATGTCTGCTGCCTATAAAGAGCACATACAGCCTTCATGCACAGCTCAAGATCCTTACCAAATGCTGCAAGCATATCAGCCTCAAACTCCCACTTCAATTTCTGGCCTGTGCTCCTTCGAAATCTAGATAGAACTTCGTCAAAGTCCACATCATCATCTGAGACTTCTTCTGATGCACTAGAACCATTATCACTATCAGAAACATCAGAGCTACTCACAATGAATCCACCCAAGCTTTCATCCTCAGTGTCTGATTCTGACTCATCTTCCATTTCATCATTTTCAATACCCTGATTGGTAGGGACTCCAGAATGATAATTAGCTCTGTCGTGATTAGAATTACAAGGAGAATTATGTTCTGGTGCATTTTTCGTATTGCAGTTTCCCAATGTCACAAGGCGCCGCCTAGGAGTTGCAGATTCTCTGGCCTTCTCTTCATAAACATTTGCAGTATTTGGACAGCAATTCAATTCATCCTTCTTTAATTCCTGTGGATATTTAGTCTTGATCTTACAGATTGGAACATTATCATCATCACTCTCGCTGTCAGTAGTGACGATATTGGAAGTTCTTCTCCTTTTGGGTGTTGAAATGAAGGGGGAATTCCCCTTTCGACCATCCGTATTTACCTTGTCGCTTTGGTCTAAAAGGGGCCTCTTTATATTACCATCAGGAATCCTTTTATTTTCATTATCCATGGTATCCCTTGATGGAAAATCAGTTGAAACACAAACCATCCTATTTTCTTGACTCTCAAGAGGCATATGAACATTTGTATTAGTCGGTTCATCTTCACTGTCGCTGATATCAATGATGCCAAAAGAAGAAGCTCTTTCACTCCCTGGTGTTGGTGGGGCCAACTTCTTGCTCAGACTGCCCTCTTCATCAAATGCCAACTGTTTTCTCACTCGGATACCATGGCCTAGTCTAGTTTCGAACTGGAAACCTCCTCCTCTTTCCTCAGCTTGTGTAGACTGCTTAGTTAGAATGTCAATCAGAGGTGTACCTAAAATGGGGTGCAGAGGATGAGAAAAAGAGTCTCTCCTAGACTCACTGTTCAAAATGATTCAGGCTTTTCTTTTCCTTTTTTTTTTTTCTTTGGGTGCATAGGTGTGTAATAAAAGTGAATATGTTCCCCCGAAGGGGAAGGCCTGTTGATATTTCCTTTACTTTTATCTTTTCTTAAGAAAATTAAATTATTTATTAACTTACAGAAATCAATTCGATAGTAATATATATAAATGTTCAATGCCAGCCAAATGTTTTTTTACTCTAGAATACCATCTAAATATATAATAAATGATTTATACTGCTGGTTCAATGCACAAGTTAACATCAAAATAAATATGTAGATTTCAGTGCTACTGCTATGAATTGAAATATATATTTCAGCCTTAGCAAATATATAAATAAATTTCAGAGCTACTTTCTATAATATAGTAACTTAAGCTAGTTCTTATGAATGGAAAATGAATTTCATAAAGTCTATAACTCTAGAATGCCAACTAAATGTTCAATGCATTCATTGTACATGGAAAAAGAAAAGAATTCAAAACAAAGCAAATCAGCTTACATAATAACAAAGTATCAATCCAAGTAATTTTGACTTGAATACAACTATAAGACATACCAAGACCCAAAATAATGAAGCAAGTGAGCCTACCCCTTCTGTACCACAAAATTAGCATGTAAAAAAGAACCCTGCACCTGTTCCCCTACCATGACCCAAAATCGTATGATGTTCCTGGTAACTACGGTTTCCACCTAAAACATCCTTACACTTTTGAATGCAAATAATCGCTCCAAACATGTTTAATTTCATGGATGTGCTCACTACCCTTTATGAGATATGGCACAATTGTTTGCAAAAAGGCCAAGTATATAATCCAAAAATAGAATCGGGAAGTTATAGAATCCTCCTAGACTGAAAAAAATCACCAAGCAACAGGTTCAGTAGCAACAACTTTAATGTGGTTGTGCCAATACCCAGTTGTTCCACAACTAAAAAAATCATCTGCCGTGTAAGCAAAAATGTTTGGATGGTCAAAAACTTGAAGATCAGCATGCATGATTTTTTTTTGACAATATTATCTAAAATGGAAAATTTGAGAAACAAATGTCTTTGCCCTAGAAAAGTTGGGTTTTAACCTCCAAGAAGCAATTAAAATCAATAAGTAATGTCTTTAATACCTGTCCTTTGCATATCATCAGTTGCCTTAGGACAAGTTGAGTTTACTCTGGTTGCAGCACGTATAGTTTCCTCATGATCAACCGTTTTGTTTTCTGTTTCCAAACAGTCTGTACTAGTTACTACATTTAGCCCAGCTTTTAAGCCATTTGCTTTAGTTGTCTGCCTTTCATGCATTTCTGATGGACTGGGCACCATCAAGGTCGAAGTATCTTTCTCCAGCTGTAAGAATCGCAACTCCAAGTCTCTATACTTCAACTCCCAACGCTCAGCCTCAAATTCAGCCCTTTTCTTCTCACACTCCAAAATCTTGTTCTCAACCATCAGTTGCATAACCTTCTCTTCCTCGTCCTTCTCCTCAGTCAAATCGACAACCTTCCCCCCACCATTCTCTCCGCTTAAAACTGTAGTTACATTTCCAATCTTCGCCATTTGCTTTTCAAGTTCAACATTCCTTCTCTTCAAAACCTTTAGCTCATCTTCAATCCAGATCTTTCCAACTTCTAACGCTCTGAATTTACCTTCAAGCAATACAAACTCAGCCTTCCGCTTCTCAATCTCTAGTTCCAGCACCATGCACCTCTGTTCAGCCTTCTTACTCCTCTCCTCCAATTCTTTGCATTTATCTCTACAGTGTTGGAACTCTGTATGTGAACCCACCTCACACGTCATAGCTTCTTTCCCTTCCATTACCAAACCAACTCCCGTGGATTTCTCCAAATCCATCAGTCAACTCTAGCAAACCAACATACACTTTATGATCTTGCCACAAAAAAACACCAATCACAAAGATTACCAGATAAAACTGAAAAAGATACGGAAAAAAATTGAACGTCGTCAGGCATTTGTCTACAACCAAACGCCGAGCAGTGGAAAAAGAAAAATCGAAACAGATAGCAAGGGAGTTAAAAAGAGGACTTACAGCAGATAATTAGACTTCAAATTATTATTCTCCTACCCGACTTTTCGGGCAACCAAACAGGAAATACGAAAAGGGGAGTGAGAATAGATGGCAAGAAAGTCAAAGAGGACCCGCAGCAAGTACATAGAGCTGGAAGCACTTCAAAATTATCTTTCTTCTTTCAGGGTTTCAGGCCAACCAAATAGGGAACAGGGCAAGGAAAATTCAAGTAGAATAGATTGCAGTGAAGTAGAATGGAGTTATCACAGTAGATAAGCATGGCGCACCGACTCATTCCAGGGTTTCGGAGACGAAGAGCTCTTCCAATAATAGGGTTCGCAATCAGTGAAGCAAATAAGTAACAGAAAAAGAAATCATAGAAACTGTGCTTTGCGTCCGGTCAAGCGGGCAGTCAGGAAAGAAAGAAAGAAAGGAAACTGGAGCGCCGCTGCCGCTGCGGCTTCCAAGACACGATTCTTTACCTTGTGGGACAATTGTAGTTCCAATTGGCCGTCTTAATCAAATGGTAAATAGTCAATATTCAATAAAGCTTTAATTTTTTTTTATCTTACCTGAGTTCCGTCCGACTAATTCTAAAAAATAAATAATCTTTTCTTAATACATCTTCAAAATAAATCTAAATATAGACACATTTTATATATACTCATAACTAGACATTCATGCAATCTATGAGACTTACCTTCTAGCATTATTATTATATTTTAATAATAAATTTATTTTTTAAATCGCTGTACTGATTCAAACTCTGATATTTTATATAAAATTTCAAATAATTTATCAATGTATCATGTCTATGGCGTGAAACTTTAACTTGGGAAAAGATGCAGATACTAAAGTAGAGAGAGATTTAGAAGTACAAACTCACTATTAAAAAAATTTTAAAAAAATATTACTTTTAAAACATAACTCAAGTGGTTAAGTCACAATAAATTAAGATTTACATTAGCAGGTCATGAATTCGATTCATTGCTTTGTGCAGTGAAATAAAGTCTTACGATTTATCTTTTTTGTCAAAATCGAAAGCATGAGTCTATACAACAACCATAATATCAAGTTTAAAAGAATATTTTAATAAAGTGCAAGTTTCATACATTATATCTTCCAAAATTATTGGTTTCATTACGCATATGAAGGAAATTTACTGTATGGACTTTCCAATTGCTATATCAAAACAAGTTATATCAATCTTTTTGTATAATTTGTATTTGTATTTTTATTTAATTTATAATAATAAAATTATTTAAAATTTATTGTGACATTGTGGTTAGTTTATTTTTTAGCATATAAATTTAATCTGTTATAAAAAAATATATCATAAAAATAAAATTATAAAAAATTAAGGATCTCAAATTATAAATTTTGAGAGGAATTTAGTCATTTTAGTCCTTTGATAGAATACTTCTAAATTTTAAATATGAAATACAAATAAAAAAAAAAGGAAACAAATTTTCAAATGTGTAAGTAAATGGGTGACGGCCTCATACTTTATTAAATTGATTCGTCTTTCAATTTTAATAATATTATTTTTTACATAATTTCTGACATTTAATATTGATAGTTAAAAACCAATAAATTATTTATTAATTGATAATTACGTAACTTTTAGTATTAATACTGATTACTGAATGTTATGTTAGATATTAAAATTGTGTTTAAGTAATATTTTCATTTCAATTTTTATATTATTTTCTTTTAACCAATTCCTTGCAGCTGGCCACTATCTGAGAATAGAAATGAAAAAATAATATGATACGAAGTAAAAATAAAAAAATATTATTTTTTAAAAAATTAATAAATTAAAATATGGATAAATTTAAAAATATAAAAAAGTTGTTAAATATAATTTTTAATATACAAATTTATAAAAAATAATTATTTATTTTAAAATAAACATAAATTTAAATAAATTCTAGAAATAAATTATAAAAAAATTAAAAATTTTAAGTTAAAAATAAAAAAATATTTCTATTCGTAAATAAAAATACGTTTTTAAATTTAAAATATTTTTTTAATATTATAAAATAATCATAAATTTTTTTTTTTAAATTATTGGCGTTTCAAAACACTCGCCCCCCGATAAGTTTCCGCGATCATATCTCACCATTCAGTAACGAATTCTTCCTATCGTCGTCCGCCGCTGTCGATGCGGTTGCTTTCGGCGGCAACAACGAACAGATTTGCCCTAGAAAAAAAGGTGAGAAAATGAAAATTCTCGGAGTTCTCACTCGAGGATTCATCTTCACTCGCAGAGACGCCTTGGTTTCAGCACCTTGTAGAATATTCAGCAACCAATTCTTCCGTCGGGGCTTCTCTGCCGACTCAGGGGATCCAGAGCTGAAGGAGTTTATGGATTACATGGACAATCTGAAGAACTTTGAAAAGTCTGGCGTCCCCAAAGGCGCTGGAACCGACTCGAAAGACGGGTTCGACCTCGGAAGGATGAGGCGGCTAATGGAATTACTTGGTAACCCTCAATCCAGGTTCAAGGTCTGCGTTATACTTTATCTTCCAGTGGATTATTATTTTCTTGAGCTCCGCTTGGTGGTTGAGATTGTTTAGGAAAATTGAAAGAGAACTTTTTTTTTTTTTTTTTGGCGAAGGTTAGAGAATGATAATAAAGTGAAGAGAGATTGTTGTTATTGATTCATACAAAATGTGTACATACTACAAATCCAGTATAAGGACATAGCAATTCCGAATCTTATTTTCCGCTTGAACTGTGGAAATTATGAAGATGCGCTTGGTATCAGGAAGCATCATTTGTGAAACTAATGGAATATTTTAGCTTCTTGATTAGAAGGAAATCAATATGAAACGGCAGGCATCTTTTTTAGCTGCTAGTGGCGGACCTCCAAACTGTTATGGATGACCAAAAGATAGTTTCTTATAAGAAATACTCAAAAATATATTGGTCAAAAATAGAACTTTTGAAGCTTGGGTTTCCCCATCTTCCCCCTAATTCTGCTAATTATCACATTTGATCATGTGGTTGTTGGGTAATTTGAAGCTTGTTGGTATATGATCTATATGCCTTCCACCTTGTTTTTCTTGTTGCAGTAGCTTTTGCTGGACTTGATTTTAATGAATTATAGGCAGTTCATGTTGCTGGGACCAAAGGAAAAGGATCAACTGCTGCATTTATCTCCAACATTTTACGAGCAGAAGGTTATTTGGTTGGATGCTATACTAGGTATATTCTCTTACTATTCTGCCTGCCTTGGTTTCTAAAAGTGCTTGCTATAAAATAAGAACTTCACCACTTTTTACCTCAAGGAAATGAATTTTCTTTGTAGATCTTCATAACAGCAGGCTTCATTTTCTTTGAGCAGCCCTCATATTCAGACCATCAGGGAACGCATATCAGTGGGAAGATCTGGCAAGCCAGTCTCAGTAAAGGCATTGAATTATCTGTTTCAAAGGATTAAGAAGGTACTTGACCAGGCAGTGGAACTTGAAAACGGGTGTCTCAGTCATTTTGAGGTATGTACTGTATGCCTGTGCAACATAATGTAAAGCCGTTTAACTGAATAAATGTACATTTGTGTTCTTTTATAGAAGAAAGAACAATACTGTTTTTTTTTTTTTTTTGGCTTGCATGAATACTAATTTTTTTTTTTTATGTCAAATAGAAACTCACTACCTGTGAGATTCTCCTAATGCCTTCATTAAAGCAATAACTGTTGGTCTAAGTTCCTCAAGTCTAAGTCAAAGTTATATCTTGATTAATCTAGTTGACCTCTCTTTCTTTCAGTGCCTCTCCTTTCCTTTTCAAAATTTCTTGTGCTTACTGATAGGAACCAGAAAAGAAAAACATTGAAACTTCTATTCTATTTACCAAGTCAATCTGATTACAAGAAGAAAACTGGGCATTCGAGAGGCCCTTAACTCTCCCAAGAACTCAATACCAAATTCTTCTCTCCCCCTACCAATATCTTCACCCTCTACATATATCCCTCTCTCCTCCTCAACCGCATTCTATTACACACACTTGCTGGGTTGTGTACTCTATCCCTTACACACATGGCTGGCTGTTATGCCAGCTAACCAATTTACCACCCTACCCCTGCCTCTTGGACCTTCTTTGATAAGTCCAATGAACTGGGACCTATCATTACTCCCTCCCCCCAACTTTCACCTTGTCCTCAAGGTGGAAAAATGGAAATTGCTGCTGGATCAAAAGGTAAGGCTCCCGAGTAGCTTCCTTCCAATGGGGGTAGCCCCTTCCATTGCATGAGCACCTATAACACATACGATGGGGTTAGAGACCGCTTGTACGGCATCCTCCCAATCCTTTCCTCCACCTCGTTGATGATCTCCACTTTGTTGCGAACAATCAGTTTCCCTTCTAAGCTGAGAATCTGGTCAACCTCAGCAACCACGACCATCAAATGACATCTCTTTTTAACTTTGGAGAAGAGATGGTCTCGTTCATAAACTATAGGTAGTGTATCTGAAGAGCCTATTGGCACCCTAAACATGATCCACACCTTTAAGTTTCTTAGAGCAGCAGCAGTCAATCCTCCGTAGATAACTTTTATGCCCAAATTCCCATCAATATTTAAGATCTTTGGGTCTATACCATTAGACTCCACAACATAATGCAAATTAAGCCCTCGACTACTAGTAACATGCTGCCCTTCCACCGTCATAACCTGCTTGGACGAGGCACCCACCCCCTCATGATGGTGAGAATACATAGGGGGCCCTCCATTATCAACCAACCCCATGTAAAATCTTTGAAAAACCTGGCTATGAGTCAAACCAGCTTCCTAGACATCATGGAACATTGATGGCGCCCCAATTCTCGGCAAGATGCTCTCCTTGGCTGTCATCGGATCAGCTGTTCGTGGCATTTTAAATGGACTGATCGTTGGCTGCCCTTCTGCCTCGACGGAGAACTCCCCAACACCATTGTCGTCGGTAGCCACTCTACCTCGCGACACCATGTTCTGCTCAATCGCCAATCCCCCTTCAATATGCAGCTTGTCCGACTTCTCCACCGCGCCTCCCTGCGTGGACCCTAAGCGATTCCTTAGCAGCCCCTTCAACTCTTCCTAGCTTCTCACTCTTCGTTTTCGTTACTCGGATTGGACCCATGAAAGTGCAGCACCCTCCAAACACAGTGTTGTTGTGTCCATCTTCTCCTCGTCAGCCAGCCCATTCACCGCAACTCCTAACTCCTCACCCGTCGCCTTAAGCTCCCCCCAACTCCTCACCAGTCGCCTTCGCTGCTCCCACTAGAACCAAGCAAGAGCAGCTCCTTCGAAGCCGAGAGCAACGTAGTCTAACTTCTCCGCATCCGACAACTGATTCACAGAGAAGTATCGCTCGGCCCGAAACACCCAACTGTCCGGGTCGTCTTCTTCAAACATTGGCATCTCCAGGCATTGGCCCATTCCGTCCGACCTCCCATAGACGTCGTACTCACTGCCAGCTTCCATGTGCCGATTTCCCAGTTACGGCGTGGCCTTCTCAGTGAGGGACGGCCCCATCGGTAAGTGCTCGCCAGACTATTTCCCCTTCCTCCCTTTCTCCTAGTCCTCTCGTCTCTCCTCATTCTTCCTCTCCATTCTTGCTCTTCCCACCTCGTTCTCATCCAAGCGAACTGTTCCAACAAGCTCGCTACCTTTTTCCCCACCGATTGAACCACACCCCTCATGGCAACAAGTTCCCGTTGCATGCCTTCCATCCTCCCTTCCAATTTTCCTACTTGGTCCATCAAGTTCACAATTAGGATTGATGAGGCTCTGATACCAAATTGATAGGAACCAGAAAAAAAAAAAAAAACACTGAAACTTCTATTCAATTCACCAACTCAATCCGATTACAAGAAGAAAACTAGGCATTCGAGAGGCCCTTAACTCTCCCAAGAACTCAATACCAAATTCTTCTCTCCCCCTACAAATATCTTCACCCTTTACATATATCGCTCTCTCTCCTCCTCAACCGCATTCTATTATGCACACTTGCTAGGTTGTTACACAACCCAACAATTTCCCCACTCTATCCCTTACGCATATGGCTGGTTGTTATGCCAGCCAACCAATTTACCACCCTGCCTCTTGGACCTTCTTTGATAAGTCCAATGAATCGGGACCTATCACTTACCTTGTGGTCAGAATGGTAATTCTAGACTGGTTATTATGTGAATTTTATTTTTAAGTTGCATGGTCTGTTTCATTTTCCAAAACTTCACATTTCACCACAACCTGTACCTCCTTCGTATATTGGTTAATATTTTGTTCACTTGTTTGATCATGCATTCTGTTATTGATTTTGACATTCTCATGTGTACAAGCGTGATCTCTCTCTCTCTCTCTCTTTCTCTCTCTCTCTCCAAGGATTATAATGTACACCTAACGCTATAACATATTGACAATTTGATGTAAATGCTGCCTCTTTTTTTTCCTTTTTTTTTTATATTTATGTTGCTTTTATTTTTGATGTTTCAGGTTTTCACTGCCATAGCATTCAGCTTATTTGCTCAAGAGAATGTTGATATTGCAATTATTGAGGTAAATCTTTTCCTTGATATATTTTTTGAACCAGTCAGTGTAAATCTCAACCACCTATGATTGGCTTTTGGTGTTTCATCGGTTAATTTAAATTTTTTACTTGTTTTCCCCTCTGTTTCCCATGGTAGCAAATGCTGATAGCAAGTCACTTGGGACTAATATTGACTTCTCCAATTGAACAGGCAGGGTTGGGTGGGGCACGGGATGCAACAAACATTATTTCTAGTTCTGGGCTTGTTGCTTCAATCATAACAACAGTTGGTGCAGAACATCTGGCTGCACTTGGGGGTTCTTTGGAAAGCATTGCAATAGCAAAGTCAGGAATAATCAAATATGGTCGTCCAGTTAGGTGGTTCCTCCTTACATATTCCTAATGATTTTTTTTTTTTTTTTCAAATTTAATCTGCTTTACCTAGGGAAAAAAAAAAAAAAAAAATTATCTGCATCAGTTTTGCTAGATACCATAATTTACATGCTAATCCCTTTTTCAATTTTAACATCATTTTCTGCTTGTTTCATCTATGTACGTCTAGATGGAGTAACTTGTTTATGACTAATGGATATGGGGCATGTATTAATCATTTGAACTGTCAGACAGCTAACCCATAGGCTACTTGATTACTAGGGACACTGAAGTTTTTTCCCCATGATTAGTAGATGCATTTACTAGTGTGGCCCTTGTGTTGGCAGTTTGTAATGGCTGATTTTTGGCTTCCACAGTTGCAAGTTAGAAGATGCAATCACTTTGTGGACTATGCAACTCAGGAGTGTTCCAAACTCAGGCCGAAGTCATGTTGAAGTCTGAAGTTCTGCTAGAATTGCGTAAGAAGATTTTTTTTGTTGCAATAGGCCGGTGAAGATCTATGCTAGCAATATTAGGCTCCTCATGACGTACTTCAGTTGTTTGGACTCACACGGGCAGTTGCCAATGTAGACTGTAGAGCACTGTGGTAAATTCAACTTATTTTATTATCTGCAGTAGCTGTGGTGTGGTTTTAGATTCCATCATGTTAATGATGATTGTTATCTGGAAATATGGGATATTGGTTGGTCTGATGTGTGGACAATTTAGAGCAGATCTGAGGGGTGGGGAATTGGTGTGTAGGTTCCCCAATGATGTGGTGTGTTTGAATATACTTGGATTTGGAGTTCTTAATGGAATTGGCGGTGTCGGAAGTGTGGGTAAGTATGCTTTTAAAGGACCAAGTCTCTTCTGTTGGCCACAAGTTTTCTTGAATTGATTTGAGATAAGGGAACCAAATTTTACTCCATTTGCAATTTTTCTTTACCGAATTCAGGACATAGCTTAATGAACTATTAAGGCTCTAGAATAAAGATAAATGATCAACCTATTTGGCCTGGCGTGGGCTCGATTCCTTGTCTTGCGCAGTGAGGCAATGCCTCCACCTGTGATTTACCTCCTTTGTCGAAATCGAGGGCACGAGCGGTGGGGGACCGCACAAGGACGGTAATCCCAAGATTGGTTATTGAAACTTCTTTTCTTCCCCTTCAATCTTAAATTGAATTCAAGCTACCTATTATCCAGTCTTGCTATGATTTTTTGTAGAGGGTTGTACTGGTGGTAGGCATCAAGCATACATGAATAGCTAGTGCTGGAGCTTGGCAATCAATTTTGAAAGTAAGTTAGAGGCGGTGGAGAGAGAATTCCAATATTTTGATTATTCTCTTTCCAATGGCTTGAGACACCTATTTATAAAGGAGGTTTGTCCTAAAAGTCAAGTGCAAGGGATGTGAAGCGGGCAATTGGATATGACTCGACACTCTATGAATAGGGTGTAATGAATAATTACAGGAATATGATGGCTGAAGATTGATAGAGACTAAGCTCCCCCTAGGGAGGATCAAAGCCTTGACGGAACCTGTATCTCTAGTCTCTAACTGGCAAGCCTTGTAAGTGCCATACAGATGGAGACCTAATTCTGTCTCAATTTAAGCTCTTGAGGTTGGAGATTAACTTCTTAAGAACTTAATGGATAACAAATTTGGAGATCTTGGCTTTACATGGCAGAGGGAATGCATGAGGAGACACTTGAGCAGAGAGTTATGTTGGTCAAGCTGAGGATGTGTGGTGAGGTGAATCAAGTCTCAATCTTTGGGGGAAGTGAATATGGAGATCAACATGCTATCTCACAGGTAGTACAGAAGTAGATCCTTGAAGGAGAGATGACAGAACTTGATTATCGGACAATGAGATTTTGGAGATTCTGTGTTACCTCATGAGGCTTACACTTGAAAATACACCATAAAGTGATCAATTCCTAGATGGAGATATTACATTCTTGGTAGAAAAGTTTGGAGATCCAAATTCCATCTTGACACGTTAACATTTGAACATTCATGTAGAGACTGTAATTGTGTTTTGAGTTATCCATGAAACAACTCAGCAACATGGATCCATGAAACAACAGTATGGATGAAAAACTGTAATTGTATTCTCAATCCCATATTAAATTATGTAGACATAAACAAGTGAAGTACATCATATAACCTTTGGCTTTGATCATTTGAGCTTCATCTTCAGTAAATCAAGTATAATTTATTTGTGGCATTTAACGCTCGTTATGATATCTAATCTACATATAGTACCTCCAACTAGTTCTGTTCATTTTATTTTACTTTGGGATTGACAGGTATACATTCTGTGCAGCAGCTTTATCTTTCACTTTATGTTCATTCTACTGATTGTGCTGCATTAATCTTCAACCACTCCACATATCCAGCCTTTGTTTTATAATGTCCCTACTGGACCCAATTTCTCATTTGATGCTGGGTGCTCAAACTTGACACTGATCGGCTAATCTTCTCAGGTGGTGCTGGGTGGACCATTCCTTCCACATATTGAGCATATTCTTCGTGATAAAGCATCATCAATGTCTGCATCTGTAGTGTCTGCATCTGATCCTGGAAACAGAAGCAAAATAAAAGGCTTGTGCAATTTATATGGTAAACCGGGCCAGGTTTGTGACATAGTAATTCAAATTGAGAAGGACTTGCAATTGGTAAGCTTTTGGCTTTTTTTTCTTCAACTTCTTGGACTTCATGAGTAGGTCATGGTTTGTGTTCTTTTATGTCTAATGATCATTGATACTGTCAACTGTATGTCAAATCTTGCAGTTCATTGAGTTGTTTGATGTAAAGCTGTCAATGCTTGGATCTCACCAACTTCAAAATGCTGCAACTGCCACATGTGCAGCACTCTGCCTCCGCTATCAAGGTTTAGTACTTTATCTTTCTACTTCTATTTCCCTAATAATGAACTTCAATGTATAACAAAATACTCTTCTTGGTAAATAATTTTACAGTTCACTAGCAGTGGAAATTACAATGGAGAATATCTAATTTTATACATATTTTGCCCTCGTTTAGTCACTAGTTGCTTGTGGTGGAATGTATGCATATTACATCACCTATTTTAGTTTGTGGGCTGATCATACATCTTTCAGAGATGCAGTCAATAAGTCTCACGTGATTCTTCTTTCAGTCTTATGCAGCCTATCTATTTTGAAGATTCTTCATTCTCTGGATCTATAGTACGGTCAGCTAGCTATTTGTGTTGTAATTGCTGGACCAGTGTATATCGAATTTGCCTTCCATACATGCTAAACCCTTAACTCTCCTTGGGAAGATTTATTATTGACTTTCATTTTCTGGGTATTGTTTTGAATGATTTAAACTATCATCCTCATTGTACAACATGTTATAGGAAGTTCATAGTTAGTTTATCTACATTTACATTGTAGCAAAGAGGGACTCACTGTAAGTTGGGTGAGAGGGAGACTATGGGATGGTCCTTCTGTCAGTTGCAGCAGAAGTCGTTGCATAGCGATGAGGACTGCATTTGTGTAGATTCCTAGAGTTATAGAGCACAAATTTAAGGAACAATTCTCTCTCTCTCTCTCTCTCTGGATCAAAGACACAGGACTTGTCCTATGGTGTGCTTGTTTGGGTGTTAGCTACATGGTTGACCCATTTAGCATGCCTTTATATCATTCAAACCCATGTCGATTGTGATCTTCATGCATCTTCCCCCTTTAGGGATTGTTACTGTTGCTTGTTTGATGGTTATACATTGTATGTTGGAGCATAATGCTCAGGAAAGTTAATGATGTCTTACAGTATTGGTTCTTAATTTCTAGTTATATTAGGAATTATGTCTTGACAGGTTTAGGTCATACAGATAATTATCCTTAAAACATTTTGGTCATGGGTAGGTCATAAACTTGTAAAGGTTGAATTAAATCTTGATTGGGAATGAGAATGTTTTGAATGTAGTGAGACTTTGCTGAGTTGAATCAAAGTTTTTGGTGACATTTCTTATATTTGAAGTTTCTTTCTTGGCACTTCCTTTGGAATTTCAGGCTTGAAAATTTCAGATGGATCCATTCTTATTGGTTTAGAGAATACATATTTGCTTGGGAGAAGCCAGTTTTTAACATCTAGGGAAGCTGAGGCACTAGGATTGCCTGGAGCAACCATATTACTTGATGGAGGTAATGATGAGAAATTTTAATTTTGATACTAGGATTTAGGCTTTGTTTAAAATTTGAAATTCAGATTCAGTAGCTTTTATTTATGATCAGATTTGTTTGGATATTTGTACCTTGAAATTTTCTCTTTTGTAGTTAAACTTTATCCTATAAATAGGCATTAGTAATGTAATCAAGGTGATTGGTTTGGAATAAAAGTGTAATTTCTTCCCTTTGCTGATTCTTTTTCTTGGCTCACCCTCTCCATCCTTACTCTTTTCATGTTCTTCTTCCCCAGATTCTTCTCCCCTCTGATTTTCTTCTCTTCTCCTTTCAATTTTCTGCTGTTCTGCATCCGGTTTGATGCATGTCTCCCTCTTTCCTTGTGCCTCTACTGTCAACAAATAGATCCCATTGTACTCTTGAACAAAAGCATAGTGTGACTGACTGAAAAGTGAAATTTTTTTCTTTCCTTCCCAACTTCTTTTGCATTGTGCTTGCTACTTCTGAAAAACGAATTCTATTTTCCTAACAAATAACAAAAACCTGGCTTTTTTCACACATTTTTTCTTTTGATCTATAATAATAAGAACATTTTTTTTTTTTTGTTGATTTATGCTTTCCAGCACATACCAAGGAATCTGCCAAAGCATTGGCAGACACAATACAGATGATAGTTCCGAAGGCAAAATTGATCCTTGTGGTTGCAATGGCAAGTGACAAAGACCATTTAGGTTTTGCAAGAGAACTACTTTCAGGTATGGTCCCTCCCCTCTCTTTGTTCCTTCTGATATGGGGCATTTAACGTCACTCCTGAGGCTAGGTTAGTAAGAAAATGGAAATAATATTTCCTAAAACTTAGATGATTTAGTGATTGACCATTGACAATAAATCAATTTGAAGTCTTAACGAAGATTCAGTGGCGGCTTAACTGTCAAGACATACCCTTGCTACAGTTCTTTTTTTCTTTTGTCACAGGTTATGGTAATAACTAATAAAGTTGTCACATTTTTTTTTTTGGGTCTTAGTTTGGGTTGATGGAAAGACACAAGTATTTATCAGTGCATAACAATATTTTATATCTCTGTATAGTATTCCTTCTCCTACAGGTCGGCATTTTCTACCAAAATGTACGATTTCATGGTCTTAACTTGCATTTTACAGACCAGTCTAACTTATTTTCACTAATTTTCCAGTGAAAAATTTGGAAGCCATCTTTCTGACAGAAGTTGAAATTGCGGGAGATAAATCTCGAATGACTTCCACAGCCTTACTAAAAGATTGTTGGATCAAAGCCTCTGAAGAAATCGGGGCCACTCTTCTCGACTATGGAGTGGCTGACATGGAGAAGTTGCTCCAGCAATCGGTTGTTCACTCTGCAGGGGGGCCGGACCACCAACCCATATTGACAATCGAAACTTCAGTGGTTGCCTCCATGAGGGCTGGAGATGGAATTCTCAGAGCAAAAGCAGGGAATCAATCAGGTATCATCGTAGTGACTGGATCTCTGCATATCGTCTCTTCAGTATTAGGCTTTACCAAGGATAAATGAGATATAAAACTCATATTATGATCGCTTCTTTTATACCCCTTCGTTTTGTCTCTGGAAGTCGAAATTGAAACTTTGACATGGTTGATGTTGATTAATTATGAGCTGAGAAGATGAAAATGCCAAAATTGTCGTGTAGCTAGAATGGGCCCTTTTGGTTCTGGTTGCTGTGAAAGCTGAACCATCTTCTTGGCTGTTCATGATAAAGAAGCTCTCTCTGTCTATTGAATGCCAGAGCTGAAAGATATGATAATGGATGGCAGTTTCAGTTTGCTCTTCACTGCAAATGGAGTCAGTGTTTTTTCTGTTTCCTTCCATTCTTGCATTGGATACTCTGTTCCCTGTTGGAAAGGAAGTCTTCACTTAAATACATTTAAGAATTATTTTTGTGCCTTCAAGCCACCACTTGGGTAGCAAATTTGAATGTCCCAAACCAATAATTTGTTCTTACATGTTAATGCCAAATTCAAAAATATTATTCTAATCAAGAAAAGTAACGGTGGAAATGCATTTATGGATTTTCCCTTAATTTACACGAAGTAACAAATCATTGATTTGGGATGCCAAGATTTGCCGTCATCGTGGTGTTTTAGTGACAAAATAATTTCCTTGAAATTAGGGTCATTCTTATATATAATTAAAAATGTTATATAAAAATATTAAACAGAATGGTGAGGCTGGTTAATTACCCAACTTCGTTATATTATATTAGTACTTAGCTTTAAAGATCTTCTTGTTGTATTATTAAAATAATGTTCTTTTACAGGAAATTACGAATTACGAGAAATGCCCGGCTACGGTAAGGGCCTTGGGCCCAGGCCCGGGCCTATGGAGCATGGGCTTTTTGCTAAATGGATGACAGGCCCAATGAATAACTACTGTTTGATGACATTGAATACTATTGTATGGCTTTGTCGATGGGCCCCAATTTCTGACAAGAGCATCTAGCCTACAAGGCGGGCGTTTGGTGGCAAACACTGTCGTATCCGAATCGGGTTTGAAAGCGAACTTCAATCCGGGTGGCATACAATAATGTTCCAAGGATGGGGCCCAGGGAGGCAAAAAAAAAAAAATTCGGGTGTGGGCCGGAAGAGACAATTAATCCAGCTGTCAGATGACGTGGGCGACAGAGGTAGACGAGTCGGGAGACATGTAGCACGAAATAATGATGTCACTCTTGGCCTCTTTAACGCCTACCTCGAATTTCCTTTGTGTTGATTGGGTTGGGTTTGAATTGGAACGGATGGATGGATGTGCTGCTGCTTGCTGCTGCCTGTACGTGGGGTTAGGAACTGATTGACGTTTCACAGTTCCTCTCCATTAATTTTTGCTTTTCCATGCAAATTAACTTTTCCCCTCCTCTAATATGTTGATGCAAAAAGTCTCCAATTTGATGATAAAAGGGGGGTTCAGTAAATTTTCAACTTACCTTTTTTTTTTTAAAAAAAATAAATTTTAATAATTAATAATTTGTTTTTTAATATTTAATATTTATGGTAATACGGTTTACATGTTGATTTGGTAAAACAGATAATTTTTACCTTTGAAATAATAAACATATACTTTTTTACTTGTTTTTGTCCTGCAAAGACCTTGTTGAAATGAGGTTTTTGGAATTTGGATTTAGGTTTGAATTTGAGAAAATTTGGAGTAGGGTGAAAGATACTAATCTCTATCTCATTCTATATATATATATCTTTGGAGTAAATTACACTCAATACCTCTAAAGTTTAAGAAAATGATAAAGGCACCCCTGATATTTGAAAAAATAACAGAAAAATTCTCTATCTTTACAGTTCTACCTATACTTTCTACTTAAATGTTATTTCATATTGTTAAAAATATTAATATGACTAAAATATTCTTATATTTTCTCTTCATTTTTCATTTTCATTCTCGTATAACAGTCTAGCCAGATTTATTTCTCTTTCTTTCTCTAATTTGACAATAGTTTAGTCATTATTAAACTATGAATAAAAAAAAAAATCGATAAATTGCTCGATTCTAGCTAGTTTGTTGGGTAGAGTAAAATGATAAAAGCATATTAAAAGAAAATATAAAGATATTTTTATCATATTAACAATTTTAACAATAATAGAAAAAAAAAGGTACAGGTAAAGTTGTAAAGTTAAGGGAATTTACTATCATTTCTCAAATATTAAGTGTTTCTTTGTCTTTTTGTCAAATCTTAAGAATGTTTAAGTGTAATTTATCTTATGTATTGTAAGATTATTTATATATTAAAAATTTCAGGTTATTATTCGTATTTTAACTCATAAAGAAGTTGTTAAGTTTGCAAATAATCAAAATGCTATAAAAAGTTATTTTGATTTTAATTTTAATTTTAGAATATTAATTATTTTAGATGTTTCAATATTAATTATTGATGTATCAATTAAATGTTGTTGGTTGTTCTTATTTTAATATTATTATTTTAACTTCAACCACATGTTTACGTAAGGTTTAGTTAAGGACAGGCTCATGGTGGATTTAAGATCAATTAAATGTGGTTTGGGTGAATGATTTGGAGACCAAGTTTCCTAACCTCATGGAGACGTGGCTAGCTAGGGATTGACTCCTTAACCTTCAGTTTAAGTATAACTTTGAGAATTCTAATTTTGAGTTGGGGATGACCCTCTCAGCTTTGGGATCGCCAAGTTTAAACATCTTTTCTTTGTGTGCTTAATTATCAAGCTACAACATTTATTAAAATAACAAGATAAAATTATAATATATTTTATACTAAAATATGAAATGATCAAGATAAATGTGGGAAGCATTATAAGATTTCTATTAAATTATTTGTTAAATTTTTCAGAATATATTAAAGGCATATAAGTTATTTTTTTTCTTATCTGTAAAGTCTAAGATAAATTTATCTAAATAATGCCAAATAAGAAGCCACATGACTTTTTTTCAATAGGTTTTCAGATAAATTTAATAAATAATTTTTTTTTTTGCGTAAAATATTTTCTATATCTCACTTCTTGCTATCCATATTAATTAACAAACATTATCTCAAAAAATAATGGCCACCCTGTTATTATCTTATAGAATAAAGAAAGAGAAGGGTAACAAAAAGTTTACAAGTAAAATATAAAAAAAAATTATAGGGTAATGTTTGTTAACTAAATTTAAGTTGAAAAATATGAGATATGAAAAGTATTTCAAACAAAAATACTTTTCATTATTTTTGTTAAATTTATCTGATAACCTTTGAAAGAAAAATCACATAACTTTTTATTTTGAATTGTTCAAATAAATTTATCCTTCTCCCTCCAAATAAATTTATTTTGAACCTTATAGATAAGAAAAAATGACATATATATCCCTCAATACATTCTAAAAAAAATAATAAACAATTTGATAAAAATTTTGAAATAATTATCAACCCTATCTTGACCATTTTATATCTTAATTTTAAAAGCATTCCAATCTTATATTAATATAATGTTATCTTATTCATTTTAATAAATAGTACCTAAGTAAATTGTATAGAAATATTTTGTGGTTTAAATTATTTGCATTGATACCTTTTATAGTTTAAAAATGTCTCCTGGATTTATTATTTTTGCTGGAACATCTCATCCAATGACATTAATAAACAAATTAGAGTTGATTGTTTGAGCAAAAAAATAAAGGCCTATTAGTATCAAACTTTTTTGTATTTTTGCGATTTTATTCAAACATTTTAATTTTGACAATAAATGTCTGATTTGATCGATTTGTTGTAATTTTAACCACGACCCGATTCCGATTCGAGAAGCATGTGCACCCGCTAATATGGCATGCCAAACGGCGTTTTAAAATATTTTGAATGGACCCACATTAACACACATGAAAAAAAAATGAACAAGAAAATAATGTTAATTAAATATATAAAAAAGTATATATGTTATATATATATATATATACATAGAGAAAAGCAAGCAAGCGTAAGATGAGGACGGAGACAAAAGAGGACAACGATGGTGACGACTACAACTACGATGGTGAACGACAACAATCATTCTGAAAGCTAGAGAGGTAGCGATTGATTTGGGCTTTCTCTTACTCACAGCAACAACATCAGATATGGAAACTAGACTGACGATTGAGTTGAGTTTTCTCTTGCTCACAACCACTTCACAGAAAAGCGACAGACGACTCTCTGTTCTTGTTGACCGATGAACTCTTTTGTCGGTTGTCTCACTCTTGTCGTTGGTCACTTAAGTCAGCCCCATCGATGTTAATAATTGGCTATCAAGCTTCCAGATTCTAGATCAGCCTTCATTGCGGCCTCCAACTTCTAGATTAGTCGCCATTTCCAGCCCAGCACTGTCATCGTCTTCGTCCTCTGCTTGTCTTTTTTCTCTCTGTATATATATATATATATATAACATCATTTTATTTTTATTTTTTTCATGTGTGTCAGTGTGGAGCTCACTCAAAATGTTTTAAATTGCCATGTAGAGTGCCACATCAGTAGGTGCAAACGCCTCTCAAATCAAATTTAGGTCATTGCTAAAATTACAACTAATCGTCCAAATTGAATGTCTATTGCCAAAATTGAAGTGTCTGGATAAAATCGCAAAAACAAGAAAATATTTAGTTTTTTTATGATATTAGCCCAAGAAATAATCAATAAAGATGTTTAAAAATATTTTTAGGTAGTTTGTTAACAAATATATAAACTGAGAAAAGTGAAATATGAAAAACATTTCAGACAAAATGCTCTTCATTGTGTTTGTTAAATTTATCTGTCGACCCTTATAAAAGAAATCATGTGACTTTTAATTATTTGAATTTTTCTAAATAAATTTATCTTCTTCTTACTAATAAAAAAAATTATGCACGTGTCCTCCAATGCATTTTAAAATATTTAATATACAACTTGATAAAATTTTTGAAATACTTCCCACAATTTTCTTAGCTATTACATATCTTGATTAAGAAAGTATTCCAATTTAATCTTGATACTTATTTTAACAAACATTAAGGAGATCTCCATTTAAATAGCCTAAATCACATTAAATTTAAATGCAATTTATCCAATTTTACATTATAGATAGATTGGATTTCAATTTCTTTTAAGTTTTTTTATTTTGAAGTAAAATGTAATTTTGATAAAATATTTGACTTAATTTAGGATGTTTTGATGGAAAAGATGAGAATTACGTTTTAAAAAGAAAATCAAGATGGCAAAAATGACTTATCAAAGAAATTTCAAAACAAAACCGAAAATTCAAAGAATATTTGATGCAAAGATAAAAATTATTTATATTATATATAGCATTTGCATTATATATTTTATAGATAATAATATTTTTCGTTCAAACAACACAAAGAATATATTATATAAGCCATAAAACTAACATTTGCAATATTTGAGCCTATCTTGTTTTCAGTCTTTTAAATCTTGAGGGTAATGTTATTAGTTAATAATAAATGTATCACATTTAAAATATTTAATTCACTAATGAAATCATTTGAAAAGTAAAGATAAATAATGATATGAGTCATGACTGATAATGGTGTCATCAATTATGAGACACCTTTTCATTAGAAAAAATTAAGAAAATTATGTGTTATTGTCTCTTCTGTCTAGTACATCCTCTAATGAGAATGGAACATATGATTGATGATACCGTCATCAGTCATGACTCATAACATTAGTCATATAATAAATACACATTATTTAAAAGTAAAATAAATTTATTATATCTTAAATATTAGTCTTAGTTTGATTAATTAATATTTTGAGGATATCATACAATACATATAGAATGTTTTCAAAAATTTTGTAATTTGGAATATTTAACCTCTTAAAGTTTTATTTTTAACTGAGAATCTCATTTATAACATCATTTTTGGCAAAAAAATAAAATTTACATATTAAAAAAGAAAAAAAAATCACAATGCATCAATTAATACTAACCAAGTATATACAGTTCTATTATTAAAAATTAATTAAAAATAAAATATAATCACTTATAACCCTTTATTAATTCATAAATCTAAGTAAAATTTCAATTTATCTATAAAATAAATTCAAAAGTCAATGAGCCGATGACCTAAATGAAATCTAATTTATTAATTGTTGAATCTTGCAAGCAAAGTAATCTCTGAATAATTAAATTTTTAACTTAATTTTCTTATTTTTCTTTCTTACTAAGCACGATTTTTGATTAAATTTTTAAGTGCATAATTCTTTGAAAATATTACTATTTTTCTTCCTCTGACAATGTGATTTTTGATTAAATTTTTAAATATTATATTTGTACTTCGAATTTTAAAAGTTAAAAATTACTTTTTTTTCTTAATAACAACAACAACAACAATAATAATAAATTACTATAAACTGCTTTACGATAAAAGATTATGTTTTAAGCAATAATAATATTTAAATTTGCTAATTAGATATAAATTAAATTTGGAAGTGGGTGAGAGTGAGAGGATTTTAGCCATATGTAAATAAATGTAAGTGAGAGGATGGAGGGAGCTAGGGAGGAGGTTAGCAACATAAATTCTCAACACGATGATGATGATGTGGGAATGATGAGATCGAGATGGAATGGAGGACAAATACGGTCTCTAATAGTTAAATAACGAAACAGAAATCATGGCTTTCATCATGCATGCAATGCAATGCAGATGCAGGCATATATATATATATATATAAAGGATCCAACTTTTGTCAGTATATATACTTCTACACTCAGAGGATCATCAGATGATTGATAATGAGCAATGCGTAAATATAAATGAAAATAAATAAATAAATAAATAATTGTGTTAATTGGCAGCTAGCTAGGGGGTCCCATTGTATTAAAGCCAGCATGCAGAACAATGTGACACAAATAATAACAACATTAATTTCTCATCAGTGGCTTTTGTTTTGAGAATTAATATTAAATTAAATACAAATATATACACACACACACACATATATATATATTCCCTTTCTTTATTATTAAGTAACAAAGGAAAAATAATTAAAGAAATGCACCCCCCGGCGCGGCAACATGCTATGATATTGAAGATCGATGGACATCAAATTTGGGAGTGGGCCGGGCATGGAGATCTATCTATTTTTGTAATTAAGGTGCGTTGTCGGCTGGAGTTGCATACATCGATCGGAAGACCAATTGGATGTTTTGGCTTGATTTGATTTGGATGTGAAATGTTGGTTTATACACAAACATACATACACACATCACATGTGAACTATATATATATATTTCTCATATATATGCAAATGGCAAATACATATAAAATTTGTGATTTAAAATATAAATAATAAAATCTTTTAGGGGTTATACATACATAAAAAAAAAAAAAACATTTAGAAAAATAATTCAACGAAACAAATTTATTTGAAAAAGGGTACGTAATTAAGTGAAGATATAGTACGTAAAAAAATTTTGGAGAACCACTGTCCCACTCCCAGACCACCCCATGCATGCATTCCCGAGTAATTTTGGAATCCCTTTTATTATCATAAATAAATAAACAAAACTAATTACTTTCCGTTTACTGGAGAACAAAATGATTGAAGTTTGAACAAATTAACTCAACCGATTCTTTTTATATATTCCATGGAACCTGTAGCATATATATATATATATATATAGTACATATATAGGTGGTGGTGGCATGGGGTTGGTGAGTTTTCAAACCCTTTTATGATGAGTTTCAGTTATTTATTTATTAAGTTTTTATTTATAGCTAGCTATGACAGAATGAAAGAAAGAAAGAAAGAAGAAGACAACGATGATGATGATGATGTGGCATTGAGGAATAGGAAAAGATAGGACTTTTTTTGTATATAATTAAGAGGAGAAGAATTATTAAAGGGGGGGGGGGGGGGAGGATGAGTAATATTGGACTCGTACATTTCGTGGAAGCCATAAATGAGGTTTTTCAGATATTGGGGGAAATGAATGAAGTTTAAATTGAGCTGGGCCGGCTGGTGGGGCCGCTCTAGCTTATCAATTTCTGCACAATTTGCTTTGAAAATTTGTCCCATTTTAATTTGCATTTATTTACGTACAAAGAGTTTGCAGCAGCCATGGCGATGCGATGGATGATGGATGCACCTCGCAGCAGATTGAAAGGGAAAAATCGACAAAATCAAATATTTGATGTTTCCCACATTTTGATTTTGCTTTTATTTATTGGCTCTCTCTTTCTCTGTGCTCTCTGATGCGTCCCTTTCATGCAAACACCACACTGAATCTCATGTTGTTGTCGTCGTCTTTCCAAATTCAAATGCCGCAACTAATTTATATTTAATTCTATCTCCATAAATAATTCGGTCCATTTAAGTAAATCATCACTTGATTGGTAATAATGGTCTAACGATGAAGTAATTATATAAATAATATTTATTTATTTATATATATTATCGGTTTATTTAAATAACCCACAAAACAGAAGTAGTGCAGTACTTCAAGCAATGGCACGTTAAGTAATTAATTAATGGTAATTAATATTACCTTACTCCAATATTAATATATCAAGATTTTATTTCATTATTATATAAGTTATTTCTATGATTCATTATCTTATTTTGTGTCAGGCGCTAATATTAATTAATATTATGTCTAAGAGTATCATTCCAAAATATTGTGCAATGAGATTATATATGGAAATGGTTCAAAATAACACTGATCTGATTAACTGTATATATATATATATATATACACGCGTTCACACACACACACACACATATTAATAAGGCAATATTCTAGATACATGCATGTTACAATATGCTCCCCGGGAGAGAGAGAGAGAGAGAGAGAGAGTGGAGGGTGGTTGGGAGAGGGTAAATGTGAAAGATGATGGATGATAGCAGACATTTGGGAGGGAGGGAGAGTAATTGTGGAAAATCCAAAGCCCTCTCTCTCTCTCTCTCTCTCTGAAACGCACTCCCATGCTGAAACACGCAATTACTCCTCTCTCTCTCTCTCTCTCTCTCTCTCTGAGTTCACACCCTGCAATAATACCGCATTGCACAGAGAGAGAGAGAGAGAGAGAGAGAGAGAGATGGGTATTGCAATTGCTGGCGGAGCAGCAGTTGTTCAAGTTGATATATATGTATATTGATGATACAATAATATATGTATGTATACGAATACAATTAAATTGATTAATCATATATATATAATAATACAGAGAGAGGGTGGAAGTAGAGGCACGGAGATATCGTGTAGGCTCATTGAAAACCCTCCTCCATCAATTAATGACTCTCAAAATTAACTCTCTCCATCTCTTCCACAGTACAACACCAACTTGCAGGTTAATTTAATTTGATCCCCTCTACCTTTCATCTCCCTCCTCCTCCTCCTCCTCTGCATTCATTAATTTACTTCTCTCTCCCTCTCTAAGTGCCAACTTTGTCGTCTTCCACAGCTTGCGATCGAGCTGAACATGCATGGCTTTGCCTTATTATGGGTTTAGGATTTTTGAACACTCAGAGAAAAGGGGCCACTGGCCCACTGTATCTTATGGGTCGTGTGTTAATTGTGAAATGACAATCCCAGTACGATTTTTTTGTTAAATTCTGAACCATGATTCCGGGCAATCCAATAGGTTGGTTGGTCGGAGTTTAAAAATATCTTCTTTTTATTTATTTTTGAATAAAATTATGGTTTTATCTCCTAACACCATTTTTGAGAAGTAAAATTGACTTTATTAGGATTTGACCTTGTATATTCCGGTTATATTAAAAATGTTATTGTGAGTATATATACTTCTTATTATTGATGCTTTGTCACATCATTACTAATGTAATTAAATAGTCCTCGCATAGGTTATTTAAGTTTAAAATAAAATACTAAAGTTGTATGTTCAAATAACATTTTCACATACTGTATATATGTAGAGAAAGTCAATTGTTAAATAAACATCATAGACAGAAAAGAATTAGGGAATTAAATGTTATGGTATCTAATAAAACCGATCCCTTATATGAAAGGTATTTCAATTATAATATAATAGGTGTATTGTATGACAAAAAAAATATATAATGAATAACATAGATAGTGATATATAATAAAAAAAAATATACGATTTTTACATTATATAAAATATCATTCACGTTATATAAAAAGTAGCAATTGCTCTTGTATACCGTAACATTACCCCCCGCTACCAGTAGCAGCACAGATTGAGATGATGGTTGGCGGCCATATGCATGCATTCCAAGGGTTGATAGAACAGCACAATGCAAATTCTCTGTTATGAGCTATGCCTTTTGCAGAAACTGAGACCATCCCATATTCTGCTCTGCTCCTTCTTCATCATCAGTTATCAATGTGACTTAAGAATTGGCCGTCACCGCCTAGCCACTAAAGAAAATTCAAAACCTCCCCCCCCCCCCCCCCCCCCCCCACCCCCCCCCCCCCCCCCTCTCTCTCTCTCTCTATATATATATTGAAATTTTACTTTATCTGAGAAATTAACCATTGAAGGTGCGTAGCTAGCTTGCTAGTGTGGCATTGGAATAATTGGACGACATTAAAGTTTCTGCCATGCAATCAGAGTCTTGGCAAACCATTTCTGCTTCACAGATGAGTGGGTTTCTGATTAATTGCTTTCTGCAGATTAATTATTCCTGCAATGAAGATGTTTGTCCTATTTGATACAAATCAAATATACATTACAAAATATGCTGAAAAAAACGCACCATAGATTGGTAGTTCAAATGACGTATGGGGGGTTAAAAGTGCTTCCAGAAAGGTTGTTTTGTGTTCGAGTCTTAATCATGAGTTTATCTTTTAAGGACATAATTGATTGGTCGTCATAAAAGTATATTGGATTTAGCGTAAAAAAAAAAAAAGCTAACAATGTCTTTAAAATTTAACATAAATAATAACATAAAAATGACTTGTCCAATATTGTAATTTAATCAGTGGGGGGCGAGGAATTCAGCTGATCTATTTTTGAATATAAACAGTGTACGTAATCATAATTAGTATGATTTTAGTTTTCTGTAAGAGGTTAATTTAATGTATGTTTGGGCTCTTAAAGCGGCATTATATCGCTCTAATTAATAGCATTGTGCTATGCGTAAATATATGTAACCTTGTAGAGTTCTTTTTTTTTTTTTTGATAAAATGTAACCTTATTTTATCAATGCTTGTAGGGGTGACAGTGTCTTCAATTAATAAAAGCCAAGATCAGGAGCCTGACAATAACACATTCAGACTGAAGGACATGCAGAGTAATTAGATTCCCCTTCATTTAAGCCTCCAAATTAATTAAAGCACTTAATAATGGTTCCTACTCGATCGGGATATATGTGTGTGCGTGATGTACGTATATGTTGTATGCAGTCATGTACGTGTGATTTATATGATATATATATATAGTCTATATTCTATTATTTAAATAAACATTTAAGCTTTTTTTTAAAAAAAATATTCTTAATATACTATTTTAACTAAAAAATATAA
The DNA here is from genome assembly GCF_014633365.1 of Diospyros lotus. NCBI lineage: Eukaryota > Viridiplantae > Streptophyta > Magnoliopsida > Ericales > Ebenaceae > Diospyros > Diospyros lotus. The sequence goes on along the minus strand of NC_068338.1, from coordinate 45,949,758 downwards.
TAATCAAACAAAGTCAAACTTATAATTTTTAAATCACAATAACTCACTAATTAAGATCGATCCTCACATCTTAAACCTATTTCTGTCGTTTTGTCCCTCTGCCTCTGTCTTGTTCTATATTGACAAGTTTAGATGGGAAGGAAAAGGGGGCGAGAGTTGAAAGAAAATTGTAAATTTACGAGTTTACCCATTTTTCTTTTTCTTTTTTATTTGTAGTTTTTAACTTCTGGTAGTGAATCAACTAATTGTATTTTTAAAAATCGATGTAACTAGCTAGAATACCCTAACATATTTTAAGTCTTAATCATGAGTAGTTGAAAGAGAAATGTATTTAATTATGTAAGTTTTTTTTTTTTTTTGGCTCAACATAAGTGTAAAACTGATGATTAAGAGACATTACATATATCCTCTTCATTAATCTTATTTAAATTGTTTACTTCACATATGAGATTAGACATGATATAACTAGTACGTGACCCAATAAAGTGAAGTGTATACTTAAGTATCATTTATGGTTTAGAATTAATACCCTAACATGATTAACTTCTTTACCCTATAATTAAAATTGATAAAACATAGTAAGAGATCCCCCCCCCCCTCCCAAAACACTATGAAAGAAATATGATTTACTCAAATTCAAAGCCTAATTAAATTCACCAAAACTTGCTAGTTTCTGCTAAATTATGCTAAAAGGAAGGTAATTTTGGTACATAAGCAATAAAATCAATAATGTTGGTTGACAGAAACATGTAGGCCATAAGCTTAGAAAAGCAAATAGCATCTAAGAGTTATCTTTTGTAATGTTGTGCTTCTTTAAATGCACGCATTGATTTTTTAAATCAAAATATAAAATAAAACAAAAATCGACGAAATTTGCGGATTTGCAGCCCCCCACCGCTTCCTTCTATAAACCTCCATCTTCTCTCCTACGTAAGTTCCGCTCTCTCTCTCTCTCTCTCTCTGGCGAAACTATAACGGCTCCTTTTCCTGCCTCGGGCTAGAATGTTTCCATCCTCCATGGAATTCAGTGCTGCCTTTGTCTCCCCCTTTTCCGTGTGATTCTTCACCCACATCAGCGGCAGCAGCATCTAACGGTAGAGACACCATCGTCAATATAGAGAGAGAGAGAGATAGATAGACCCATCAAGAAAAGGAAAAAGCTAGCCTTGATGGTGATAGTTCAGTCACTTTCACCCTCTCAAATCATCTCTCCTCCTATTTTTACTCCTTCTGGCAACCCTTTTCTCCTTCCCTTCATCTCTTTCCTTCTCTTCTAGTTTCCACTTTCGAGTAATTTCCACCCTCTCCACGGCGGTTCATTTTGTCCGGGAAACAGGTAGTCCTGCAAATGGGTGTTGGCAGTGGTGGTGGTGACAGTTTGTCTGATTTCATGGAAGAGCCTGACCAGTTCGGTGACGCCCATTTGGCCGGGGCAGCCTCGCCGGAGGATATCTTCAGCATCCTCGAGAGCTTAGATGGGTTTTTAGAGTTTCCTCAGGTTGCACCTCCAAACAAGGGCGATGAAAAGGAAGTGGCGACAACAACGTTGGTTTCTCAGAAATCAGCTTCTTCGAGTGCTTTGCAAGAATTATCGGAAACTGAGATTGAAACTTCCCCGGAGAGCAAGAAACGGAAGCTTGCTGCGATGGCGGCGTCGGAGGAAGGAAACCCGGATGGGCAACAAAGGACATCTCACATAACGGTGGAGCGAAACCGGAGGAAGCAGATGAACGAGCATTTGTCGGTTTTGAGGTCACTCATGCCTTGCTTCTATGTCAAAAGAGTAAGACCTTCTGCTTCCGCAACTTTTATTTTTTGATTTTTCAGTATCGACCGGAGCCACAATCACCTATTTTTTAAGAACAGCGTTCTTGTATGTTTTCAAAAAACACCAAATTTGTTTTCGCTCTAATCTCCATTCAGTGCGGTGGGTTCACAACTTTTTCGATTCAATCAAAGTAGGTTCTGATTAAGAATTTTCAAAAGGGTTTCAAATCTCCCCAAGACGAATCTATATATTAATTTTTATGTATTTATGGGCTCCTCTTCGTATATAGTTGTACACTCTTCTATGCATGTGCTAGTTTGAAAGTTACACCAACTTTCCCATCTAAATTGCATAACTTGTTTCTTTCTTTGCTATTGATGAGAGCCCACAACACCATAAGCTTATCTTCTTTCCGAACTACATATGATAATTCTCTTTGTTTTCTTGTTGTGTAGGGTGACCAGGCATCAATAATTGGAGGGGTAATTGATTACATCAGCGAGTTGCAGCAAGTTCTGCAGTCTTTGGAAGCAAGAAAGCAAAGGAAAGTGTACAGTGATGTTCTAAGCCCAAGGCTTGTCTCAAGTCCAAGACCCTCGCCACTTAGCCCTGGAAAGCCCCCTCTAAGCCCTAGATTACTAAACCTGAATCCGATAAGTCCAAGAACTCCACAGCCAAGCAGCCCTTACAAGCCCAGCAGGCAAGCTGCTGGCTATCTCTCTCCAACCATGAACCTCCCCGCCACTTCACTTGATCCATCTCCTTCTACTTCTTCCACTTCTTCCTCCATTGACACTGCTAATGAGCTCGTCACCAACTCCAAGTCCGCCATTGCCGACGTCGAGGTTAAGTTTTCGGGGCCGAATCTTCTGCTCAAGACCCTGTCTCCTCGGATCCCCGGGCAGGCTGTGAAGATAATATCTGCTCTTGAAGACTTGTCTCTTGAGATCCTCCATGTGAGCATCAGCACCTCTGATGAAACCATGCTTAACTCCTTCACCATAAAGGTATATAATCATTCTGCTTATACGTTCTTAGTTACCCTTGATTTTAGGTTGGATTACTTCATGAGTCTAATGGTTCAAGCCCTAGGTTAGTTAATTGTTGAGGCGTACGTGAGCTTGACGCACAGATTGTTTTTCAAGGCATATTCATATCAAAATTATTTTCTTTTTTCCTTCTTTTTGTACTAATAATTAGGACTAGTGCCTTTAAAGATATTCGTATCAATCTGGAGCTTTTCTAAGGTTAGTAAATCTATCTAGGCATGCACTATCTAATGGTAGGTCTTGGTTATTAAAAGCAAAATAAAAATTGGAACCCTTAGCAAAAAATGAAAAAATGGAATAAATTATGGTTCACAACAAGTGACTGCTTACATAAACTGACAATTTGGTGACTGGTGGGGCTCTCTATATATTTGCATTAGAGTTCACTGCAACTCTATCAGGAGGCACAGCACCACAAAAGCCTAAGGTATTGTAAGCCATATATGATTTATCATTATCTTAATTTTCACAAAATATATCTGGTAAATGAATATTGTTGTTCTGAGAGAACTTATGGACTTCTTTTGGGGGGGGGGCAGAATTAGGTTAATTGAAGCTAATGATCAAATATTTGCCCATTCTTGACAGATTGGAATCGAATGCCAACTTAGCGCGGAGGAGCTTGCTCACCAAATTCAGCAAACATTCAACTAGGTTCTCAAAGTATTGATCATTAGTCGACTAAACCCTATCAGCCCCCCCTCTTAATCTGTCTATATATGACAGAGAATGTGAGGAGGGATTTTCCACCATTAGTAGCTTTTAGCAGATGTAAAACTCTAGATTAATGCCATGACTTGTATTTCCTAGCATAATCCTTTTGCTAGTGTTAACCCTGAAATTAATTAGTCTCTGAACTTCTGTATTTTTCAGTTCCCAATTCTATTTCAGGTCTTTAGTGGTTATTCAGATGGCTTGCTAAAGATAAATGAAGAGAAAATCATGTTGTATTTTCATTTAGATGAGCTCTCTCGTGGTGCATATTGCATTAAGTAAAATTTGTTTGAAATGTTTGAAATCTTCAATTTTAATTGCATTATCCATGTCAGAAAATGCCTTGGTGTTAGACAAAATTGATGAATTTATTTTGATCCCATTAGAACTTCTGAAAATAATGAAAAGTATTGCCCTTCCATATATGAAGATTTGAAAATGTTTGAGCAGTCTTTACAATGTTGGAAAATTTTAATTCTTTGGGTTGGAACGGTTTAAATTTACAAGAAGAACCATATCTAATTCAGGAAGGGAATCATGGCATATTTTCCTTTTTTGCTGGCTTTTTTTTTTTGGGCTGGGATGTCATTTTTTCCTGGATAAGTTCATCCTGGCTTAACAATGGAAGATGAACTCAGGACTGATAGGAAATATACATATAACTGATCAAGATATATATATATATATATATAAATGAAGAAGATCCAGTTGCAGCAAGTACGATTATTTACACTCCAAAGTTGTAATTTAATGAAACTGTGAATAAGTGATATGGCGATGTCTATGTCTTGAGTTCAAGTGTTATGAATAATGATTGCTTTTTTATTAGGTTTTGAGTAATATAATTAATCTTACTTAAAAACAAGTGATATTATTTTGAGTGACTGTTATTCTATGAATATAAATGAATTAAAAATTTCAGGGAAAAAAAAAACAGAAGTATTCACACTCTTTATCACACAGTTGAGCATTATTCTCGAGGTCCCTTCCATCAAGCCTGCGGGTTGAAATTTCAATAACTGACACTGTTCTGATATTCTCATCGTTTACACCCTAACCCTAGATTGGGGGTGATACTACGGACTTGCCGAAGCAATTAATGGCAAGCCTGGACCAATATCTCAAGTATTTAGCCTCAGCTGCTGATTTCAAAAGCTTATGGTTTCCCAGTGGCTATAGGGCGATTTGAATAACTAAACAGTGGAAATTAACAGTGAATTAGTTTGTAGCATTGAGAGGAATGTTTTTGAGGTTTGTGTAGACATTAATATTGTAGGGTTGGTGGGGTGAGGATCCGTGCTATGCCTGAGGCTTTTTGAACTTTGGGGGTCCCCTAATCTGGTCTAGCTATATAGGCAGCCAGCTAGGGTCCTGTTTGGCTGTTTATCAAGCAATTTAATTACCTACTACCATTGCACCCAGAGAGTTATGGCACCAGGCAGACAAAGCCTGTTTTAAGTACCCTTGCTGCACTTTGTACCCCTTGTGTCTTGTCCATCTGGTTGGCGACTGTTAGAATTTGGGAAACTAGGGTTTTTGAAAATTAAACCAAGTAAAAAAAAAAAAAAGACAATAAATTAAATGTCCTTGTGTGAAACTAAAAATGTTGAACCCTCGTCTTTGTTTGAGATTTTGGGCAAAAAATGAGGGTGTAGAGAGCGAAAATGTCAAGATTATTTATGTTGGGTGAAATGGCATCATCTCCAAGTAGGGATGGAGTGGTCATTTCACTCACTCAATTTTTTATTTTGACATATATTACAGATAAAGAAAGATCATTATTTAAAAATATTAGTTGAATGTTTTGAGGAAATTTTATTTTACTCTCCTTTGAAATATATTTGTTCCAAACAGTGGATTAATGGTTTTGGGGTTGTTCCCATCACTTACAGTAATACTTTCTTGTATACTAATTAGTAGATAATTGGCCTATAATTAATGTAATATATTAGTATTTTAATAATTATAAATAAGTATGACCAGTTCCCCCCCACCCCACCCCACCCCACCCCATTTTAATCAATGTGACCCTCATAATCATTAATCATTATATTTTTGGAGTGTCTAAATAGATTTATTAGACATATATAACACAAGAATTTAATCACATTTTATAGTGAGCCTTTAATCGATCGAGTCAAAGACTAAGTCGTCGTAATCTCTTAAGGGCCAAACATTGGGAATACCAATTTATAAGTTCTGCTTGTGTAGCATTATCATCATTTGAGTAGTTGTTTCCCTGTACTTTTGAGAGGATTTATTGGTGATATTATAGTTCAAGGTGAAAAGGGGCATTTTAGCCTTCCTTCTTGAGACACGGCCCATCGATTTGAGCCTGTACCACAAGGCATATAGATCTGGGCCTGAAACGAAACGGCCCACATTCAGATGATTTGCCATGTTTAACTTGAGACTATGCGGGCTGAGCTAATTGGACTCCACTTGGGCCTCGGGGGATGGAAAGTATGGGGGCTTTGTTATGATTGTGTTTTGAATTTGGGACTTAAAATGAAACTAAAAATCATACCAATTATAACTAGGTTTTAGACTTTGAACCTAGAACAAGATCAATCGATTAAACCAGGTTGGTTGGTTGGTTCCTAGCTCGAAAGCATCATTAAGTTCAACACAAATTCTAAAACAAATTGTTGCGGAAAAACACTACAAAACAAAAGAGTTAGTGTAAACCAAAATTGAACTAGATTTAACTAAAATTAAAGAATGCAAGAACAGTAAGTAAAAACTTCATGTTAAAGCGTTCAAGATTCAGATTTGGTATGTTCGTTCACCACTTTGATAACGCCAACAAATATAGACCACAAAGAAGCCCCCAAATCGAAAGCCCAGAAAACCCCAACACCTCTCTGCTGAACAAAAATGAAGCACTATCTCCCCCAAACGATCAAAGGCACACAAAGTAGGTCATCATAAAGATAGATCGGTCACAAAGATGGAGGGTCAAAAGCACAAAGCCAAAAGAGAAAATTTACTAGTAAAAGAGACCTAAGTCTCAAATATGTAGAGATTGAGATCGGCATCGAATGATCATTTTTCACACATAAGGAAAGGCAATCATGAGAAATGAAGGATAGATTAACCCACAAAAGGCAAGAAGACCTAATCACAATCGATCGAACATGGAATGAGAAATGAAGCAATCAGTCAAAATGGAAACACGAGAGAAAAACTAGGGTTCGACCACAAAAGGGAACAGCAAGAGAGGGCCACATGGTGGCCTTATAAATGAAGGCTTTTAGAGCTAAGAATAGTAGATTTCTCCCACTTGAGCAAATGATGAGCTGAGGTCCATTTCTTCTTCAAAGTAGAATTAGAGTTTGTGGTCCAACTTTTAAAATGGACGGCTTAAAAGTGATGACGAACTTGAGTTTTCCAATCCCTGACTGAAGTCTATAGAGATAAAACCCACCTAAAAAATTATCATAGCCTTAGATCTTATTAGAAAACATAAACCAACACAAATTATTAAAACTAAAACTACAATTATGCAACATCAACTCAATAATAGTACTACCTGTAACCAATTGTCAAATTCACAATGACAACTCAACAACTACAATTGAGTGAACTAAACTAGTTGCGACAAGGTTTAAGAGAAAGTAGATTCTAATGTAAAGATATATAAAACAAATATTATCGTCATTAATATTATAGTCTACATATAACTTAGAAATAACAAGTCAACAACATATTGTAGTCTACAATTATGTAATAAATTAATATAATATAGGGTAAGGGTGTTAATTTAATGTATAATATATATAATAGTAATTGGCGATCAGTTCAATTTGAAGTATTTTAATCTCTATGATTAAGTATAAGCTGTAATTATTTTATTTATCTAATTAACTATCATAGAATCAAGAAGCGTTATCTTTTTAGATAAACTTCAAAATTCAAAACATAATACATGAAAATATTGTAGGTACAAGTGGCTTACAAAATGACTCATGAAATTAGTCAAATAAGAGAGATAATAAAACAAAGAAGAAATAATTATATACGTGTTTTAAATGGCTGCAGCACCGCAACGTGATCGACCCGAGACCACCAGACGCACCGGGTCCCACAGCTGAAAGGAATACCGATTCGCCAATTGGAGACCCACACGTTGCACCCATCTCATCCATAAGCTGCCACAAAATATCTGAGCCCCGACTCTAAACTCGCCACGCAGGCGCTTCGCTTGAGATCGTTCTATGCTCCGCCACTTGCCACGTCAGTCCCTCCCCTCCACCCTCTCTTACTGTTTACTCATGGGGTTTTTCTCCACCGTCCGATTAACTTGACTAGAATCTGGACCGTTGATTTTCTGGACCGGAAAAGCTTGTGGACACCGTAATTCGCGTAATTTATAAACTTGTTTGTATTTTAACTCGCGCTTTCTCTTTGTTCCTCTATCCAGAGATTCTCTCGTCTTGGATCTGTCACCGGAATTGCTTGTGCGTCGCCGGATAATCGATTTCCAGTCGGTCCAGCTCGCCTCGAAGCGTGTTCTATTTGAGAGGTATAATTTTATGCTGTGATCTCTCTCCTGTTGCTTTGGTTTGTGACCTTTTTGAAGCTATATATGGATCAAAATCATTTTCTTCTTTCACCGCAAGTAACGCAATTTCGGAGAGAGAGCGTGAATATTATCAATCGTCTGTTTGACTTAGAGTTTGTGTGTGCTTGTGTGTGGTTTTGCACTATTGCCATCTTTTCCGAAGAAATAGGAAAAGAAGACGAAGAAATGGTTCAGGTGAATCAGGTCTCTTTGGTTTTCCTGGAAGATGAGAAGGAAATGAACAGATACTTCTGATAAAAAGTCGTTTGTTTTTTGGCGTGTTTGGTCGTTGATAGGAAACGTATGAGTATTTTTACTTCCTTTTCTCATAAAGAATCAAACAAATTGGTCTGGTTGATTCAAGCAGTCTGGAAACTTCAGTAAGATTATCTTCTTGTTATGGTTTGTCAATTATCACTCTTGACTTGGATGTCTTGCAATTAATATGTCTGTTAGCACTATTCTATGAAGTTGCTTCCAATTTCATCCAGAAACATTGTACTTGGTTTGATATAAGGGAATTAGTTTCTTTCTGCCAGATATTTGTTGCCAGAGCATAACAGTTTTTCTGTAGGAAGCGGATTAACATGGCAGGAAGTAGCTTTAATTTTGAGATTTCCAATATGTGATAACTATTTTTGACTAGGAAGGCCTTGTTAGCCTCCTCTTTTCATCTCAAGCTACGCAGATACTTGAAGTTGCTAGTGCAATATCTCCCATGAATGATGAAATTTTCTTTCTTCGCAGTGCAATAATTTTCAATATTTTGTTGCCCAGCTAACGAAATAAAGCTTCTGTGGTATGATTATGACAAACTATGCCATCTCCTTTTGTAGGGCTTGTTTGGCTAGTAACTCATTCATCTGATAACTCACTATTGAGACGACTTGGCATGGGAGTTGTTACTGTTTCTAGTTCAGCTTCGAGGACTCCATTGGGATTGAACGCAACTTTCTCATCTTACCAATCTCCAGCAAAAAGACCATTGATTTTGGCATTTAAAACAAACAAATCCAAGAACGCAACTTTGATTACACCTCCTGAGCGAGCATCGGTTCCTGTTGAGACTCCTAGAGAGAACCAGAAAAGACTAAGGGGTTCTAGGAAATCCAGAGAAAGAGTGAAAGCTATAACTACAGATGAGACCTCCTCATGTACTTTAGAACTGGATTACAATGAAGCAGCTGCCAAACTTGAAAACATATACAAACTTAGCCCCACAGCTGACCCCCCTCAACTGGAAGACAGAGATGTTACATTGAGGAGAGGTAGGAAGCGGAAGGGGAAGATAGGGGAAGGTGAGGACACAGCAGATAACAAAAAAGTAAAGAATATAGTAAAGAATAGGCAGAAGAAGTCAAAACGACTGAGTCTTGATAAGAGGATTGCATTGAGGAAGGTCAAAGATGGTGAAATGTTTTCTAGAATTCAGAAGGGGAACAATACCAAGGATGAAGAAGATACGATCAGCAAGCTTGTGAGGGATTATTCAGTTTCAACTGATTTGGTTAGCTTGGATTGGAAAAAGATGAAGATACCAGCAGTTCTGCCTTCTTCTGAACATGCATGGCTATTTAAATTGATGCAGCCTATGAAGGTGAATATTTACGAGTAGAAGAACCTACCTCTTTACTATTATTTTCTGTTTCAAAATGTGATTTTCTGCTTCATGTACTGAGTTTATTATGCACTTTCTTTAGCAAGGGATGCTAACTCCTGGTTGATTTTATCAAGGCACTGCTTCAAGTCAAGGAGACGCTGCAGCAAGATCTGGGGCGAGAACCAACTGATGGTGAGCTGGCAGAGGCAACAAACATGACTGTTGTCCAAGTACGAAGGCAATTAGAAGTTGGTCATGCTGCCAGAAACAAGCTGATTAAGGTAGTTATACTCCCATCATTCCTTTAATACCGAGGGTTTCTTTAACATCATGTTGGTGTTTAAGCTTATCAAATGGGTGGAGAGAGAGAGAGAGAGAGAGAGAGTGTTCCCCTTAAAAAAAAATACGTGAAGACAGAAAACTTGGACCTGAGGTATTATTAGATGGTTTCAGTGACTTTTGAAGTGTCTTATATTAATTGCACATGTGGTACTGTTGATGCGTCATGATATCATATTATGTTTTAGAGATATCATAATCATAAATTTTTCACAAGTAATTTTAATCACCTCTGGTTGCCTATTATTTTGACAAGTAGAAAACTTTCAGGAACCGAAACCCTTTTTGTTTCAGTAATTGGATTAATCTTCTCATCTTTGAGCAAACAACATTTGTATTTAGTACTGAAAATACTACTTTTCCACACTAAAATGCCTTGAGGGATTGTCAAACGAAGCAAAAAGGAGATCTGTTAGCTTGATAATTGTTTTTCTCACATTGAAATGCAAAAAGAAAGAAAAAAAAAAAAAAACATTTCCTAGGCTGCATTTCTGCTTCAATCCAAGGTCAAGCCAGTATAGCAAAACTGAGTATTTTCCAGTGATTGATAAGAGGTGTTAACTCTGAACCCAAAGACTTAATTTACAAACTCTGATGGTGTATTCGTGCCTGTGCCCATGTGTCAGTGCTTCCAACCAACCATTCACGGTCTGCGTCTTCCTGGGTCCTAGATACCATCAATCATGTTAATTTCAGCTTATTTACTGGAAGTCAAATTGTTGTTCTGGGGGGCGAGAGAAAGTCAATATGATATGTGCGTTGATTTTTCCAACGAAACTATCTATGTGTAAGGTTATTTTAATAGATCATTTTGAAATGTTATTGCAGCACAATCTCCGACTCGTTTTGTTTGTGATGAACAAATATTTTCAAGAGTTTGCAAATGGCCCTAAATTCCAAGACCTCTGTCAAGCAGGGGTAAAGGGTCTTATCACGGCAATTGACCGCTTTGAACCAAAAAGGAAATTCCGGCTCTCCACCTATGGTCTCTTTTGGATTAGGCATGCTATAATTCGATCAATGACGCTCTCAAGTTTTACGCGGGTGCCCTTTGGCCTTGAGTCGGTATGTTTATTTGCTAAATTAAGATTTCCTTCTTTATTATTAGTATACTGTAGCATAGATTGACATAAATCCCTTTTTAATTCAACTTTTCCAAGCACAATTGCGAGCATCCTTTTCCCCACCTGGAGATTGATGCCTTTCTTTTATGGAATTAATCATCTTGGACTATTTCAAATTGGGAATAAAATGCTTTGCTTGAATTGGCTGGGATTTGGCAACAAGCATCAAAGTCTCAGAAAATGGCCAAAGTTCTTCTCTTCTTTTTTTTTTTTTTTTTGGTGACGCCCCATCACGAGTGCCTTTGCTGCCCCGCCCCAGGAACTTCACTAGGGATGTAAATCAGGATGTGTCTCCAGTCGCCAGGGCTCAATCCCTTGACCAACTGAGGGCCCCACGAGCATCACCCAGTCAATCACTTTGCGGGATCTTCCTTTGCCAGTGGAGCTTATGCCCTGGGGGCAAGTTCTCCTCTTCTTGTTTTTGCACGTAGGGGCCAGTGAAGTTGTCTGGGAGATGCAACTTCCATCTTATAAGAATAATACCCCTAATTAGATTACTCAGCTTTGGGTCATTTAATGTTCAATAAGACGCTGTTTTTGTCCAAATCCCCAAAAGAATTTTCTTTTATCTGAAAAGTATTTAATGGATGCCTTTAGTGAAGATCTTTTAAGAACTTGACTGCTTTTATTCCTGCAGGTTAGAGTAGAAATCCAACGAGCCAAACTAGAATTGTCGTTTGAGCTTCAAAGATTACCAACAGAAGAAGAGATCATAGAGAAAGTTGGGATCTCTCCTGGGAGGTATCATGAAGTGATGAGGGCATCAAAAGCCGTCTCCTCTCTCCATGCTAAGCATGCTACAACACAAGAAGAGCTCATCAACGGGATTACTGATATAGATGGTGTTGGAGGGGATAAGAGGAGACAACCTGCTCTTCTCAGGCTTGCTCTAGATGATGTGGTACGTACTATTCTCCTCAAATCTTTCCTTTGGTATTTTATTCTATTCCTTGTTCAATAGTTACTCCAACCAAGCAAAATGAACCTCAATTAGTTTTCACCTGTTAATCTGTTCGCCATGTCATAAATCAATAGGAAGCTGGAAAACAAATGCCTTGGGCTACTATGATTCCTGACAATCTTACACAAATTGAAAGATCATGTGTTGCCTGAATTGGCAAAAGCACATAGAATCTAAAGTTGACTATTAGTAGCACTGATCATGGAACGGAATACCATACTGCATGATAGGACTAGACGAGTGTTTTATTTTTTTTTTTCGAACACGAGTACTTATAATCTTTCTCCACCTTTATTATTCCGTGGACTCAAGAATCATGGATAATCTAGTTTTTAATCTCCCTCTGGATATTCCAGCTTGATTCGCTGAAGCCCAAGGAAAGCTTGGTTATCAGGCAGAGGTATGGACTTGATGGCAAAGGAGATAGAACACTGGGAGAGATTGCAGGAAACTTGAATATCTCAAGAGAAATGGTCCGTAAACATGAGGTGAAAGCTCTGATGAAGCTCAAGCACCCAGCTCGTGTTGATTACCTTCGTTGTTATGTTTTCTAAAACAAAATTTACTTGGCCTTCTTTTCTCAATGATATGTTCCTCTGCTGCGCACAATTAGTGGGTGATCTGTCTTTGCTGCTGTATACTAGTGATCTGTACCATATATAGCAATATAGCTTCTTAACTAACTGCACATAAATCAATCACCAAAGCATACATGATCTGTAATTTCCTCGAACAGCATCCCCTACCCTTCCCCTCCCTTACTTTGTAACAAGATGTTTTACACAGATATAGTACACAAATGTTTCTTCAATACCACCCGTATGAAATGGGCTTGCTTTTTCCACGCAGAGTTGTTCAGTTGATAACTTGGATTCTGCTTGGCATATGCTAAAGCACACCCATTTTCTCTTCTGCTTCCCATTTTTCTTTCTTCTTTTCTTGGATCCCAAACACCATGAAGGTGGATTTTACCCGGTTCATAAGTGGGGAAGCTTGTTTTGTAGAAGGCTCTTGAAATACTTCTCTTCTGTGGAGGTTCTTGTGCTCTTTGGAGACAAAGCAGGCTTTTCCAAGCATGCCCTTAGCTTTTTGAAAGAAATGAAAATGAGCGGAACTCTTCACGAACTATACTTTTTGGGGAGCAAACAACGAAGTGAAGAAGCCCATAAAATGAAACCTCATCAAAGTGTTAGGACTCTTGTTATTCATACCTATCAGAGGCGTAAAAGGAGGGGGAGAAATCAAGGGTAGCCAAAGAAATTGACTAAGGGATAGAAGAGTCCAAAGTTGGTTGTAACATATTGATGAGAAGGTATATAAAGTGAGGGGAAAGGAGAGAGAAGGGGTGAAAAAATCTGGGTAATTGTCATGGGGAGAGAGAAGGCCCTCTCAAATAGGCCGATTGGTTGTTTTAGCTTGTACTCATCTTAGCAATTGCTAGGATCCTTGTAAACACTGATTCGTTCTACTGTTTTAGTGTGGAATTTAATCCTAAATAGTGGGTTCTATCATTCTAGTATCAGAGTCTTAATCCATGGGTATCTTCGTTTTTGAGAGAGATGTGGAGTTGGAGGGAAGATTGGAAACTTTTCAACAACAGATGGAAGGGCAAAGCAAATTGAGGGATTGCAAGTTGGGTTGGATTTTATGCGGAATGAATTTCAAAAAATGCATAACATAGAGAAGAACATGACAATGATGTTGAACCAATTCAACTTACTAATAGAGAGGTAGGAGGCGTAGGAGAAGGATAGCAAAGGGAAACGAGGTGAGGAGAATGTACCCTTGGGTTCTTCTTTTATAGTGGATGAGACACTGGGGGTGGGAGAAAGAAGGAGAGACGAATGCAGAGTGACTGAGGGCTTCAGAGGATTAGAGACGAGAGGTCTACGCTTGGAGATGCCACTGTTTGAGGGAGACGACCCTGATGAGTAGGTCTTTAAGGCGGAATGCTACTTCACCATGAATTGACTATCGGACGCGGAGAAGCTGGACTTGGCGATGCTTTATTTTGAATGAGTTGCTCTTGTCTGGTTTCAATGGGAGCAAAGTCGTTGGCGCGTGAGGAGTTGGGAGGAGCTCAAAGCAATGCTGGTCAATCAATTCCAATCGACTCAAGAAGGCACTGCGAATGAGAGGTTCCTTGCAGTTAGGCAGACAGGGTCTGTCAAGGACTACCGCCTCTGTTTTGAGACCTTAGCTTCATCACTTGAAGGGCTGCCAGAAGCATTTCTAGAAGGTCATTTCCTAAATGCCCTGAAGATGGATATGCAGGCAAAGATGAGGGTACTGCGGCCAATGGGACTAGAGTAGATGATGGAGCTGGCCCAAATGATTAAGGAAAGGAATCAGGTGGTCTGTGGAGGTTATTTGGGATCAGGCCCACCTCGAGTATCTGTCATTTCCACCCCAGTAACAAACACCTAGCTAGTGATTCGGCCCCCTTCATCAGCACTGCTGAAGTTGGCAACACCCAGCCCTGCCTTCTCGCGTCAACCACCAGTCATCGGTAAGTGAAGCAACCCTCCTTTTAAACAGCTGAGTGAGAGCGAGTTGCAAGCCAAACGGGCGAAGGGTCTCTGTTTTCGTTGTGATGAGAAGTACTCGGTGGGGCACAAGTGCAAGAACAGAGAACTGTAGGTGATGGTAATCTATGAGGAAGAAAGGGAAGAAAGAGAAGAAGAAACAACAAAGGCCGAAATAGAAAAGAATTCAAGGGAAATATAAGACAGTCAAAATAGGAGAAGTGGTGGAGCTATCCCTGAATTCTATGGTAGGGTTAACACATCCACAGACCATGAAGATCAAGGGAGAAATTGATAGCCAAGAAGTAGTGGTCTTAATCGATAGTGGGGCTTCTCACAACTTCATAGCTATTGAACTAGTGCAGAAGTTGGGGCTGTTTCGGACTCAAACGAGAGGTTATGGAGTGATCATGGGGTCAGGCATGGCTGTTCAAGGGGTTGGAGTGTGTAAAGGGGTTACTCTGCTGTTGCAAAATGTTGAGGTGGTTGAGGATTTCCTACCATTAGAGTTAGGAAGCTCTGATGTAATTCTTGGAATGAAGTGGCTAGCCACACTTGGGGAAACCCAAGTAGATTGGGGTTCATTGGTTATGAAGTTCAGATCGGGGAGTATGACAGTAACACTGCTTGGGGACCCCAGCCTCAGCAAAACATTTGCAACCTTGAAGTCGATGATGAAGGCCTTTCAAGATAACAGAGAAAGAGTGTTATTGGAGTTGGGAAGTTTGACAATTGAAGAAAAAAATGGGGAAGGGATGGTTCTTGGGGAATTGCAAGACCTGCTAGCAGATTTTGAGGAGGTGTTTAAGGAGCATTGTGGGTTGCCCCTGCACCGGGGGAGGGATTACATGATTACGTTACAATCCAAAGTTCCTCCGGTAAGCGTATGACCTTACCGTTACCCCCATCTCTAGAAAAACGAGATTGGGAAGCTGGTTCGAGAGATGTTGGCAGTAGGTCTTATCAGGCTGAGTATCAATCTATTTTCCAACCCTGTGTTGCTAGTTAGGAAGAATGATGGTGGTTGGAGATTTTGTGTGGATTATAGGGCTTTAAACAAGGTAACAATTCTCGATAAATTTCTCATTCCTGTCATTGAAGAGTTATTGGACGAACTGCATGGGGCTGCTATTTTTTCTATGCTAGACTTGAAATCGAGGTATCATCAGATACGTATCACATCGGATGACATTCCAAAGACTATTTTTCACACTTATGAGGGTTATTATGAATTCTTAATCATGTCGTTTGGCTTAACAAACGCACCCGCTACTTTTCAATTTATGATGAATGAGATTTTTAAGGAGCATTTGAGACGATTCGTTTTGGTGTTCTTTGATGACATTCTGGTCTACAATAAGAGTATGAGTGAACACAAGGAACATCTAAGGTGTGTGTTAAGGGTCCTAATTGCTCACCAGTTGTACGCTAATGCTAAGAAGTGTATGTACAGGTAGTGGGAGATTGGGTATTTAAGGCACATCATCTCCCAAGAAGGAATGGATATCGATAATGTTAAAGTGCAAGCGATGCTGGACTGGCCCAGCCCCAAGTTGTTGCGAGAACTCCGAGGATTTTTAGGCCTTAGGGGGTGTTATCGAAGGTTTGTAAGTAATTACGACAAGCTGGCTTAGTCATTGACAGATTGCCTACGGAAGAATAATTTCTCTTAGGATGAGGAAACGAAGCAAGCTTTCCAATCTTTTAAGAGGGCAATGATAGAACTACCCGTGTTGGCTTTGTCGGACTTTTCAATGGAATTCATCATGGAGATAGACGCGTCGGGGCAGCGACCTATTGCTTTCTTCAGTCATGCCCTAAATCCCAATGGTTGAAACATGTCAGCGTATGAGAGAGAGCTGATGGCGATAGTTTTCGCTGTGAGGAAGTGGAGACATTATTTATTGGGACGAATGTTCATTATAAGAATTGATCAACGAAGCCTTAAATTCTTGATGGAACAGCGAGTAGTTAGTTTGGAGTGCCAAAAGTGGGTTGTGAAACTGATGGGTTGTGACTTTGAGATTCGATATCGCCCGGGGATGGAGAATCGGGCTACAGATGCCCTCTCCCGCATCCACTCACCTGCCACGCTTATGACCCTCATCATTCAAAAAAGAGGTTAATGAAGATGGGACACTTAAGGAAATTATTAGAGAGGTGCTAGAAAATCCTACGAACAGACCCAAGTTTGCATGGGTGGATGGGCACTTGTTGTACAAAGAGATTTTGTCTCTCCCTAAGGGCTCCACTCTCATTCCTTTGATGTTAAAAGAAGAACATGATTGACGGATTGGGGGCCATTCCGGGTTCCTCAAGACTTATAAGAAAATATCAGCTAATGTGTATTGGACAGGAATGAAGCGGGACATTTAGCGATATGTTAGACATTGCCCTGTGTGCCAGCAAAATAAATTTGTGGCGCTGTCTCCGGGAGGGTTGTTGTAACCCCTTCCAGTTCCTCGTCAAATCTGGGAAGATGTATCTATGGATTTCTGACTGCACTCTCACCCTGCAATTAAAACACAAAACAAAACACAATAAAAATTTTATATTTTATTTATTTATTTAGGCGAGAGGTTTATACTCGTCAGTGTACGAGTGCAGTTGTAGTTCAAATTTAAATTTATACTTTCTGGATAAGTCCAGGTCGTCCACTGAGAGATTTATTTATGGCAAAAGAAAAAAAAGAATGTCACACACACGCACACGCATTTAGATGGATTGATAACATGATTTTTTATAATTTTTTTAGATAACAAATACTAGAAAATAAAGCAAGACAGAAGTTGAAATAAATACTAAACGTGAGAATATGAAATTGGAAAGTACTTGAGTTAAGACAATTTCAGTGCCAACCCGTTGATTCCCAAATATTAGCATAAAAGATTAGCAACATTAATTTAATTTCATATATGAGGATTTGTTATTAAATGCAATTAAAGATAATGATAGCTTTAGTTTAAGCAATCCCCATACATGATATGCGGGATTCTAATTTAAAAAACTACCATAAATTTAATTACAATTAATACACAAAACAACTAAATTAATCATCCGGGTTTGGGTATGATAGCGTTTCCAGTTCTAGTAACTCTCATGCGTGACATGAAAGCTCTAAGTTAGGTTTACGCTCCAATCCAAACCTAGTGATTTTTCAATAATCAAAACAAACTCATATTGAAGTTTAAACCAATGTTACTCATTTAAAGCGTAGCTTTCTTTGGGAATCATTGGTGTTAGACACTGTCCTTGCCTTAACCCAAGATTAGATTTAGCTACTCATCTCTATTAAATTAATTGACAACAATTTAAATGACATAATTTAAATAACAGAATTTAAATGACAGGAATTAAAATAGAAGAAACTAACCGGCCATTTAGGCGGTAGATAATTAAAATACAAGAATTAAAATTGCAAGAATTTAAAGGCATAAACTAACCGTCCATTTAGGCGGTGAACAATTAAATGACAAGAATTAAAATTGCAAGAATTTAAAGGCATAAACTAACCGTCCATTTAGGCGGTGAATAATAAAGTAATAATAAATGACATAAGAATTTAAAAGAAGAAAGGAAGAAAGGAAGAAAGTAAGATCACAAGAGAAAATACTAAAGAAAATGAGAGAGAACAAAAGCAATTCTCAAAGAGAGAATTCTAAGGAAATAACTAAACTTTGATTCAAGAATAATAATCACACTTACAAATGCAATCAAGTGATCTATTTATAGGCCACAAGATGCAATACAAACCACACAATTTCAATTATTCAACTAGACATAATTATATCTAATGGGCACTCACACACTTAAAGTTAAATGGATTTTAGCTATAATACACACCTAATATTAAATGGATTTTAGCTAAAATACATACCTAATAAAGCATTCATAAAGTTAAATGGATTTTAGCTATAATATCCACCTAATAGTTAAATGGATTTTAGCTAAAAAACACACCTAATAAAGCTCTCACATAAAAAATAAAAATAGATTTCTATAAATTGATTTTTAATCTTTATTAGGATTAAAAATAATCCTTGGGCCTTCTCCAAATAATATCTTCCATGGGTTGCTCAAATTGGGCCTTAATTCTTCATGGGCTTGATTTCTTCATGGACTTGAATTCTTCATGGGCTTGATTTTTCCATGGGTTTGATTTCTTCATGGACTTAAATTCTTCATGGACTTTAAGTCTTCATGGGCTTGATTTTTCCATGGGTTTGATTTCTTCATGGACTTGAATTCTTCATGGACTTTAAGTCTTCATGGGCTTTAATTCTTCATGCCTAAAAAAAATAATAATAATAATAATTTAATATTATTAATAAATTATATATTATATATATGTATTACACATGGCACATATATATATATTATATTATATTATATATATTACATGAATGCATATAATGATGTATATGTATTATATATAATTTTATATATTATTATTATTATTATTAAATTTTACTTTAAAATTTCATTTCATTCATTTTTCAATTTAAACTTGCATATAACCATAAAATATATATTAATATCTAATTTAAACTATTTTTAAGATCAAAAGAAGGGTATAATTATAACAAATTTTTTATAAAATTAACCACTAATCAATTTCATTAAAGGGTTGCCCAAATCAGTGGGGAGGGATTATATCTTAGTGGTGGTGGATTGACTTAGTAAATATGGATATTTTATTGCTCTAAGGCACCCATTTACAACAGCCAACATAGCAGAGATCTTCGTGAAGGAGATTGTTCAGTTGCATGGAGTTCCAAACTCAATCGTTTCCGATAGAGATAAAGTATTTGTCAGCCATTTTTGGGAAGAAATATTCAAGTTGCAAGGCACTCAGCTGAACAGAAGCACCACATACCACCCTTAGTTCGATGGTCAAATTGAGGTCCTAAACTGCACTTTAGAGACATATCTCCAATGTTTTTCCTCCTCCAAATCCAAGGCGTGGTGCAGTTGGCTTCCATCGGCAAAATATTGGTATAATACCTTTTATCATGTCTCCTCAAAACTAACTCCGTTTTAGATAGTCTATGGGCATGAACCTCCCCCATTGTTGCGTTATGAGAAAGAGACCACGACGGTTTTAGCAATCGAGCAACGGATGTTGAAACGGGATGTTGTTTTGGAGGAGTTGTAGACCCAATTGCGACAAACGTAGGCAATTTGCCCCTATCGACAAAAGACGTTGGCTGCTAGGGTGAATGAGAAGTTGTCATCTAAATTTTATGGGCCTTTTGTTGTGGAGAAGAAGATTGGGAAGGTGGCGTACTGATTGTCCCTACCACCTTTTTGCGCAATCCACCCCGTCTTCCATGTCTCCTAGCTTCGCAAGACGGAAGGAGTAGTGCAAGAGACGATAGAAATTCTAGACTAGCTCACTATCGAGCTGGAGATGAAGGTGGAATCGAAATTTTTGTCAAAAGTCAAGCCGGGCACAAGAAAGAATTTGAGAAACCTTGATGTTCTAATCCAATGGAAGGGACTGTCACCTCTAGAGGCAAGTTGGGAGCCCTACCGTTAGATACAACAACAGTTTCCTAAATTTCACCATGAGAACAAGGTGTGTCTCTTGGGCGGGGGTAATGTTAGGACTTCCATTATTCATACCTATAGAGGCATAAAAGGAGGGGAGAAATCAAGGGTAGCCAAGGAAATTGACTAAGGGATAAAAGAGTCCAAAGTTAGTTAAGGGTAGAATATTCCTTCGCATGGTTGTAACATATTGATGAGAACGTATATAAGGTGAAGGGAAAAAAGAAAGAAGGGGTGGAAAAATCTGGGCAATTGTCATGGGGAGAAAGCAAGCCCTCTTGAATAGGTTGATTGGTTGTTTTAGCTTTTATTCATCCTAGCATTTGTTGGGATCTTTGTAAACACTGATTTGTTCTACTGTTTTAGTGTGGAATTTAATTTTAAATAATGGGTTCTATCACAAAGACGCCTAGGATTAAAAAGAAAAAACAAAAAAAAAACTCATCAAAAAGAGTTGCACGTTATGCGGGAGGATATCCCTATCTAAGCAATTAGGACTGGATCACAATAGAATTTAAGAGAGAAAGAAACATATAAATTTAACATGATTTAGTTTTAATAGGCTTATTTATATAATTTTAAACTAATAAAATAAATTCACTTAGTTAATGATGGTGTAGTTTTTGAATGGGAGAAAAATATAAATTTGCTCGAGATGAATACAATTGTAAATTTACATAATTTTTATAATTTTAAATAAATAGTCATTTTTTCACTCAAATAACATAGATTATCGAAATAAGATATTCGTAATTTTAGTTACCTAGTTATATTATTTTTGGTAATACCAAGAGATAATTACTTAAAAATTATATTATAGACTTATTTATACGTAATCATTTCTTTCACCTAAAATAATTTTTTTTTCCAAATTCTTAGATTTAATTCTCCTAAAAGAAACCATATCCAACCATCCGAATTGGCTATGGATTTACAAGATATCTCATACCTAGATTTATGAGGTTTACAAGCAATTAAAGTTACTACTTTCCTTTAATAAACTCCATCATAATGACTGTGATCATATCCTCGTCCACTTTCATATATAATTGCTCTTTCTTTTCTATTTTTTTTTTTTTTTTGGTTTCCTAGCATCCATAGTTGCTTTTGATGAGAGCATAGTGTACTACAACTTTCATTCCACTTTACAGAAACCTAGAGGTTGGCTTTGCCTTACTAATTATCCCAACTCTCCACCAAGCAAGTCCACAGCTTTCCATTATTATTAACAAACAAAACAATTTGACCCAAAAATGCTTGTTCTCGACTCAATAGATCATAAACCTTTTCAGAACTTCGATATGTCATGCCAAATTTGCTCTCTCCAAACATGGTTTTATTATCCACTTAGAAATTTTCATATCTGTTTGTTTGCTCTAGGAGTAGCAAATTATAATTTTTCTGATCTATAAAGAGATATGGCATCCATCCTATTAGGCCATCTCCAACGCAAGGCCTAAATTCTCGCCAAACTAAATTATGAGGAGTAAAGTGTTGAAATTTATCTCCAACTCATCTCTTTATGTGTTTTATCACTCTCTAAAATTTGGTTGAGCTTTAAATGATTCCCAAGAGATCAGGAGCTAAAATTTGCTCTCTATTGCATTTTTTTATATTTTTTATATGTATTAAAGTATTGGATAAATTATATTTTGTATATTTGATTATTAATTTTTAATAAGTGTGTATTTGATTATACATTTCTTTGTATGAAAATATTTGATTATTTTGTGTATATGATTATATATTTTGTGTATGCATGTATTTAATTATTTTGTATACTTGATTATTCATTTTGAGTGTATTTGATTATTTTGTGTATTTAATTATTGATTATGTGTATGTGTGTATCTGTTTATATGTGTATGTGTGTATTTGATTATTGATTATGTGTATTTGATTTATTTTGTGTATTGTATATTTTTTTACATGTTTTAATGTAATATTTTGAAGCTAATCTTAAAAATGAATGTCAAAGTTACTTAATTATATTATTTAATGTTGTATTGAAATAATAATTATTGTATCACAATGAGAGCATTTATTTTTGTGATTTTTTAAGCAATTTGACCAATAAATTTTGAATTATGAAAATTTTCAAATAATTTTGTTAAGTAATCATTTTTAAAAAATATTAGTAAATTTATTTACAAATATATTAAATATTATAAAAATTTAATACCATCATATTTATTATTAAATTATCAAATAAATAATAAATTTTATATTAATAAAAATTATAAGTGATGTAAAATAAATAAAATTAAAATTTATTAATAAATAAGTGGGATAAGGAGTAAAATAAAGAGGAGAATAAAGACTGTGATTGGAACATGCACAGTTTCATAAGTAAAATTAAAATAGAGAATGAATTATTTATAATATAATAGAGAGTGAGATCGAGAAAAAAAGTTGAAGATGACCTTAGTACCTAATTTTAACTTTTTATCTAAAGTTAAAGATATTTTAGATCAAACTAACATTTCTGAATCCAAAGTGATCAGATTGTCTAAAGTGAAAAAAAAATTCCTTAATATCTCATAAACTGAAAAATAAAAACCATATATATATATATATATACTTAACCTTAGCATTAATTTAACCATTAGAGCCTTATTGTCCCCTCGAACACAAGATCTTACAAGAAAAATCAAAAAAGAGTTTTTAGTAGCATTTTGAGCACATTTTTCACCAGCGTTTTTATGCATGCTACAATGATAGCGATAAATAAATATTTATGTGGTCCCAAATCTCATATATGAAGATGCTAATGCATGGTGTGGTAGTAGCATCAAAATCTCATTTAAATTATCAACTTTTTAAGTTATAATATTTTGATAGTTATAACTAAAATTAATTGCTTTGACTAGTCATATATAAAGAGTAATTAAAGAAGAGACAATCAAAAACTTAATTCTCCGTTAAAACATGATCTGAGTGACTCATCTTAAAATTTAAATGAAACATAATTATGTACTTAACCTTAATCGAAAGATACAAATAGACTTGTGTTTTTTTATTTGATGTTTAAGTAAAAAATCACTATTATAAGTAGATGTATCTTTCGTAATTGGAAAATTCTTGAGAGCCAGACAGGCCTACAGAATGGGGGCTAAAAAATTAAAATACCCTCGCCCACATTACATTATACTTTTTTCAATACAATGTGAGTGAGGATATTTTAGTATTTTAGCTTTCATTCTGTAAGCTTGTCTGTCAACCTGTCTGACCTTGTAGAAGAACTCTAAGTAACTAACAGATGCAAGTAAAATTTTGTTTGTGTGCTCCCAATTAGATATGTTGGTAGTTGAATAGTATAGATTAACTAAGCTTGAATTTGTAAAACAATTTAGTAGTGGTTATAATTAGGTGTGAGCAATCAGTTATAATCGAATCGAACCGGCCAAAAATTGTGAACCGAATTGAACCGAACCAAAAGCAATAACCGAACCGAACCGACCGACTAACCTCAACAAACCGAACTAACCAAAACCGAATTAACCGAAATCTAAACTGTGCTACCCGAACCGAACCGAATACCCGAACTGAAACACAAAATAACCAAGAAAACAGTCTTGCTGTTGCTGTCGGCCACCTAGCCGGCCGGCAATTCCGATGATCAAAACCAATCATCGGATTTCCCTAACCACGATAACCCACATACCCAAAAATTAAAAGCATCTAATGGTTGGATTTTAGTAGATCTAAGTTTCAAAGTTTCAATGTAAAAGAGAAGCAGTCGAAAAACTTACCGAAAAATCATCGGCGTCGTCTTCGTCTTCATCTCCGGCCTTCATCTTCTTCTTCACCATCGGTGACGGCGACGGATGGTGGAGGGAAAGAGAAGAGATGAAGACGAAGAGCCTTCGGCCAGTGCTGATCTATGAAACAACGAAAAGCCTTCGTCTTCGTCTTCGCCATCGCAAGATCTGTGGGCGGCCAGTGCTGATCTACGAAGCATTGAAGAGGCAAGAGCCTTCGTCTTCGCCATCACCATCGAAGAGCTTCCTCTTCGTCTTCGCCATCGCCAAATCTGTGAAGACTCGAACTCGAAGAGAGTCTTCGTCTTCACCATCGCCAGAACTCGAAGACTCGAACTCGAAGAGAGGCTTCATCTTCGCTAATCGCCATCGCCAGAACTCGAAGAGAAGAGAAGACACGAGAGAGAGACACAGAGAGAGAGAAGAACGAAGAGAAGACCAAATGGGGTGTCGCGCCCACGTGCGTGAGAGGGGGCGCGGTCAGTTCGGTCCGCGGGGGGGGGGGGGGGCGGTTCGCCTATTTGCTACATATACGGTTCGGTTCGGTTTTTAAGTATTTTTTATCAAAATAACCGAACCGTACCGAATAACCGATTTTTTTAAAAAAATATAACCAAACCGAACCGCTTTTTATGAAAAACCAAACCGACCGAACTTTTCGGTTCGGTTCAGTTAGTTCGGTTTAACCAAACTTTTGCTCACCCCTAGTTATAATGCTAATTAATCATCATTTTTAGTAATTTAACGCTTTGCCAAATGATCTGCTACCATTTGTTGCATGGATGCATGAAGTCCAGAATCTTCATTAAGTGGGAGCTTGGGTGTTCAGATGGGCCACATTCATGACTTGGGAATGCATTACTTCTTATAAGCAACTAATTAACAAACCTTATTTGCATTAGTAGTGCTAATTAGCAAAGCAAATAGACATCAAGCCAAAGTAACAATTTTCTATGGTTCCTTGATTTATTGGAATCAAATTATTGGATCAGTGGCCTTGGATCATTCTGACACTGGAAGTAGATTCATATTGTTTATCAAACTAAATCAACAAAGCAACTTAAGTAGACTAGCATATTATAAGTAAGATGGTGCATGACAAATTCTCCCCTCTAATTCTTAGCTTTTTGCAAGATGGTGCATGACAAATTCTCCCCTCTAATTCTTAGCTTTTTGCTAGACAAAGATATCTGTATCTCTATTTAACTAAAATCAATTTAAAAGTAGTTTCCTGTTGGCTCTAAAAAACAACTTTTAATATTTTAGTCTTCATTTAAAAGTGCTAGTTAAAGGTGATTTATAACTTCATGAAATCAAATAATTATATGTGTGAAACTTTTTAAATAGATTACCAATATGAGATTAAATCATAACACTCGACTTCTTAGTTAATCTACCTGTCTATCAATCACAATCAAAACTTCTTCGAAAGAACTTGTCCATATTTAATGTTTAAGCATCCTTACAAAGTGCATTCTGCACAACACAACCAGTTAAATGCACAATGCTTATGTTGTTCGTCCTCAACAAAAGCATATATTCCAAATGCTTGTGCTGTTGTTCATTTGCTTCTACACACCACTACAGGCTACAGCTGCAATTTATCACAGAGTACTTCTTCTTCACCACAGATTAAATCCCTTGTGTAAGAATGATTCTTATTATGGAACAGCATCATGATGAATGGTCCAAATCAACAATTGCGGAACACAAACAATCAGTTCATTTGGAACCCTCAGATAGAAAGTCCCTCTTCTTATCAGCACTGTCGAAGGAATAATTTGAATGCCATCCATGCTGTTATATATAAAACATATACTGGGATAGTTGGTTTGAAATAATTATGCAAATATGAAGCCACAAATTCAAATATTACATTCAGGGATCTGCAATGTTACTCTTAAGTGATGCAGTACTCAAAATTTTAATTGCGTCATACGTACATATTATTCAATTTGGTCAGAAATAAATAATATCTATTGGATGTAGCAAAATTAATCCTTAATCTCGTAATAATGCCATCATCTATATGGTAAATTCATACTAAATTCTCTATATACACAGGTTACCCTCAATTTGGGACTCCTATATATTAGAAATGAAAATTTTGGTTAAGAAGAGTTATGACTTATAAGAACCGCTCATATTCTTTATACAAAAACCTTTAAAACAATTATGCCGACAACGTCTAACCAAAAAAAACAATATGTACAGCACCACGTAGAAAAGGTTACTAGTAGCTGATATTGGTTGGATATTAATTAGGTAGAGCCGTAAAGTAATTGCAGTAGGCCACCAAGGCAGAGGAACATTCAAGTACCAAAAGGGATAGAATAAGGCATCATCAGAAGAGCAAATGTTTGGTTGAGGATATAGAATTTTAATGGATAGTTGAAGCAAACGAAGGATGAATGGATGACAACGTAAAAGACAGGCTGAGATCACCATCAACGCCAAATGCAAATGGTATTCTTCATCAATAAACCACTAATTCCTTTGGTGCCTATGACATTATTAAAGAATTCCACTTTATTATTATTATTATTATTATTATTATTATTATTGTATTATAATTTATTTGAGGTCCTTATTAATTGATTGGCTTCATCCAAGGAGATGATAAAACCATTGGCCATATGGCAGGAAACGGGGTCCATGAATATATGAGGCTCGATTACCATTTCCTTTATTACCCCATGCTTGCGTTAACTATGGGGAGGTAAGTATTCTATTTCTTTTTTCTTTTTTTTCCTGCAATAGACTACTCATAAAGCTGGTTGAAAACATTATCTTTTGTACTAGCAAAAACAAAGAACAGAAAATATTTATCTTTTAGCGGATATTTTCTTAAGCTTTAGATCTTTTTAGTATTATTATATCTATTGAGCTATAAATATAATGGCAAAAATAGTGAAAGAGAGAGAACTAAAAGAAAGTGCAAATGGATGCTTATAACTTGTAGATCGTGAGAAAAGGATTTTACTTTTAAGCTATGTTTGAGTTTTGATGAAGAGAGAAATAAAGGATTTTTATACAAAAAGGGAAGAGAAGGAAAGAGAGTGAGAGTTACCTTTCTTTTATTTAATTAGGTATTTAATAAATGAAAAGAAATATAACCCCCATCCCTTGTTTGGGAGTTAGAGAAATAAAAAAGAATAGAAGGGTTATATCTTATTTTTATTTTAAAAGGTTGGTAATCCTTCTCATACCCCTTGATTTAGGGATAAAAATAAGTCTCTTTTATTGTGTCTATATTTTTAGTGATAAGAATCAAATGAGATTTAATTGGTTGAACCAACTAAATTAAAAATCACTTGAGAAATTGATATAGTTCATAGTAACATGCGATTTTTTTTTGGCAAGAATCACATTTGGACAGGTGAACTCTATTGATGTACTTTTGTGTTTTTTTAAATATTAAGAATAATATAATAATCTAAAATATTTGAAATGGCCATTTGAATAAAATATATAATTTTGTAAATATATGGATAACATTTTATATTTTTGATCTTGAGTTTTATTTTATTTCTTCATAAATTTATGTTAGTATTGTTGTATACTTTTTTCTAATTATAGGACAATATTACTTAATATAATTTTAAATCCATTAAATATTTATATGATAAATTTTGTTTTCTAAACATTTTATATCATAATTTAATTAATATTTATTTATGTATTTCATAAAAATACATCTCCATTCGATTAAACTAAATTTTGTTATCTAAAACTTCTCTTTTTACAATTTGATATTCTCGTTTTGTCTTCTTACATAACTAATAAGTGATTTCATAAACTATTAATTCCGAGTGGATGTTAATGTACTATTTTTATTTTTTAATAAAAATATTTCTCTCTTTAACAAAAAAAAAAAAAATTCCTTATTGAAAATGAAAATCTATCAAATTAAACGTCTAGCATTGGCATTTTTTATACACGTATTTTATAAATATTTTTATTTATATATGCATATATATAAATAAAAAAAATGACTGTTGTGTAAATATGTTTAAAAATATGGGTAAAACTGTCTATTTCTTTTAAAAAAATAATAGATCCCATTATAAGAGTGAAATTTGTAGGGAAAATAGTAACTAAATAAGAAAAAGAGGTAGATTTTTGTTTTATATATGACGGATAAAAAACAGAGATACATAAATACAAGTAAATGCCAGAAAAATAAAGAGATTATATATATATATATATATATTGGCATATATACCTACCTCTCTTCTATATTTTATCTTTATCCTTTTGACATGCATGCATGTATTATAACTTTGTGTTTTCACGTGCGTTTTATATATATCAGATACGTATGGATGAATTGAGTTTGCTTTATTTCCATGCAAGACAATAATTAAAATCCAACTTGTTGGCAAATTTAATGGACTAAAATTCATAATATACAGTTTGTCTTAATTAAAAGCATACCAGGCACCAATATATATATATATTTATAGAGAGAGAGAGAGAGAGAGAGTGTGTGTGGGAGTTAACCAAGAATGACTGAATGAATGAATGAATTGATTCTATATGCTGAAATTTCTGCCTTGTTGTAAAAATCAAGCATGTAATTGCGTGGAATCCATCTTTATTCTAAACATATAAAAAGGGAGTTCAGATGCGGCTTCTTCAGTGAAAATTCTCCTCCATTAACGTAAAATTAATGTTCTTTCCTTCTTCAATTTCTCAAACAAATATTTCAAGTTTAATATTTGTCAGCCTATAGATAACAATGAGGCCACGACCTAGTTAGAGGTATTACAAATCATCAATTTGTGATGAGAAAATTAATTTGCTCAGAATTAATTATAAACCTTGATTAGATAGTAATTAAGTTTGGTTGGTCCCTTTTGAGATGAATTAATAAACCAATCAAGATGTATAGCACTATATCACAATGTAACATTTCTATATGAAATTAACTTTTGTGTTTGGTAGATAAAACAGTAATTTTTCTTTAAGGAAAAAGTACTAAGCACTTTTTTTTTTTATTTAAGTGAAGTATTAAGCACTTAGCGAGTCTATATATTGAGCACCCGGTTGTTTGAGTGGTGAATGTTTAAATAAAGCATCTCGTGTTGAAGTTTTGAGGGCATCTTCACTTTCTGCATATGGTTTTAATGTGGCCCTCACTATTATCAAGTAAATTTAAAAAGTGAAAAGACTAATAATTTAATCATTGAAGTGGGGTTTCCTCAATCTCCAGAGTGAATTCTAATGAAGTATGAATTAATGCAAAGTTTTTTCTTTAAAGTTGTATAGTTGTAGATAGAATTTGTTAACATAAAATTTATTATTATTTTATTAAGGGAAAAAAAAAAGAGAAAAACTCTCACTTTTGAGTATCCAAAAGAAAATTTACTAGGCACATCAGAACAAGTCTATATATTGGTATTATCACGTTTGATCATACGTGATCTCAAAGATTTGGGTAGTGGATGGTGGAGGTCCAGTGACAAGTTCCACTCAAGAAAGAGAACCATGACAGCAAACAAAATTAATTCCTTTTTTTGTTCTTCCCCTCCCTGATATTGGCGTAATACCCCAAAACCTAACCCAAATTCATTCAAATGGTGCGCCATTAAACAAATCCAAGCAAATGAAATGCCCAACGACGTACTACAGCCAACCAACTTATTTATTTTCCCTCCACAGGTTCTTCCTCGAGACGTAGACAACTCTTCTCCTTCTCTCTCTCTCCCCTTCCATTTCTCTATTATTCCCTTCCTATCCACTTCTCCCCCATTATTTATACCACCCCCAACGTTAATATTGCTCCACACTTCAGGCAATATTGTTAATTGCCCTTCTTCCCAAAGCCCATATATCCTTCTAATCAACAAATATTGACCCATCCCAAGTAATGGGAGATCAGCTTCGCCTCGCTGTTGGAATGATAGGTACATTTTTATTAAGATAACTCTGATGTTACGTATATCAATCGTACAAAAATCTAGAAAAACATGACAGGTAAAATTTCTAACGTTATTCTCTTTATTTTTTGTGCGTCAATTTCTTGCAGGCAATGCGACTTCTATGTTGCTTTATGCTGCTCCAATGTATTTTCAATCTCTCTCTCTAGATATATATATATATATATATTTACACATATAATTTTCTGCCTGCTTTATGCTTAAAATCTGAATTCAACACTAATCTTGTAGTTTAATTATATATGTTCTTCCCAGATTAACTTTCTCAAGGGTCATAAAAAAGAAAAGCACCGAGAAGTTCTCATGTGTTCCATACATCATTGCAATGCTCAACTGTTCATGTTACACTTGGTATGGCTTGCCTGTTGTCAGCTGCAAATGGGAAAATTTCCCACTGGTCACCATTAATGGCTTGGGCGTTGTTCTTGAGCTCTCCTTCATTCTCATCTATTTCTTGTTTGCTCCGCCTAAAGGAAAGGCAAGCTTTAAATTACTCTCTCTTATCATTCATTGATTATATGCTTCTGTATATTTGATCAGCAAGTGATTTTTAGTTCTACGTACTTTTGTATTTTATGCAAGAATTTACAAACATGCATGCATGTTAATATATATATGGTACAATTATGCATGTATATTTCTTCATTACCGATCCTTTATCTTACTATATGTGCGGGCTGAAGTACATGAATTCTAGCTATAGAAACCAACGTTTGGCTGGTAATGGTGCAGAAGCAGGTCGCTATAATAACAATACCCATAGTCCTAATCTTTTGCGCCGCTGCCTTGGTGTCGGCTTTTGTATTTCACGATCACCACCATCGCAAGGTAGTCATCGGGAGTATTGGAATCATAGCCTCTGCAGCAATGTACGCTTCTCCTCTGGTGGTTGTGGTGAGTTGCTCTTCCCCACCATAGACAAATTGTGTGTTTGTTCTTATATGGAATCAAAACATTCACTGTTTTGACTTGCATATATATATAGTACGCAAAAATATTACATTTCTCATGTTGTGTGTGTCTTTTAGCCACTTCTATTCTACTTTAAAGCCATTTTAACTGTTGCGCACTATTAAAAAAGTATCAGAATAGCAACATCTTATCACTATATATATATATATATATTGTTGAAATTAATTGGGATAATTTCATGATGCAGAAACAAGTAATAGAGACAAAGAGCGTCGAATTTATGCCATTTTCTCTGTCATTATTCTCATTTCTGGCGAGTTTGCTATGGATGGCCTATGGACTGCTGAGCCGCGATCTTCTTCTCGCGGTTTGTGTGAACATTACACCTTGATTGAATTAAAAAGAAAATTTCAATTAATACTCTCCTAATTAATAAAATGTTGTTCATTAGTTAATTTGATTTTTTTTTTTTTTTTGTTGGGTGTGGGGGGGGTTGCAGTTTCCTAATTTGATTGGCGCCCCATTAGGCATGCTCCAAATTCTGGTTTATTGCAAGTACAGGAGAAGAGGAATTATGGAGGAACCACAGAAATGGGACATAGAGAAGATTAATGATGAGAAAGCCAAGCAGAAATTGCAGCTCATGGCTAGCAGTGCTGATAATGCAGCTGCTATTAGTGGCAAGAGTTGATGATTAACAACTACTTCATAATATATACTAGTATCAATGTTGTTTGCATGCAGGTCCTTTTGAGTTAATTTTCTTTCTTCCATGTTGTTGTAACCTAAGCTTTGTGCTGAAAATCTTAGGATTAAATAAACAAATTCAAGGGCGCAACTACCATGTTTTGTAAATGCGAAATATATATATAAATGTTCATATATATAGGAAAGAGTGAGCGGTTTTTTTAGAGATTTGATTTTTAATAATATATCAATTGGTAAGAATGATGAGTTGGATGATAAAATGATTATAATTAATTATGATTTCTTCTAAGATATGATGATATAATTAAATAGCATGTCAATGGTCCCATCTGCAGCATAAGAATGATTAAGCGAGCTAGTAATAGTTTGGAGTATTAAATATGAACTCCGTTTGGTAATATGACTCAATATTGAGATAATTATCTATAACAATTTATAATTACTTTAATAATATCATAACAAATTGGATCGCATTTGATATATAATAATTCTTCAAATGAACTAATTAAAGCAGGCAAAAGGCACATGTGAAATAGAAGCCTTAAAAGAATCTAAAAAACATAAACGCGTCTAAAGTACCCGAACAAAAAGGGCATCTAATTTCCACTCTCCTATTTTCAATTATTTCTTCCTTTTACCTTTGTGCTTTATCATAGCTCTCTTACATCTCCCCTGAAGTGAATTATATAGGCAAGACCAACAAATTGAAGTTCCTAAACCATCGAATTAGATTAACAAATATATTGAGGAATTCTCGACATCATCACTGGGGGTTCAAATTTTTATGGATAAATTATACTCAAATTAATTTTTATGTGCTTATTAGTTATTATATATATATATATGCATGATTCCTGAGTCATTATATATATGCATCTAACGAATTAATACGATCGTTATATAATTAATGAGTAAGAGTACTAGTAGGCGCTTTGCTCAATATATAATAAATAGAAGATTTTTTTATGACATTGATTGTAAATTAATTAACACCTGGCCAGTCCATGTGTGCATAAAACATAAAGTAGATAATATAATCATGAAAAGAAAAAATATATTTCGTTTATAATGCTGTTTAATTTGGTGATATTTTCTTAGCATATATATGGTTAATGACTTGTAAAAGGCACGCAGTTTTAGAATAAATTAATCTATTAGTTTTTAAATTTTGTATTATGTAATAGATTGATTATTATATTTTTATTTTTGTCATCATAATCACTAATTTTTAAATTTTGCTATAATTCAATATCTCTTTTCATTTTTCTTCAAATTTTGTTTAAAAAATTGGTGTGACATATATTAATATAAATCTAAAAATTATTTAATATTAAAATTAATATAAATTTCGTAATCAAGTGATTTTAAGATTTATATTAATATATGGTATATTAATTTTTGTTCATAAAATTAAAAAAAATAAATTCAATTATAACAAAATTAAAATTTAATGGTTATAATTATAAAAATTAAAATATAATAATTAATTTGTTATAAAATTTAAAGACTAATATCCTATTTTAAGAGCATTGAAAAGTTTTTGTTGCATTGAACAATCGTATCTATATATACTTACATCCCACTTTGAATACATCACACCCCCCACATGGCATATTTGAACATTCTAATTCAAAAATTATAAAACTTGTGATATGACATATTTACTTGTAGTCAATAGTATTTCCTTTTTATTGTTTCTAGGGTTTAGTCTGAGTGACTCTGGCACTCTCGTAAAGGTACCACAAGTGCAGATGCTCCTGAGTTTGAAATCAAGGGAGCTCAGGTCCTGATTTACCCCCTCCCATGATGTGGGGCCGTCCAGATAGAGTCGCCTTGGGCCTTACCAGAACAGTACTCTCTTTTATTGCTTTTAAGTTGAAATATAAAAAGATAACCCAAGGGAAGGCTTTCTCACGTAGGACTTTTTGACCAAGTCAAAATCAATTTGCTTGCTGCCGGCAATTTGCAGTCGAGAGTCGAGGTATTGGGCAACGCTTTGCCATTTGACACTCGTTCCCAAAATTATATTAAAATAAAATTAAAATAATTTTTAATTAATATATGAAATACTCTATTTTTAGATTTTTATTAAATTATTTATTAATTTTTTTAAAATATATTGAATAACATAGATGTCATTTTTTTTATTTATAAGATTCAAAATAAATTTATTTAAAAAAATTTCATAAGAAGATACATGATTTTTTATAATAAAATATTATTGTATTTATTATATTTTTTATTTAAATATAATAAAAATATTTTTTATATAAAATATTTTTTATATCTCACTTTTTTCAATCTATATCTTAATTACAAACATGGTTAGTTTTCACCCACAACACAACTATTAAACCCACATTGCTCATGGTCGGTACTTTAACACCCCCAACTACTAAGGTAGTATTTGTTAATTAAAATACAGGGTGAAAAAAAATAAAATATGAAAATAATTACAGACAAAAGTGATTTTCATTGTATTTGTTAAATTTATTTAGCAATCTCTTGGAAAAGAAGTTACATAACTTCTTATATGAAATTGTTCAGATAAATTTATTTTTAACCTTACAAATAAAAAAAATATCCATATGTTCTCCAATACACTCCAAAAAATTGAACAAATAGTCTAATAAAAATTTTAAAATAATTTTCAATATTATATTAATCATTCCATATTTTAATTTAAAAAGTATTTCAATTTTATTTTGATACAACCTTATCTTGCTCATTTTAATAATATAAGGTTATATCAGGATAAGATCGTAATACTTTTCAAACCAATATATGAAATAGTTAAGATAAAATTGGGAAGCATTATAATATTTTTATCAGACAATTTGTTAATTTTTTTATAATACATTGAGGGGCATATGGTCATTTTTTCTTATATGTAAGGTCCAAAATAAATTTATTTGAAGTAAAAGATAAATTTATTTAAATAATTATAGATAAGAAATCAGGTGACTTTTTTTCAATACATGGCCAAATAAATTTAATAAATATAATAAAAAATACTTATGTTTATAATACTTCCTATATTTTACTTTTGTAAACTTATATCTTAATTAACAAATATTATCCAAATAAATAAATATGCTTATAATTTTAGTTTGGCTAAATCAAATGTGAAGGGAAATAGTTACTACCTTGAGAAACACGACAAAGGTAGTCCTTGGATAAACAAATGGTAGAGCTCCAAACCTCAAGGAGTCTTGGTGGTGGAATGAAAATGTACAATTGAAAATTAGAAATAAGAAAATTTATTATAAGACTGTATATTAGTGCAATTGTAATATCCCAAAAATAATATAAGTGTAAATGAATTATTTAATTAATTAAATTGATTAATTTGTTTAAAATTTTGTGGCTGTGCGCGTGTGCATAGGGGTTAAGCAAATGGCCAAGATTTGATATTTTTTGTTTCATGGAAGCTTCTAGCTGCTGGGAGAAGGAACAGAGAGAGAGGGAGAAAGGATTCGTAAGAGAGCAGGGGGAGCCGAGAGATTGGAAGAGTGAGAGCGCTCGACCAAGTGAGGGAGAGATCGAGAGGGAGAGGAAGAGATAGAGAGAGTGAGAAAGAGAGATGGAATGAGGGAGAGATGGTGGTGGTAGCCATGGAAGCTTCGAGTGAAGCTCGGTCATGGCAGCCGAGCAACTTACAGCAGCGGCGAAGGCGAAGCACCAGGCTTGCGGCGGTCGGGGCGACGCGATGGCAACAGGCGAGGGCGGCCAGTTGCAGCGGCAGCCACGTGCATGCGCTGGTGTGGTGGCCATGGCTGTGATGCTGAAGCTCGAGGCGCCGATGGAAGCTTCAATAGCCGACAACGATGGTCGGCTAATGGCGAGTGAGGGGGGCCGAGGAAGTCATGCAAGCAGCACCCGAAGGCTGCAGCGGCTGGAGCAGCGAGGGCCGTCCATGGCAGGCGGCTGTGCGCAGGTGATTGCGCGAGGAGCAGGTGGCCGCGAGCTGGTGCGGCGCCATGGGGAAGAAGAAGAAGGAGCAGCGGCCGCGCGAAGAAGAAGAAGAAGAAGAAGAAGAAAAAGAAGAAGAAGAAGGAAAAGGAAGAGGAAGAAGAAAAGTGCAGGAGTAGAGGGCGCGGTGAAAAAGACGATGAACAGTGCGCGCGCGGGAGAAGCCAGAGAAGAAGAAGAGAAAATAGGAAGGAAAAGAAAAAAGAAAAAAAAAAAGAAAAAGAAGAAAATATGGGGAAAATAGGGCAATTTCGAGATGGTTTTGGCACGGAAAGTGACTAAGTACGTGGGTAAAAATTAGTCGAAGCATGTCATATTTAAATTATAAATTTTTCGCGATTAAAATTAATTAATTTGAGTCCCGATTGTGTTATTTGCTAGGAAATGATTTAATTTTCCTTGGGAGCTTAAGAGAGGTCGGAATCAGCTAATTTCAGGCAAGTTCCTAATGCTTTCCTCGTATTCTTTAATTCCCGTGAGAAACCCTGTGATTTCTCGTATTTTATACCTTTCCTTCGTCTGTTTCGATTCGTTTATTAATTATGAAAATTTGAGTCGTTTGATTTAAATTTAATTTATTAAGCTGGTTTCAAGGATTTTATTAGCGTGATTTAATTTAAATAAATATGAGACTTGTTAAGATTTTAATTATGGTGCGCTTACGTGGGATTTTAGACGGCTAAATTAATTATATTACACGGTAGATTTATTTAATTAACACCGCGATTTTATTTATTGCCAGCGAACGTTTTACTTCGCAGCGGGTGCGTAAGAAAAGCAAGGAACGGCCGTGTAAAGGCAAGTTCTTAACCCTCTCTTCCTGATCTTTAATTCCCGTGGAAGACCCCGTGATTTCCTGTATTTTATCACCTCCCTTACTTTAATTCGGCACCTTGCCTTATTAGTTGAATTATTATTCATTTGTCTTAATTTAAATTAAATCCGAGGCTTCTATAATTTTATTCGTTGTGAGCCTACGGGGGTTTGTACCACCCCCATTCCTTTCGGGAATGATGCTGAACCAGTTTGGGGAACTAGGTTCCTAGTCGTGCGGGTTTTATTTACGGTTTTTTCCTGATTTACTTATGATTTGGTTAGAGCTATTGAGCAGTGGGCAGGGGTCAACCGTTTGGTGATGTTGGGGTAGGCTATGGTACGACCCTGATGTGGACCATCGGGTGGACACCCCTAGTCACTGGCCGTTGACCGGTGCCGGGCACTGCTGACTAGCTCTGCCGGTATGTGATTTACTGCATGATTAGATACATTGTATTACTGTTCATGATTTGATATGCACATGGGTACGGGATGCATATTAGGATATCCATTTATTGAGAATGCTTGGACACGGACATTCTAGTTTAGTTAGGTTGCATCCAGCGCGAGCATATGCATGGCGTGTGGTTTACTATGTGGGCGGAGCATGGCCTGATGCCTGGATGTATGGGCGTCTTGTATCACGTTGATGCTCACTACGCCATTGCATTTCTATGTGCATTGCATGGATACTGGTAGTATTTAGTTCTCGGACGGGAGTACCGTTCCGAGGGAGCCTATGGCTCGGTTGTCGGGAGTACCGACGGATACAGGTGACGGGAGTACCGGCCTGGGACAGCGCGCGCATGTTTGTTGCAGATATTTGTTGCCTTTCAGGGCAGCGGCAGGTTGGTATGGGACTTGGGTGCCAAGTGTTTTATGTGGGCCCCAAGGACCGGTATGTGCTTTTATTTTATTATGTTATTGAGCTGTTGTGTTGTAGCGTCTCATGGTTTGTGTGTACTTGGGGGTTTATTTTGGGGTGAGATTTCTGGTTTTGTGTAGCCTTCAGCCTTTTCTTCCTTATGCTTGCTGAGTCTCTCGACTCACCTTGCTTTCCATCATTCCAGGTAGTGGCGGCGTGAGCCATAGCAAGGGAGTCAGCTTTAACGGCAGAGTCGGTGTGGTGTACAGGCAGTCTCGTCAATCCCTATCCACTCTGATGTCTAAGTAGAATTTACTCTATTATTTCGTACTGTGCCAGGTGTTTTCTCGAGTCTTGTGTATGTCGGCACAAGAGTTTGTGTTTATTTATTTATCTTGTGACCGCTGTGTTAGCGGGGTACCTGCGGACATGCATGTATATCATTTTGCTTCCGCTGTGGCATTTCTTTTATGAATGCATGTCAGAGCATTTTGTCTTGTATTTGTTTATTTTCCCTTACGTAAGCGCTTTCATTTTTGTCTTTTGTCTATTCCTCTTCCCTTCTGTGAGCGCACTCATTCGGATAGACCGGGTGGTTGGGATATCCGAGCGGGGGTGCTTACAGCAATAATGAAAAAAATCTAAAAAATTATAAAAAAGCGAAAAATGCAGCAAAAAGAGCTGTTAGCGAGGCAAGATCAAAAGCATATAAGAATTTATATAAGCAACTTGATATAAAAGATTGAGAAATTGATATGTATAAATTAGTTAAAGCAAAAGAAAGAAAAACAAGGAATCTAAACCAAGTGAAATGCATAAAAGATGAAAACCAAAATGTATTAGTAAATGAGATAGCGATTAAGAAGAGATGGAATGAGTACTTCACAAAATTATTCAATGATGGTAAGGACACAAGAGTTAGGTTGGAACATCTTAGTAATTCCGAAGGGAACGTAAGCTATGCATTTTATCGACGTATAAGTTCAAATGAAATAAGGTAAGTATTAAAAAGATGAAAAATCATAAGGTGGTGGGACCAAATAATATACCAATAAAACCATGGAAATGCATGGGAGAATAGGGCATTTCCTAGCTAACGAAATTATTTAACGCAATCATTAAATAAAAAAAGATGTCAGATGAGTGGAGAAATAGTACTTTGGTTTCTATATATAAGAATAAATGAGATGTTCAAAACTGTGAAAATTATAGATGAATTAAGTTAATGAGACATACCATGAAACTCTGTGAGAGAGTTATAGAGCAGAGGCTCAGAAAATAAATAGATGTATCAAAAAATTAGTTTAGTTTCATGTCTATAGTAGGTCAACAATGAAAACTATATACCTATTGAGGCGTTTAATGGAAAAGTATTGGTATCATCAAAAAGACTTGCATATAGTGTTTATAGATCTAGAAAAGGCCTATGATATGATTCATAGATCAGTATTATGGAGGGTTTTTTAGAATAAAATAGTTCGAATAGCTTATATACAAGCTTTTAAGAACATGTATCACAGTGCAGAGACAAAGGTTAGAACATACGGAGGGAATACTAAACCGTTTAAAATTATAATAGAATTGCATCAAGATTCTGCACTAAATCTATATTTATTTGCTTTAGTAATTGATGAGCTCACTAAACACATTGAGGAAGAGGTGTCATGATATATGTTATTTGCAAATGACATAATGTTGGTGGATGAAACAAAAGAGGGAGTGAATATTAAGCTTGAGTTGTGGAGAAATAACTTAAAATCTAAGTGATTTAAATTAAATAGAAGGAAAACAAAATTTATTGAATGTAAATTTAGTAATAATGCAATAGTGGAAGATGTTATAATAAAATTAAAAGATCAAATCTTATAAAGCAAATACCATTTTCAATATTTGGGATCAATGATTCAAAAAGATAAAAAAATTCACGAGGATGTCATGCATATAATTAAGACAAGTTGGCTAAAATGGAGAAATGTATCGGGGGTGTTATGTGATGGTAAAAACCCATTAAAATTGAAAGAAAAATTCTATAGGACAGTTATAAGACGAGTCTTGTTGTATGGCTCAAAATGTTGAGCAGTCAAATGCCAGCACGAGTAAAAGACGAGTGTAGAGGATATAGAGATGCTAAGATGGATGTGTGGCCGTATAAGAAAATAAAAAATAAAAAATGAGGTTATTTGTAATAAGGTAGGAGTAATGCCAATCGATGAGAAGATGAGATAGACTAGACTAAAATGGTTTGATCATGTGAGAATGAGACCAAAAGACGTTATTTTGAGAAGAATTGATGAAATTGAAAAACTAGTCAAAAAAATAGGTAGAGACATATCCAACAAGACTTTGAACAAGACATTAAAATTTGATATGAAGTGTATGGACTTAAATAAAGATATGACAAAAGACGAAAATACATAAAAGTCTAGAATTCATATAACCGATCCCATGTAATGGGATAAAGGCTAGATATGTTATTGTGTTATTATATAATTTTAGTTTGGCTAATATTTACACCACAAATAACTATTTATAATAAAATAATAGTCTAATAACTACTTACAGTAACAATATTTACTCGTACAGCCACTTGTATATGCGGAGCTATATTGCCTATGTATATAGGAAAATGCTATTGGTACACCAATTTTGTACATTCTGAGTTATATAAGGGGGTATTATGACAAAAAAACTTCTCATGAAGCGCATGATATTTTGGTCATAATACCCCCTTATATAGACCAAGATGTACAAAATAGGTGTATATTTAGCATGATTCATGTATATAACCCTTTCATGCTAACCATCTATCTCGGTTTTAATTTCTCATCATATCGAATTTCCATAATTAATTTATTATAAAGAATAGGTTACTATGCGTTTAACAATTCCAAATACTTAAGATATTAAATAAACTCAACAAACTCTAAATTCTGAATCTAAAAAATATTGAAAACTTAAATATTACCCCTTCATCTATAGTATAACACTTTAAAAAAAAGTTATTAAAATCAATAATATCTTAATATAGACGAATATATTTTCGACAATTCTAAATTTAGGTGAAAGACGAAATAACTTACAAAATTAATAATCAAATACAAATTTTAATTCTTATATTTATATATTTTTATATTTAAATACTTGAATTTTTTATTATTTCAAAAATATCACTAAAATATATAATTTTAAATCAATTATATTATTAAATTTGTTCATTCTTTCAATTATCTCTCTAAATTCATTGTTCGGTTATTGATTGAATTAATTATATAAGTTTTAAAAGATTCAAAATTAAATTTAAAGCAATTAAGATTGCCAAAACTCAGATAAATAAAACGTTCCATGCAATTAACCCTATCTTAAAAATATCCTAATATCGTTGCACGCTTGGCTCTTGCAAAATATAACATTATGTAAATATATATATATGTAACTTCATTCAGGCTTTCAGCCTATTTTCCTCAGTTCCGTTCTGCGCGAACCCTAGTTCGTAGCAACCAAATCGACGGGTTTGGCCTCGCCGCTCCGGTATGCATCCCAATCTTTGATTGCCATCTATTTCCTTGCCCTAATTCCACATGTGGTCTTGATTCGAATCGTATTTCAAAATGATGTTTGATGATTCGCAACCCCTTGCGATCCCTGTCTATCTATCTAGGGTTGCATGTTTCTTAGATGGTAAGATTCATTAATACCTCTTCTGTGGAAATTGAGATAATCCATTAATTGAAATCTCTATGCAAGTCTAGTTCCCTCTATGGAAGAGGCTAGATTCTTGGGGTTAGGGTAGATTGTTCCGGTCATACGGTGTGTGTCATAATCGAAAAGTGCATCATTTTGCGAAAATGTAGTGTCTTTAATCGTATTTATAACTTGCTAGACATCTGTCAGATTGTTTTGTAAAAGAGATAATTCTCGGTGAAGTAGTATTGGGTTTCTAATGGCCTCGTCCTTTTAATTTATAATAAGTGCGATTGGCATCAGAATTATATGGTTCGTACTAGATTCTAGTAGAAGCAAGGAAGCAGACCTCCATAAGGATTCCAATGGGCTAGAGACCAACCTCATTGATTTTGTTTCCAAATCCTGGATGGTGTGCCTAATTCTGAAATGTGCTTGTGAATTATGGGTTGACTGGCTTGATGTCCTTTCTGTTCACTCATGTGTTGGAGTTACAGTGTAGGATGGCATCTGTGTCCAGTCAGCCACAGTTCCGCTACACACAACCCCCATCCAAAGTGCTCCATTTGCGAAACTTGCCATGGGAGTGCACAGAGGAGGAATTGATTGAACTTGGGAAACCATTTGGTAAAGTTGTTAACACCAAATGCAATGTAGGAGCAAACCAAAATCAAGCTTTTATTGAGTTTGTAAGTAGACATTCTTTTTCCTTTATGCTGATGTATTCTGTCTCTATAATACCAATTCATATTCACCATTCATATTTTCAATTTTTACAGGCAGAGTTAAATCAAGCTATTTCCATGATATCTTATTATGCTTCATCGCCTGAACCGGCTCAGGTACGTGGGAAAACCGTCTACCTACAATATTCCAACAGACAAGAAATAGTGAACAACAAAACCACTGCAGATGTTGCTGGAAATGTATTGTTAGTGACAATTGAGGGTACTGATGCACGCCTTGTCAGCATTGATGTTCTGCACTTGGTAAGTTGTTACAAGACTTTCTCACACTACTAGAGGTAAACTTATCACTTAAGAGGATGCTGTCTGCTGTTTGTGATTAGGTTATAGACTTATGGTGGTTCATGCTTTGTGATATTTTTGTTTGACATAAATATGTGCATGGATCAGCAGGCCTATGTCAAGCAAATATCTTCGTTGGAAGCTTATTCCATTGGGAGAAAGAGCACATGTGTGTTTGTCTCCTTTCTCCTTGCTTAACACTATCTCCTTCTTCCCTTTTCCTCCTCATCTTCCTCCCTACCATTCTAAGAGTTTCAAATACTTGTATTTGTTTCTTTCTCCTTTTCTTTTGGTTACCCCTGTATCATCTCAATTCTGCATGCTCTATGATGGATGCAATGTGTGTATGATGGCTTTTGTCTTTTTTTGAGTATTGTTTAATTTTTTCCCAATGCAGTTATGCAATTCCTACCATGCAGATTTGTTAAAGTATCATTTAACAACTAGGATTTCTTTGGCTCTTGTATTTGAGGGGAAAAACGAACTGGGGTAGAATTTAGTTGTGTTGTAGTCTTTTATTGTGATTTTGGAGTTCTGTTCACTTTAATTCAAGATGGTTCAAGTATTTTCTTTTTTTATTGATAAATAAACAAGTATATCGATATAAAAAAAACTAGTAGCTTAATGGGGTGAACATGTATGAAATAATGGACAGAAACAAGAGCTTCTTTCTATCTAGTTGCAAGTAACAATAAATCATCTAAAACTGTATTGGTATTTTCATACAGCGCAGGTATTTCCTTACATGACGCCATAACCCCATTTTTACGTACATCTAGTAATGTGTCATGAGGGTTTAGATTGGAATTTAGGAAGGAATAGACAAAAAATTAGACAGAATGGAGGGAGAATTAGACTGAAAGAGAGGGAGATAACAGTGAGAATAGAGGGAGAAATGTAGACAGAACAGAGAAAGAGAGAGAGATCAGAAGGAAACGAGAGAGATCAGAACAATTGAGAGGGAAATCAGAATTCAATATCATTCAACAACATATATTCTCTAACTACTCTAGCCTATTTATAGGCTATTCTCTCCTTTCAGTTACAATATAACTGAGAGGTACAAACAGGAAAG
Source organism: Diospyros lotus (assembly GCF_014633365.1). NCBI lineage: Eukaryota > Viridiplantae > Streptophyta > Magnoliopsida > Ericales > Ebenaceae > Diospyros > Diospyros lotus. The sequence goes on along the minus strand of NC_068338.1, from coordinate 45,906,804 downwards.
CAACAAAGTACAACAAAGGAAAAAATACATGCATTAGATAATTCCTAATATATCTCGGGGTCGTGACATAATGTTATTTCACAAATTAATATAATTTGTGACATTTTTTGGCTGCAGTTGGTACCCAAAATAAGTACTGAATGGGCTATATTCTTTAGTTCAGAAAATTAGCAACATCATTATGGTTGAATCTTGTTGAGTTCAATCTGTTGTCTTTCTTTTGACTTACAAGACAAGGTGTGTTTTGTGTTTTCTGCAATACTAGGATAGGCTGAGAGCATACACATCTAGAATTGAGCTATAGATTTCAAATAAGGACCAACCACAGAATCTAATATCTAAGGTTTTGTTTGAAACTTTTAAATATTAGTTTCTAATATTTAAGTTGTTTTGCCTTATTTGGTGCCTCTAGTTTCAGTACATTTTTATCCAACAATTGGACGCACAACCCACTAAACATAAATTAAAAATTTGAGTATTTACCAATCCATCCATATGTCAATTATTGTGTTCATATTCTAAAAAAAGAAAAAGAAAAAATAAAAATATATAGGTAATTTGGAGAGTAATGAATTAATGTATTTCTAATTAGTGGTATTTTTTTTCTTTTGGTTTTGTGCACATTACTTATTGTCCTCGCTGTGCATTTTTTCCATATAAAATACTATTTATTGTGAACTGGTGCGTGTAGATTATGTATGAGAAAAAGAAAGTAAGTTGTGTATACGGACAACAAATTTTTCTTGCGTCTTTGATTTGCACAAACATGGAAATTGTGGTGTACTATATATTCCCAGTTTTTCCATGGTCATCAGGGAGGATAAAAGATTTTATTTGCAGGTGTTTTCAGCTTTTGGATTTGTACATAAGATTACTACCTTTGAGAAGACAGCTGGGTTCCAGGTGTGTGTGTACAAGTATATATGCAAAACTTTTCTCCTCTCTCTTTCCGCCCCCTAATCCTTTATCCATGGAACTATCAGATTCTACCTACTTCTGTAACATTCATTTTAGCCATTGATATCCTTTTCAGGCTTTGGTGCAATTTTCTGATTTAGAAACTGCTACTTCTGCAAAAGATGCCCTTGATGGAAGAAGCATTCCGAGGTGATGTAGGATTTACTTTTTGGCATGGGATCAATATTGTGGATGATATATGAATATGTGGTGCACGTAAAATGGGGCTCGGCATTGTCAGATACGAAATCTGACAGTGAGAATTCTATCTAATTAAGAGAGAAACTTGCGGGAATTGAGAGGGAAAGTAGAGTCGAGAATTGGGAGGGAAAGTTAGAGAGAAGAGAGTTTTGAGAGGGAAATAGACTGATTCAATTATTCAAAAGTGATAACAATTGAGCTGAAACAGGGTAGTTATACTGCTTAGCTAGGAATAGGCGCCAAAACGGTTGCCGAAGTCCCTTCTAGAATCAACAACTTGCCTACCCATTTGTAGGCAGTTTGCTTTGCTGCAAATGCTGCCAGCAAGCTAAATCCTCTCCTAATCAAAATGAAATAGCTATGACTATAGCTACTAATTATTACAATGTATTCAATGTAGCAACTAGGTACATGACATCTTCTCCCTCCTTCAAACATTTCTTGTCCTCAAGAAATGTGCAATAGGCTAGTAGCATTTGGAAACTGCTTCAATAAATTTGGGAGGTACTCTCAGGTGGTGTTGTCCGAATGTATGGAGGACCATTTTACCAACACTTGGATAATAGGTGCCCCTTACTGGTTAGATGACACGCCCGTCTGGGATAGCCATAGTGATGTGCCCAAAACACAAAAGAAATACTAGCACCCCTTGTTTGATAAGAAAGTTCGCCACAAACAAGAAAATACTAGTTTTGATTCGCCACACTCTAGGATAGAAGAAGGAAGAGTGATAAGAATCAAGTAAATTTGCCACTAAACAAATGAATTGCTTAGATAAGAATTATGATAAAAATGCTCTTGCACTCCCTTCATGAAAATGTTCATGCCAAAACATTATAAGATCACACCTATAAATACTAGTCTTAAAGACAAACCTAACAATTAAAGACGGACAATATCATTCATTCTTTTGACAAAAGAGGGCTTAATGATGATGAAAGACAAATCAAAAGCATAAAGAAAAACATCATCATGCCACTTTTGACAAAATGGGGCTAATGATGATAAAAGACAAACCAAAAGCATAAAGAAAAACATCATCATGCCACTTTTGACAAATGGAGTCATGATGATAAAAACACAATGATACATAAAGACAAAACACTCTCAAACATAAAGGACAAATGAAAGGTGACATCATCCATGACATCAGTTATGAGACTTGGGCTTGGCAGATGGGCTGATTGCTTGGGCTTGATCATGGAGTGCTTAGGTTGTATTCTGGTCCTAGGCTTCCAAGCAAACAAGCAATGTGATTAATTTGGGCTTTAACTCTTTCACTTTGAATTCTAACTCTTCCAAATAGGCTGGAGTCTTCCCAATAAATAACTCAAGTTCCTTTCGAAATTCTTTAGCCCTTGAACGAGTAACTGGCCCAAGACTTACATGCTCTTGGACAACCCTTGTCTTTGTTTCTTTACCGTTCACATTACATAGGGACTGTTGGCTCTGTTTCTTCACGAAGACCGGACGGAAAGGAAGGATTGGTTATTTGTGACCCAACGCCATTCTTGAGAAGAGAGACATGGAATAACGAGAGCATTTGGGCCCCCTTCGGTAGTTGTAGGCGATAGGCCATTGGCCCTGCCTTTGCAAGCATTGGGAATGGACCATAGAATTTGGGGCTCAATTTGGATACCGGTTGGCGTAAGAGAGTTTTCAGGCGTTGATGGCTAAGTTTCACATACACCTCCTCCCCTTCTGAAAATTCCCCCTCACTTCTTCTATCCGCCATTTGTTTCATCCTGTTTTGGGCCTTGGTCAGTTTTGTCTTTAGTAGCCTCAGGATTTCTTGTCTCTATTGCATGTAGGCTTCCACTATTGCCACTATTGTTGGTTCTTCCACCGCCAGCAATAACGCTGGCTTGTAGCCGTATAAGGCCTCAAAAGGAATTATGTTAATAGAGTTGTGGTGGCATGAATTGTACCACTATTGGGCCACAACTAACCATTTGTGCAACTCTTTTTGTCTTAGAAAACAGAGACACCTTAAATATGACTCAAGGTATTGGTTTACTCTTTTAGACTGTATATTAGGATATATTCAAAAAATATCAGCACAAATTTTCGGAGATAGAGTTCAAATATTTGGTTCATAAGGGCTTGAAAAGTGGCTGGGGCGTTAGTAAGGCCAAATGGCATAATAGTGAACTTGTAGTGGCCATGATGGATTCTAAAAGTGGTTTTGACAATGTCTGCTGGGTCCATTCTTATTTGATGGTACCCAGACCTTAGGTCTAATTTGGAGAAAATAGAGGCATCTTTGAGTTCAAGTAAGTCTTCAATAATGGGTATAGGAAATTTATCTTTGATGGTGATGGCATTTAGTTATCTATAATCAATACAAAAACGTCACGTCCCATCTTTCTTTTTGACCAAGAGGATAAGGGATGCAAAAGGGCTACGGCTGGGTCTTATGATAGATTGGGACATCATGTCTTTCACCAATCTTTCAATTTCTGTTTTCAATTTTGGGGGATATTTGTAAGATTTGATATTAACAGGTTCAGCTTGAGGTACAAGTGGTATAGAATGGTCTAGGGATCTTTAAGGGGGTAAGGACTTAGGCTCTACAAATAGGTCTTGATATTCAGTCAGTAATAACTCAAGTAAGGCCAACTCAATTACTTGTCATTGGCTGTGAGACTGTTGATGATTGAATTCTGAGCTATCTTCCTCCGGTTCCTCATAGGTCACTCCTTCCTCCCTAGCCTCAATGGCAAAGAGATGAGCCACTTGAGACATTTTCTTTAGGAACAGTTGGTGCAACCTCTTACCTCTTATCAATTTGCATGTTCCCGTTTCCAAACTGCCTTGGAGAATTACCCTTCTTCCTTCCTTCTCCTAGGATGCCTCCATCTTATTAAAATCAAAACTGATCGGACTTACTCCCTTCATCCAATTCACCCCAAATACTATATGGCAGCCACCCAATTTCAATAATCTCATATCAGCTTCAAATAATTCACCCTGCATTTCCTAGCAAAACCCTAAGCAAGCAGACTTGCTAATCACTTTTTCTCCATTGGCCACTGTAACTGACAGTGGCTGTGTGTTGGCCAAAGGATAGATACTTCATCCTTTTGTCTGTACCCTTGTTAATGAAGCTGTGGGTACTCCCACTATCGATCAACACCATCAAGGTCCCCTCTTGTGCCTGACCCTCTACCTTGATTATCTTGTTGCTAACCACTCCTTTGATGGCATGCAGTGATATTGCCCCATTGTCCTCCTCGTGCACATCAGCTATGACTGCCATATCCTCTTCCTCTTCTTCTTCTCCTTCCAACAACAATAGTTGCTCCTTACACTGGTGCCTCAGTGTATACTTGTCTCCACATTGTCACGAACCTAGGGTTCGTGATAGGTTAGAAAAGGAATTGGAGGGAATTGAGTGAGGGAATTAAGGGAGAACAGAATAGAGAAGAAGATTTAAGGGGGAAATGAGATATATAGAGGGAGATTGAGAGAGAATGGTAGAGAGAATTAGAATTTCATTTATCATTTCAATCATGCTTTTTTCCTGCAATAGTGGCTTATTTATAGCCCACTGCTCCCTGCCCCATGTGCAGTCCGTTTGGCCTCAACCATGCACCCATGTACATAACAACTGAAATTCTAGCAAATTACAAAATACCCCCAAACAACTATTTAGATCCTTATTACAATTTTGCCCCTATTACTCCTAGGGTCATGACAATTCTCCCCGCCTTAAAAGGTTTCTTGTCCCAAGAAACTTATTATCACCTAGCCGTTGTTTCTTTATCCAATGTCTATCTTCACCCACTGGTTTCTTTTTCGCATTTTCTTGTTTTTATCTCTTATTTCCCTTGTCTCTTGCTTCTTCTTTTCTTTTTCCTCAACAGTAACATCATTATAACTTGCTGCAACACCAATTTCAGCCATCCACCTCTTCCTTATTGTCGTTAAAAATAGTTCCAAATGTGTCGTCAGCCCTACAACTCCATCTTTTTCAATTATGGATAGAATTTCAAACCTTTCTGTAGGTAAAAATCTGTACATTACCTCCAACTCTTCTTGCTGCAATGTTAACTTTGCTTTGTCTTGTGTGCTCGTGTCAATGACATACATGTGAGATGTTCCAAGTAAGGTGCCCGGTGCAATCTTTTGTTCCTTCTCTTTAGACTTCTTATTTTGCTGTTTCAGGAGATCAATGGCATCAGGAGTCTCAGCACCAGTGGTAGTGCTTGAGAGGCTACCAACTGATTGAGTGCCATCCTCCTCCCCAATCTCTTCTTCCATGTACTCCTCAACGATTTCCATAGCCAAGACCAAGGGAGTGGTATGTTTAGATCCTTCCATATCTTTAGTAGGGGCCTCCTTAAGTGGAAATACTTTTACTTGCCGGTAGCTGGAGTACACCAAGGACTTACTTTCAGCAAGGCTGTCCTTCTTCGGTTGCTCCATTTTAAGGAATTTCTCATTGTTAAAACTTCCTCGATAATCATCGAAGTATTATACAAAGAAGTTGCAATGATACTTTTTAGTCAGTATCATTGCAAACTCCTGCAATTTCTCGCAGAATATTCGACCGAATTCCTTACACTCTTCATGTATTCCACTTGTTGTTTCCTTGTACCTTAGATTGAATTGATTTTCCGTTTTCTTTTCCCATGTCCCACGATTCTAGCCAAACTCCTTTGGTTTTTGTTATATCCAACTGAGATTATAGCATTTTGCTTCATGTATGCATTGCCTCGAGTAGGACACCCCATTGAAAATGCAGCCTTATTTTGCTGCAATTGAGTCTCCCATGGCCTCATATGTGCACTGCCTGCCTTGGCAGAACTTTCATTGGTAGAATGATATACAAGCCAAGAATTTGGAGCGCTATCTACCTTGCTTTGCCTCCCAAATTCAAACGTCTAAACAAAGGGTTGCTCTCTCTCTTGGAAATTAACCACGTCAGCTGGCAATAGCCTAAACGGATCAAAATTTACCTGGCTAGCTTTTCGACGATGTCTGCCTCCGGAACTCCAAACCTCAATGCTACGACAATCGTTTATCACCCCAGACATCAGAATCAATTTCTGGAAATTAGCTTGTATCTACTTCCCTAGAAATACCGCCCAGCCAAGTCGCCTTCAAGCCTTCTCACCCTAGACCTTAACTACGGAAACTGATTTCCTTGCCTTCAACTCAAATCAAAATCGTAGCCAAAGAATAGCTACTGCCCAATCACCGTCCAAGGCTCCCAGCCCAATTTGCGATCGTTTCTGATTCCAAAATCACCAGAACTCATTACTAGTTCAACCGCTACACCCACTCTTGAGTCCAAATCTCAACGTTTCTGCTGTGCAAATACTTCCAGAACTTGATTGAATCGGTTTGGCCTCCAGATTCACCTCACGAAAACCACTGAGATTTGGATCTACTTTACCTCCAAATTTGATTCAATTTTGATTAATTGAATCGACGATGGACCTCAATTAATTGGATCGGCTCTGCCTCACTTCACCCTTCTTGCCCAATCACTAACTAATGGTTGGAGGACCCCCACACTCCTCGAGTTCACCTTTCAAATCCGTCTCACTCTTCACCCTCTGACGGACCCTGATCACCTCGAAACGTCCACTACAGTTCATCGTTTGGGTCGGAATCCACAACCGATCAAAGCGGCAACATCAACTATGCACCTGATTGAATTCATACTCGCCTTGCCCAGAATCGCTTCTCATCGTTTGGATTAGACTTGTTTGCTCGTGCTCGCCTCAGCCAATCACTGTCAGTTTGGGTCGGAATCACCTCTACTCTGATTTGCTAGAACCACCTATGACCAGCAACTCGTTGATGTTCAACAGTGGTGTAGGAAGTTGCTTCTCGTCATTAACTTCCTAATTTGCGTCAATTGCTGAAGGCCGCCCGAGTTCTAGCAGAAAAACAGTCACTCGGAATTGGCCTTGGTTAATAAAGAAAACTATCGATCTCAATTTCCAGTCCTTTTAAGTCACCTCTGAAGTGAGTCTAACCTAACTTGCCTCCGACACTGCTACTTGAATTTGCTAGACGATGCGCAAGCGACAGGCCAAGAGCTTCCAAGAACCAGTGGCTCTGATTGACCTGGCTGTGACAACCTTCCTCACCCACATCGTCGCTCCGATAGAGCTCTCGCAACTTGTCTTCTGCTTACCCAATCACCGACCACTTCTCTGCCCCACCTGCGGAATTCACTGCTTAAATCAATTCCGACAAAAGTCATCGAAATCAATTTACCCACAATTGTATGAACCATAGCCGAAGAAGTATCTGCTTCAAATCGGCTTGATTACTTCATAATCGGATCGAACAAGGACAACTACCGAATTTCAGGACTCACAGCTAGGGAACGACTGCTCTGATATCATTTGTCACGAGCCTAGGGGTCGTGGTAGGTTAGAAGAGGAATTTGAAGGAATTGAGGGAGGGAATTAAGGGAGAACAAAATAGAGAAGAAGATTTAAGGGGGAAATGAGAGATATAGAGGGAAATTAGAGGGAGATTGAGAGAGACTGATGGGAGAGAATTAGAATTTCATTTATCATTTCAATCATGCTTTCTTTCTACAACAGTGGCTTATTTATAGCCCACTTGCTCCTGCATGGCTGCACCCATGTGCAGTTCATTTGGCCTCAACCATGCATCGATGTGCATAACAATTGAAATTCTAACAAATTGCAAAATACCCTCTAATAACTATTTATATCCTTATTACAATTTTGCCCTTCTATTGCTCCTACGGTCATGACACACATTTGAAACACAACCCTGCCAATCTCCTCTGGTTTAACAATTTATCTCTATTTTGAAAATTTTGGGGAACTAGGGGTAATGTGGGATACCTTACTCCTGGTCCGGTCCCCACGGGTTTTTTTCCCGTAGGCCTTCCCCCACATTGCTCCTCTGTTTCTTCAGTAGTGCTTCGAATGTCATCTCTTGTAGGCTCCTTCTGTTGCCTCTTGCATTGTCCTTGGTCGGAGTACTTGGACCGTCGTCCTCAATTCATCGTTTAGTCCCCCTGTGAAGCTTGACACGAAATACTCTTCGGTCAAGAAGGGGTTCCTGTTCAGCATTAGGAACTTAAGCTCCTCAAACTTCGCCTGGTATTCCAACATCGTCCCCTCCCGCCTCAAACGGTTGAATTCTTGCACCACATCCCATCTACCTCGCTCACCAAATCTTTCACACAACCCTTGTGCGAAATCCTCATAGTTATAAGTTTCCCTCATCCTGGACCACCCCTGGAACCACACATCCCCTGCATCATGGAGGTAAGCCAAGGCTAGTGACACCCTCTACCTCTCGGCCACCTAATGAATTTCAAATAGCTTCTTGCACCTTCGCACCCACCACTTAGGTTTGGTTTCATCAAACACCGGCAATTCTAGCTTGGGAATTGGAAATTCGGGCTGATGTGAATGATTTGGTATCTCTTGCCTCATTTTCGGCACAAATTCTCCTTCCATGGTTGGATCTCCTTCCAATCTCGATGATCCGACACGACGATTCCTAGTACCAATTCCTGGAAGAATTGGCTCCGACCTCTCTCTCGGTGGAAAATTAGGCAAAATTCTTACCTGAGTTTGGCTCGAAAACATCAACATAAACTGTTGTAGTTGATTGTGCAATATATTTCCTTGCTCCCTCACCTCCTGCATCTCCTCCCTGATCTGTAGGCCCATGTCTCCCCGGAGTCGTTCAACCAACGTATCCAACTTTCGGTCTACCGCCACCCCAACCTTCTCCTTTATCGCATCCACCTAACCTTGGACCTCCGCCATTGACGTGGAGACTTGGTGCAATTGCATCTCCATTTGCCTCATCCTTGTTCCATCAGCCATTGCTCTGCTAACTCCGGCCCGGGACTTGCTCTGATACCAAAATGTTAGATCCGAAATCTGAAAGTGAGAATTCTCTCTAATTAAGAGAGAAACTCACGAGAATTGAGAGGGAAAGTAGAGTCGAGAATTGGGAGGGAAAGTTAGAGAGAAGAGAGAGAACGGAAAAAGAGTTTTGAGAGGGAAATAGATTGATTCAATTATCCAAAAGTGATTTCAATTGAGCTGAAGCAGGGTAGTTATATTGCTCAGCTGGGAATAGGTGCCAAAACGGTTGCCGAAGTCCCTTCTAGAATCATCAACTTGCCTACCCACTTGTTGGCAATTAGCTTTGCCACACATGCTGCCAGTCAACTAAATCCTCTCTTAATCAAAACAAAATAGCTACGTGTCATGAACCTAGGGCTTAACCTAGGATTAGTTTGGGAATCTGAAGAATCCGATTCAGCTAAGGCCAAGAATAGAAGGAAAAAGTAGGGGGAAATTTGAAAGAATGAGGTAGAGATTAGAGGAATTGTTAGGGGGGAATTAGAAGAACAGAAAAGAGGGAGATGAAGATGAAGAAAGGGGAGAGAATTCAGAGGAGGAGAAAATCAGATTTTGATTCATTAATTTTTGGATAAGGAAAGAACTCCATTACAACAACCTTATATAAGCATATTTGCCTTCTAACAGCCTAGCACATGCTGCCATGTGCTTCTAACCACTTGCTAAAATATCCCTAACAAACTATTCTATCACATTACAATAATACCATTTTATTGCTCATAAGGTCATGACAATTCCCCCCTCCTTAAGAGAGTTCTTGTCCCCAAGAACTTGCCGCAAGTAGTTGTTGCTCTTCATCCAATTCCAACCTTCTCTATGCGTATCATCCTCCTTTCTTTCTTTCTACTTCTAGGTCTCTTCTTCTTCATTCTTAGGTTTTCAAGATTAATTCCAAGTATAAATTGGCCTGGAATTTCAATAGGGAAAACTTCATTACCATCCACTACAAGTAAGGAGAGCAGATCCACAACCATAGTTGCTGTTATTGTACCCCCATTCAACCCACAGCCATGCTCTGCTGCAAAAATATCAACAACAACCTCAAAATGCAGCAATGGGGGATTGTAGACTTGACTTGAATACCTCATACCAAGGCTGTTTGTGAGCATTAACATTAGGAGCTATTGCCACTTCAATTCCAGTCAACAATTTCTCAATGACTGACACCCAGCCTTCATCTCGACCTTCTTCCCTAACATGATTTACATCTAGATTAGGCTATGCATCACTGGGGTCAGCTTCTTGCTCTTGTAGAGTGTGGTCTATCCCAATCTCTTCATCCAATCTTCTTTCATCCTTGGAATCCTAAGTTTCCATTGACTTGTTCGCTTCATTTACAACACCAACTTCCTTAATATTGGCTGAAGTTTCATTCGGAATCTCCTGATTACATGAAAATAATTCAGCAACTCTTTCTTCCTTATGTTTGCTGGAATTTTCCTCTATGTGAACCTCTCTTTCAATAATTTCAGATTGTCCATTTGCCTTTGCTGCCCCATCAATCTGTTCATCATAGGTTCCTTTTGAACAATGCCATTCACCACCAATTTCATCACTAATGTTGCATTCCTCCTTAATAGTTCTGCTGAAACCGGTATCCTTCTTCCACTCCACGTTGGAGGTAAGCACTGATTCGCTCTTCCATAATCTTGACTTCTCCTTTGGCTGCTCCATTTCAAGGAAGTCCTCCTTATTAAAACTTCCGTAATAATCATTAAAGTATTCCATCGGAAAGTTGTAATGATACTTCTTAATAAATATCATTGCCAACTCTTGTAGCTTCTCGCGGAACATACGGCTAAATTCCTCGCACTCTTCATGAAACCCACTGCTAGTTCCTTTGTCCCTTTGGCTAGACTCATTCTCAAACTTCTTTCCCCATATTTGATGCTTCTGGTCAACTGAAAATGCAGCATTTTTCTGCTGCCATTGAGGATTTGATTATCTGATGTGGGCACTACTTCCCAAAACCTCCCAAGTAGGACATCCCACGAAAAATAAAGCACTGTTCCGCTACAATTGAGGTTGTTCTCTTGCTTGAAAATTAACCACTGAAAATGCAGCATCATTCGGCTACAATTGAGACCCCATTTCAACTGAAAATGAAGAATTTTTCTGTTGCAATTGAAGCTCCCATGGTCTCCTACATGCACTGCTCCCCTTAGCTGATTTTTCACAATCAGCATACTTTGAAGACCAAAGAGCTATATACATATTGCTCTTCTTCAAACAAGTTATCCCAAAATTCAAAGCAAAAAATTTACAGCCAAAATCTACCTCTTGTTTCCTCTGCCTCCAGCACCAACAATCAAGGAGCTAGATAATTCTGATCAAGGAAGCAACGCTCCACAGAACTCCGGTCGGAATTCTCGATCAAAACCACACACCACAGCCGTGCCTACAAGAAGCTTATCGGTCTGGTCGGACTGGTCTTCCGGTCTGGGCCATCCGCTTCACCTCCGACGGACTCATGCTCGCCTTGGACAATTGCAACCCTCTGGCTGTCCACGGCACTACCTTCGATGGACTCCTTACTCACTGCAATCCTAACCGACTGGCTGAGGATCACTAGTTCGAGGTCGCTCCATAAGTTTGCCTGGATGGTCAAGATCGACTTTGCTTGTGATCGTTGTGGATTCACGATCGCCTCCCTGGCAACTCCTCTTTCTACCCAATCACCGACCAAGGTTGGAGGACCAGGGGCGGATCCAGAAATCTATGTAGGGGAGGCTAATTTTTTTTTTTTGAAGTATAAAATTACACACAACAAATTTCGGGGTGGGCTGAAATTTGTTTTGACTGAATTATTAGTAAAATTTATTATTTTTTACATTAAAACATTAATTTTTTAAATTAAAAATTATTTTTAATTGTTAGCTGCCCTGGGCTCCTCCCCTGTGGAGGACCACCGCCTCCCTGAGTTCACCTTGGTCGACAAGTCCTCGGAATTGAGTTACGATCGCGGTAGGCTCCAATCGCTCTAATTTGCTTCTCTTCGATGCCTTAAGCTTCGTCTAAATTGCTGTTCGACTTAACTTCATGCCTCGCTCTAATCAGAATTGAGAGAACCGCGTCTTCCTCCTCTGGTTCTACCTACTCACTAGTCGCGTTTGATAATGGTTGCGACACCTTCCTCGTCTGCGTCGCCCTTGCCTCGTCTTCTCATCTGCGAATTCTGATTATCGCCTAAACCTCCTTTCGCTGAACCAACAACCTAACTCACCCCTGACACTGCTATTTGAATTCACTGGACAAGATGCGCGACTTTTGAAACCAACTCGCAACTCCAAATCCAGCTTTCGTTAATCGCTTGCCTGTTACACTTTCGAAATTCGCCAATCTACGATTAGCTTCCAGAAAATGATTAGCTGCTCTGCTCAATCAATTCCGCCGAGAATCGTTGGAATCAACTACCAAAATTGCACGAACCACAGCCGAAGAACGACCGCTCTGATACCATTTGTCATGAACCTAGGGCTTAACCTAGGATCAGTTTGGGAATCGGAAGAATCCGATTCAGCTAAGGCCAAGAATAGAAGGAAAGTAGGGGGAAATTTGAAAGAATGAGGGAGAGATTAGAAGAATTGTTAGGGGGGAATTAGAAGAACGGAAAAGAGGGAGATGAAGATGAAGAAAGGGGAGAGAATTCAGAGGAGGAGAAAATCAGATTTCTATTCATTAATTTTTGGATAAGGAAACAAATCCATTACAACAACCTTATATAGGCATATTTGCCTTCTAATAGCCTAGCACATGCTCCCATGTACTTCTAACCACTTACTAAAATATCCCTAACAAACTATTCTATCCTATTACAATAATACCCTTTTATTGCTCATAAGGTCATGACACTACGACAATAGCTACTAATTATTTCAATGTATTCCATGTAGCAGCTAGGTATGTGACAACCCTCAATAAAGTCCATGGAAATCTTCTCCGAGGCCTACTCTGGTATAGCTAATGGTTGTAACAACCCCGCATAAGCCACTTGTTCATGCATGCATCGTTGGCACGTTATGTATGCTGCCACAAAAAAATCTGTCACCTCTTTTTTAAGCTATGGCCAAAAGAACATCTGTCTGACTCTATAGTAGGTAGCTCTGACCCCCCGAGAGTTATGTAGTGCCTGCAATATCTTGGACTTCAATTCTTTGTCATCCCCCACAACCAATCTGCCTTTAAATATGATCAGACCATTGGAGATAGAGTACCCCTATTCATTGGTATGCTTGACTTCTAGCTGAGCCTGTAGGGATTTAATCCATTTGGATTTATCATAGCTCTCAGTTACATTTTTGACCCAATCAGGTATCACAATTGTAATGGCTTCACACACCCCTTCTTCTCTTCTCGATAGGGCATCTGCCACTATATTCTCTTTGCCCTTTCTATACTGTATCACATAATTCAGGCCTAATAATTTTGATACCCCTTTCTTTGTAGCTGTGTATGCAATCTCTGTTGTAGGTGTCTTAGGCTATCATGGTTTGTCCTAATGATGAATGGAGTTCCCTCCAGGTAGTGCCTCCACTTATCAATGGCTAGCAATTCCTTTTCATACACACTGCCTCTACTTATCAATGGCTAGCAATTCCTTTTCATACACACTTAGTCCCTGATGCTTAGCACCCAATACCTGACTAATGTAGGCTAAGGGTCTCCCTTCTTGTACCAACACTACTCCCACCCCAATGTCACATGCATTTGTTTCAATCACGAAGGTCTTAGAGAAATCGGGTAGGGCCGGAATCGGGGCTTGTGTCATTGCCCTTTTAAGTATAATGAAAGCAGCCTCAGCTTGGGGATTCCATTTGAAGTTGTCTTTCTTGAGTAACTCGGTCAAGGGCTTACTGATTACCCCATAATGTTGTATAAATCTCTTGTAATACCCAGTTAGCCCTAGGAATCCCCTCAACTCTCGTATAGATGAAGGCCCAGGCCATTCTAACATGGCTGCGATTTTCTTGGGGTTTGTACTGACTTCCTGACTTGATATGATATGCCCTAGATATTCCACCTCACTCTTTGCAAAGGAGCACTTTGAGGGTTTCACATATAATTGGTTGGTTTTCAGGATTTCAAAGGTGGTTTTAAGGTGGATCAGGTGTTGTTTGAGATTGGGGCTATAAACCAAAATGCCATCAAAGAAGACTAATATAAATTTCCTTAAGTGGGGGGCAAATAGATGGTTCATTAGAGCCTGGAAAGTGGTTGGGGCATTGGTGAGACAAAAGTATCCTAAATTCTGCATACGTGGCTTAGTATCCTTGATTTAACAGTATATGAAGGCCAGGGTGCTTGGATACATATCCCTAACCAATACTCAGGCCAAGTCAATTTAACGTAATTTATGAAAATTTTGGGGATGATAAAAACTTTTGTCACCAGAGCAATTTTATGCAATCATACATGTGGTTTCTATAAAATTTATTTTCCTGTAAATATGAATGCAATGTAATCGACTGAATTTTTAGTGCTTTGCTATGTGTCAGATATTTGATTCCAGACTTGGGACCATGTAGCCTTAAAATCACATATTCAGCTCACACTGACTTGAGTGTGAAATTCCAGTCTCATCGTAGCAGGTAAATTCTCTTATTAATTTATTCAGTGTTCTCTTATTGGTACTCCATGCTGTGGGAATGTTTCTTGTAAATGCCAACTTTTTCTTTCCTTGATCAGTTTCTGAGTAGAATTACTAATTGCTTGTATGTCAATTTTGGTTCACAATATTGGTATCCAGTCCAACTTGTTATTGATGGGCTTTTTATTTGGTGTCTTTGACTATTATGAGCTCAAACATGCTGTCTATTGTGCCAGGGACTATACTAATCCTCTCCTCCCTGTTGCTCCTTCAGCCATTGATGCGTCTGGTCAGGTAAACTATGGGATGTGGCCGGTCATGTTTTATATTCATGAGTCTAAATTTGGGGAGGACCAAGAAGTGGGATGTACCATAGCCCTCAATTTTGAAGTCAAGTGAGGGCACATTTTTTCTATACTCATTGCAACCTACACTTCTTAACACAAGTCTGACAAACTAAGACAAATGAATTGGAACCCGTCATGGTAGTTTGTGTGCTTGATTTTTTTTTTTTTATCTTCTCCAGTTGACCATCTTTTGTGAATTAACCATCTATTAGGGGTGATTTCTTAGGGGATCTATTACAAGTTGTTAATAAGTTTTGACTGATGATATATGGTTAATATGTATCCTTTTATGAACCATGTTCCCATGTGGAGTGTGTTGCACCTGGACTTTTTCCTTGCATCAGACACAATAATAATGTGCAACTGAGGTGCTATCCCCTTCATGTATTTCCGCCACTTAGATGTTTGAGGAGAAAGGGCCGTCACAGCCTCATTGGGGGAGGAGAGGTGTTTCCAACCCTTTAAGGATAAGGCCCTTGTACTTACAGAAAAAAAGAAAAGAAAAGAATAAGGCCCTTGCAGTCTTACTGGTAGAGGAAGGCAACTTGAACCCACAAACAAAGTTTGGGTGGTTGGCTGTCCATATTTCCCGGAGGTTTTCTGTTTAATGTTTTCTAGTGCTATGAGATTGTTAAACCATGTTCTTGCTGCAGTCTGAATGTAACCATTTGTCATGGCTGCAGTTTAGTTTCGGCATCGATGGTAAAAAGCTAGAGCCTGAGAGTAATGTTCTTCTTGCATCGATTGAGAACATGCAATATGCCGTGACATTGGATGCTCTACACATGGTAACTTAATTACTTGGCCTTTTTAAAATTGATACTCAGTTACCATTCCTTTTTCGTTATTAATGATTATATATTTACCTTTTCTTTTTCCTTGACCCCATGCTTAGGTCTTTTCAGCTTTTGGGCCAGTTCTAAAGATTGCCATGTTTGATAAGAATGGTGGGGTTCAGGCCCTAATTCAGTATCCTGGTAATTGAAGTTTCACACTCTCTCAACACAATTTTTACAGTTGTTTGATTATCAGTTCTGAATTTTCAAACCTCTTAAACACAGCGGCCCTACCTGGTAGTTTAGATTCTGCTTGCTGCTAACCCATGTGCTTTCTCTAAGCAATTTCATAAACCGTTCATGACATGTACCACATTATTTTCTTAATCTGTGCATGACAACCATTTTTAATTTTATTTTTATGGTTTTGCTTAGTTGAGAGAATCTTTACTAGGTTAGAATTTATGGTCCTACTTTATGGTTAATTGTGGCCAGTTGTAACGATAAAAATGAAGTATTAAATTAATGATCACCGTTATTTTATCTGTAAAGTGTTTACCTTGTTCTGTTATTTTCTCTGTAGAGTCTTTACCTTGTTTTAGTGTTTGTTAGTTACTACATGTGCTATACCCAATTTTGAGTCCCTGGACCTGTGGACTTGGCAGGAAAAAATGTTTATGATGCTGCCAGAGTTTCCTATATTTCTTGAATATAAAATTCTATAAGAAAGATTAATTCAAAAGACATTGCTTCAATCGATCCATCTTTTATGCATTTGCAATGTGGTATTGATGATACAATGGACTTGTAGATGTCCAGACAGCTGTTGTTGCCAAGGAAGCCTTGCAAGGACATTGCATATATGATGGAGGGTTTTGCAAGCTTCATATTACATTTTCACGCCATACTGATCTCAGTATAAAGGTACTGTAAATACACACTTGGATGGCAAGTTAATTGTACAAGTTTGGAAGACATTTATTGGAGATTTGTGCCAAATTTTTATATGATGTCGGATGTCCTGCTGCATTCATTATATTTTATTGCTGTGCATGCCCTAGTAATTGAACAGACTAAGTAAGAACTTGCTTCTAATAAAGCTGTAACTACTCTCTCTCTCTCTCTCTCTCTCATGCGCACGCGCGCGCATATATGTTTAACATTTGTGTGTGCGCTTGTTTATCAAAAGAAAAAGAGTAGGGAAATGTCTGTGCATCATCACCTGCTGATGGATCCACTTCATCTTTACATCCTTAGTGTTAAGCTTGAGTTTGGCGTTTACAAAATCTTGTGATAGAGCAATTGAAGTAGCATCCATTGTTTTTACCTTGTTTTATTTTTTTCTTCTTTTTTATGAACCCCCTCCCTCTTGGGGGGTGTGGGAGAAGGGTTGTGAAAAACATGCGATTCTTACTTTTTTAGTTTCTTATCATTAGGGTTGCAATCCAGCCGAACCAAGCCGAGCTTTGTTCAGCTTAGGCTTGGCTCGGTGAGTAAGTGTATGGGCTCGAGCTCGACTCGAGCCTTAAAGCCCGGCCTGTCAAGAAGCTCAACAAGGGCTTGAAGTTGTTGGCTTAGGCGGCAAATGGGTTGGTGTTGCAGGCGTCTAGTCGAAGAAGGCAAATCGGTTGGAGAGAAGGCCAATGGCTGGCGGTCGCCTTCACCAGAGAAGGCGGACGGTCACAGGCACGGAGGTCGAATGCCAGTCGGTCGGTCGGAGAAGATGGACAATAGGTGTTGGTCTCAAGTCGCAACCATTGAAGAGGAGGAGAAGCTGTTGTCGATCGTCCTTGCCCAGTGCCGGAAGGAGAAGAAGAGGAACATAACAGGCATAGACGGGCGGCCTCTCTGCTGGAGAAGAAGATGAAGAAATAGGCGGCGAAGGGGAGAGAGGAGAGGAAAGAAGAAAGAAAGAATGGGTTTCTAAGATAATGGCGGCAAGCAAAATGACAAGAGGCTTGTGGTAGGGAGGCAATTTCAAATTGAAAGAACGAAGGAACATTGAGTAGGTGGGGCAGTGAGTTGGTTGCAGGCGCATGATTATGATTGTGCTTGCAGGAGATAAATTGAAAGGGGAGAATTGTTCTCCCCCCCTTTGGCTGCCAATATGTATATATAATATATATATATATTAAGGTTAAAAGCAGCCCCAATTTGCTCCCAATCTCTCTCGTCTCCCACAGTGCCCCCTCTTCTATCTTTTTCCTCTCGTTCTTTTCGTCCGTTTGATCCATTGAGCACATCAATATATATATGTGATATATATATATATATATGTAAAATACAGAGGTAGGCGCACATGTCCCTCCTCCCTTCTCTCGGATCCAATATAGATGGAGAGACAACACAACCCCTAAATCAATCAATTAAATCTAATAAATACATGATATAGATATAATGATGATATAAATATTATATACTTTTGTTTAAATAATATATTTAGAAAATGTATATCTAATATATACATATATTATCTAACTATAAAATAATATGTTTATAAAACTATAAATAAATTTATTAATGTATTTATAAACGAGCTATTCATGAACTTCTAATTGGGTCTGCTCACGAGCCTCTAAACGAGCTAGCTCACAAGCTAACGAGCTGATCTTTACTAAGTTCAAGTTCAGTTTTACAAATCGAGGTTCAAGGCTAGGCTTAACTTCGACTTGTTTACCTTAACGAATGAGCTTTTATCGACCTGCTTACGAACAACTCGGTTTATTTGCAACCCTACTTGTCATACAACAAGAGTAAGTGGGCCCTTTGGAAAATGATGGTAGTCACCCAGATTTCACCAGCCTACATAGACATGGTAGGGAGAGAGCCAAATCAATGCACAAAGAGGGAGCAGTAGATAGCTCTAGGCCATAAGGCAAATTGTTAATTCCAAATAGTGAAATCCTCCTGGTATAGAGCACTTGGGAATTTGGAGGCTGAGCTGACTGAAGGATGCCCAATTGTGGCTGGAAATGCAGGTGGTGGTAGGGGTGTTCGCGGTGCGGTTTGTCCGGTCTGAACCATTTTCAGCAAGCCAAACCGCTAGTGCGGTTTTCCGACCAAACCAGACCGTGGTCTGGTTTGGGTGCGGCCAAACCGCATCGCATTTGCGGTCTGGTTTGGTGCGGTTTACCGCGGTTTAAAAATCTAATACAAGTGCCTTAAAATCATTAAAAATGTTACTTAAAAATGGTAAATAAAGACAAATATTAGTAAATAAAGACAATCAAAGGTAAATAAATAGAAGCAAAAAATAAAGACAAGAGTGTAATTCAACATACAACATTTCAACATTGAAAGCAAAAAATAACCTGTTTAGTTTAGCAATGAATTATGCAATTAACATGTTTAGAAAATAAACAAATTATCAAATTAACCTATTTAGCAATGAATTATGAATTATGCAATTAAATTAACCTGTTTAAAAAATAACCTATTTAACAAAAAATAACCTGTTCGACATTGAAAACAAAAAATAACTTATTCAACATTTCAACATACAACATCCAACCTGTTATAAATAAACAAAACATGGCATAACATTGTTATAATCTATTCAACTATTTAGTAATAATTCTATCCAACATATTCAACAATTATAACCTGTTTAACAATGAATTATAGTTGGCAACCATCAATCATAACTAAGTATTTAAAGTCCAAAACGGCAAAAACATGCCACGCAATAACATAACCATTCAAAATAAGATAAGTTACAATCAAATCCGATCGAAATACAAACTTAAAAATTCAAATTTCATAACACAACCACACATGCTCCAAGCCTCCAACTTCAACTTCATCACTAATCAATGTTTATAGCATCTGTTGTCATAGTGGACTTATCTGTAATATTAAGAGAAACAATAAAGGTAGAAAAACAAAATGTTAAGAATTAATACAAATAAAATAATAAACATGTTTGATAAGTAAATAAAAAATTACCAGATTCAACTGATTCATAAGTAGCATGCTCTTCTAATATTGAAGTCATATCCAATGATAAAGACGTCCCTCTCAACCAATTTTGACAACAAATCAACGCTTCTACCATAGATGGACTCAATGAACTGCGAAAGCAATCAAGCACCCTACCTCTAGTGCTAAAAGCTGACTCAGAAGCGACTGTTGACACTTGGATGGCAAGAACATCTTGAGCAATCTCTGATAGGATATGGTACTTTGATGAAGTTACCTTCCACCAATTCAAAATATCAAAAGTATTATTTCTTATATCCTTGTTAGGTTCAGCTAAGTACCTTTCAAGCTCATTTTTCATTTCAAAAGCATTATCTTCAATACATTCTTTCTCAAAATCGGATTTGAACATGTTAACATCATCATCCTCATCAGAATCCACAACTAAAATCTTTTGTTCAGAACTTGTCCCACCCTGTTTATGTTCTCCTGATTGTCCATTTGAGTTATTTGTTGCATAAAAATGCACTAACTTCCCTAGAGCACTCTTGATAGAATCCATTACGTTTTTTACTTCATCTTCAGAATAGAGCTTGCGTAAACAAAATGCTACATATTTCATCTTGTACCTAGGATCAAGCACAACCGCCACATAAAGAAGTATATTTTGTTTTTCAATGTTGCCCCAATACTTATCAAATTTTATTTTCATGCTAGAAGCCATATCTTTCAAGATTGATTCGTAAGTTGAACTCCATTTGTTTAGTCTCCCAAGTACATTACAAATTTCATGAAAATAATTATTTGCAGTAACATTCAAATAAGCACTAAACATGAGGGTAGCATCATAAAAAGTCTTCAAAAACTTGCAGAATGTTGCACAATTCTCCCAGTCTTTAGAATTTGGTGGCCCAATTGGCCTTTTCCCATTTCTATCCTCTTCACAAAAATATTGTAAATAGAGCAAATCCTCTTCTTCCAACAATTTAAACGTGTCAACAAATCTCAGTGCATGCTCCAACATTAAATAAGTGGAGTTCCACCTTGTTGGCACATCCAAGCACACAAGAGCCTTCTCTTCTTTACAAGTATTCTTGACACAACTTTTGAATCTTGACAACCTTGAAGGAGAAGCTCTAACATATCTAACTGCGTTACGTATAGCCATAATAGAGAAGTCCAATTCTTTTAAGCCTTCACCCACTACCAAATTAAGAATATGAGCCGAACATCTCACATGTAAGAATTCCCCATCACAAACAACACTCTTCCAAATTTGTAGTCTTTTCTTCATGTGCCCAATAGCCCCATTATTAGAAGCAGCATTGTCAACTGTGATTGTGAAAACCTTCTCAATACCCCATTGTTTCAAACACGCATCAATTGCTTTACCAATTGTCTCTCCCTTATGATTTGAAATTTGACAAAAGTTCAAGATTATTTTTTGCATTTTCCATTCAAAATCTATAAAATGAGCTGTAAGCACCATATAATTGACATTTTGAATGGAAGTCCATGTATCAGTGGTAAGGGAGACTCTTTGTGAATTCTTAACAAAAATGACTTCAACTTCTTCTTTTCATCATTATAAAGATTAATTATATCCCTAGCAATTGTAATGCGTGAAGGAGGATCAAATTTAGGGCATGCAACACCACAAAATGATCTAAAACTTTCTTGCTCAACAAACCTAAATGGCAATTCATCAATGACAATCATTTTGGCACATGCCATCCTACAAGCTGTTTGACTAAATCCCACAGCTAGAAGATTACTACCTTCAACACTTCCATCCTCATTGTCACTATTCTTTAGATAACATAAAATCTTCTGCTTCTTATCTTCTACTCTGTAAGGATTCTTTTTACATTGATTGTTTACATGGTTCCAAAGAGTACTTGTCCCATTTTTTCTAGTATCACTTGCATAATTTTTACCACAATAGTTGCACACAGCTCTAGGGTCAGAAAGGTCATCCTCATTTCTTGTAAAATGATCTCATACTTCAGATTGCTGCCTAGGTTTTTTTTTCATTCCTTTGTCCTTAAACTTAGAAGGTAATGGAGGTTTAGAACCACTGCCTTCATTGAGGTTTTTAATGGATGAATCATTGGTGCTACTATCTGTTTCCATCTGCCATTGAAGCAATAAAAAATTTGAAATGAATCATTGGTGCTACTTTAATGGACCTATATATTAGCATCAATTAGTCATTCATTTTCAACATATTAGCATCAATATATTAGCATCAAATAAAACAGAAACTAATGGACCTATATATTAGCATCAAATAAAACAGAAACTAATAGAGCTTTTAGCAATTATGATTCTAGCTAGATTCCATTTTCAGCATGTGATTAGATTTCTATAAGAAATTAATAAACTATAGAAGACTTCTATAGTTTATTAATGATCCTTCTATAGTTTACTAATGATAATTCTGAGTGGTAATTAAGCAGATGATGTTATCTGCTTAATTATGATTCTAGAAACGTCATAATTAATGGACCTATATATTAGCATCAATTAGTCATTCATTTTCAGCATATTAGCATCAAATAAAACAGAAACTAATGGACCTATATATTAGCATCAAATAAAACAGAAACTAATAGAGCTTTCGGCAATTATGATTCTAGCTAGATTCCATTTTCAGCATGGGATTAGATTTCTATAAGAAATTAATAAAGCTAGATTCCATTTTTCTTCCCTTTCTGTCCGCTTCAAAAAGAAATTATCAGGAATTTTTGTTGGTTCCTTCCTTCCACTGAGCTTTTGGATTAGGAAGGGGCATGCCTCATGTATATACATGAAGGATATATACCATTTAAAGCACTACATGATTAAAGTCTATCGATATTCTTTTCTTAGCATTGTAAGTATACGTAGCAATGAATGTGATACTTATATATATATATTCACCTTAAACTTGAAGTAGATTAACACTGAATGATCCTCGTTGGTAAGATCGGCGAATCGTTTTGGCCCGAGCTTCGGCCCCAGCTATGTCTCATAGATAGCTCTAGATCTGCCGAGCTTCGTCTCCTTTGTCTCGATCTGCCCGAGCATCCTCTCCTCTGCCTCGATCTACTGGGCTTCTTCTCCGCTTCGGCTCGAGCTTCCTCTCCTCTGCCTCGATCTACTGGGCTTCTTCTCCGCTTCGGCTCGAGCTTCCTCTCATCTGCCTCGATTTGTCGTAGCCGACAGTGGAACTGTGGGTGTAGGCTGCTGACGGATGATTCCGATTGGGGGAACTGGGGAAGGGTCGCGCGGGTGGGGGAGGGCCGGATGGGACTGCCGTATAGGGTTGCGTGGGTGGAGGAGGGAGCTGCCGATTGCAATAGGGTTGCGGGTGGGGGAGGCAGCTCTGCCGAATGCGATTAGGGATTAGGGTTGCGTGTGGGGGAGGGGGTTGCACGGGGTTGATGGTGAGTTTATATATTAATATATTTTTTTATTTTTTTTTTATTATGTTTTGGGCGGTTTGGTTTAAAACCGAGCCGCCTGCTATCCAAACCGCGAACCGCGCGGTTTGGACAGCCTTCAAACCATTTTCGACCGCAAAACAAAAAAATCGACCGGTTCGGTCTAGCCGGTTTTCGCGGTGCACCGGTTTTTTTGAACACCCCTAGGTGGTGGTGGTTGGGCTCTCTACTTGAGCGTGCAGAGTTGATGAGGAGCATGGAAGGTGTTGATTTGTCCCTTTTGCTTGTCTTCATGTGATTGAGAAGGACAAGCACCTTGATGAAACCTAAACTCTATGGTCTAATCCGCAAATTCATCAATGTTCCATAAGGGAGTAACAAACTAGGTTCTGGAGAGAATATCTTGCAAATGCTAGTGTTGGCCCTGTTGTAGTGCATTTTGCAGAAGAAATGGGGGGGTGGGGCAGATTCTGCCCAGAGATCTTGCGTCAGGCTATGGCAATGAAGAGTGTAGAGTGTAAAGCTTGTTCTCAGTGAGGTGTGCTCCATGTGTAGTTGAGCACATGAGCTGGAGGAAACGTTCTTGACCGGAGGCGGGCTCTGCTTAAGTAATTGGCATGTCAAGCAACTGTTTCTGCTTGAGCTGGGAGCTGTCCGAGGCATGTCTCGCTATGCATAGGCTGCATACTCCATTCACTGGTATATTTTCCATGGAGAATCGTGCTTTATAAGGGATTGGCACTTTGTGCTGGTCTGTGAAGTACACGTGCGAACCAATAGGCTACTCTTTGAACGAACTACGAAGGAAAACTGTAAATATAATCTAATCTAACATCCAACTAGTTTTTAGATCTTACAATAAAGGGAAATAACTCCCTTTTTCCCTAGTCATTTATTTATTCTATTCTTGCAATTTCTTCCTAGTCATTTATTTATTCTGATCTTGCATGCAGTGTTTCCTAGTCATTTATTTATTCTGTTCTTGCAATTTCAGATAACACCCCCCACCCATTCCCCCCCCCCCCCCCCTCCCCCTACATGCAGTGTTTCCGTGCACATTATTTCACCAAGAACTTAATGGAATTACAAATGATCGAGGTTTTGATTTACTCTTCTGAATATTCTCAACACCTTTTAATTGTGTGAAGCTTGATTAATGATTTCAGGTCAATAATGATCGGAGCAGAGATTATACAATTCCTAGTGCTCCTATGGTGAATCCTCAACCGTCAATGGTATATCATCAACAAACACCTCTAGTTTCTCATCAATACAACGGGGGCCAGTTCCCCCCACCTACGGGAGTGTTTGCAGTACCACAGCCTTCAGAAGGTTGGGGACCAGGTGCCGCAGCTGTGCCTCAGTCCACACCTGCGCCAATGCATAGTCACCATTACATGCCACCTGCGACCATGACCCCTGGGTTGATGCAGTCTCATGGACAGAATGGTCCACCGCCTACAATGCCATTGTATCGACCACAGTAGTATTAATTTTTTCTCATGAAACAGTTCGCTGTACTATTGTGGTCGTATGAAGGTAGGAGGAACGCAGAGGGGGTGCGTAAGATGCTTTTGCCTAAATTATCGTCTTCAATTTCAAAGAAAATTGTTAAAAGTTTTAATTTAGGGGGAGGAGTCGGAGGACTCCAGCCTATGGAAAACTTTGGTAAATTGTCGGTTCTAAAACTGTCACCATGATGTTATTATATTGTTGAATGTGATTTTGCCTTAAAGCTGAAGCAACCCGCTTGTGTATTGTTTCATCCTATTTGATCATAATAATACTATTGGAGCAGCAGTTTTAAGTAACGTGGCCTCGGCAAAATGCATGCCAACATCAATTAGGAGCCATGTTGAAATAAATTGCGGGGATGAGTTTTGGTTGCTGCTGTGCTTGGAGAAGAGTATTTTGCCCAGATTCTTTTCCAAAGCAAATGATCCCATTTTGTCTTCTCTCGTCTTTCCAAGCCGACCAGCTGGGAGAGGCTGGCCTCTACAACTGGTGAACGGCATTACAATCCTGCAGAACAGATTCATGGCCATATCTCCGAACTGAATCTCATTATATAAATTGAGAATTGATCCGCAGGATAGTTCAGATGACCAGGTTGGCTTGGTAATAAAAAAGTTATAATGGTATTCTTAGGTTTTAAACTTTCATCTGGAATTTGTGTGTGTTTATTGGACATGTTGTGCATGTGTGAAGAAATTATTTTAATGTGTTATAAAAAATGTAGTGATGATTGTGGGCTTTTATTTTATTGATATTTAAAGTCTTAATATTGATTTTGTAGATTACTATTGCCCAAGAAGTGAGAAAATAAAAACCTATTTAGTTACTGAAATGTTGAGTGAGTGTAGCCAGCCACTAGCCTGCTGCCATCATTAAGGACTTTCTTGGACATCAGGCAGAGAATCAGACAAACCAGTGGGGATAAGAAGAAGTTAGAAACAGTCCACCTTAATGCGTTTAACTATTCGTGGATTCTAAAAATAAGCGTAAATTACCTCTTATTTTTACAGAATGACATTTTTGGAAAATTAAGACCGTCTTTGGATTCTGAATATAGAAAAAATGTTTGGTTATGAGAAAATTCTGTTCCTGCTTCTCTTCTCTCACTGTTTTATTTTTATTTTTTTGCTGAAATATAATTATTTATTTGCCATTTCAAAGATCAAGAGATAGTTGACCTTCTTTCTAATGGGGAAAAATCCTTGGAAAAAAATTGAAAATATAAAATTGAGGAACTGAAAAATAGAGAGTCGACAAATAAATGAGGTCCGGATAGAGAAGTTGATGATGATATTTGGATTTTTGGACATCTCGACTCGACGAGCGACTCAACGGAACATAAAGGCCACACCAAAGCGCCAATTTCAATCGAGATAAGGTATTATCCCCTCCCCTTCCTCCTCCTCCTCCTCCTCCTCCTTGGCTCTCTCTCTCTCCCTCCTTCTCTCAATCCTCCTTTGCCCGACTCTCAGAGAGAGGGAAAGTGAATTCACAGCAACGAATCTTTGGTTAAACCCTCAACTACTCTATGACTGCTCTTCAAGCCTCTCTCCTTTTCAAACCCTCACTCTCTCATGTCTATTTCTCCAACCGCCTTCAACTTTCCCTCTCTACTCATCGCCGATGCCACTCCCTCTCCACTATCGACTCAGCTCCTCACAGGTCTCGGTTTCGCCGCCAGCGATTCTTCTTTGCTTGCACATTGCATCCCGATAGCGTGGATTCGACCTCGGACTCGTCTTTTCTGGACGAATCTCAAGCCGGTGACGTGATCGAGGAGTTTCCGGCCGAGAACGTGGGGATTGACTCGGAAGTATCGGTTTCTGATGTTGAGGTTGAGAGTGAGGCGAAATCGGGAGGGAATTTGGCAGAGAAAGGCGGTGAGGCGAGCCGTTTGCCGGTGGTGGTATTTTTGCTAGGTTTGTGGGCCACTGCGAGGAAGGGGTTGGGGAAGTTGTTGTTGTCAGATTGGTTCAATTGGTGGCCGTTTTGGCGGCAGGAGAAACAGCTGGAAAGGTTGATTGCAGAAGCGGATGCGAATCCGAAAGACGCAACAAAGCAAGGCGCTTTGTTGTCCGAGCTCAATAAGCATAGGTTAGTTACTCTGTGTGTTTGTGTGTGTGTTTCGAAGTGCTTCTGTTATATGTGAGAGTGAAATTTGATTTTATGAGGAATACTGATCAAACAGTGTACCATGTTCATTTGCTACATTTTATTTGTTTATTGTTTTTCTTGGCTTCTTTTTGTAATGCATTATTGTTAGGACATGTGGAGATAAAATTGGTATATACAGTCAACAGAGAATTTATTTATGTTCGACAAACTGGTTAAATGATGCAGAAACTTAATTGTTGCTTTAGATGTAATAAGCTCTCAGTCAAAAGAGAAAGGTTCGAAGATGACAAAATAAAACTGATGAATTAAACTGAAGCTAGCATTTCTCTCTCGTTCAAGATGTACAAAAAACACAATGCGCACTCTACCAAGTAGGATGCCCATGCAGGTAACGTCCAAACAAGGAGATGGAAGTCATAATTTAACCTTGTATCCAGTTCTAGTGATAACACTAGCTTTACATTAACACTTTGATTAACCAGTTGAACAACTTATAAAAGGAGAAGACTTGAGATTTTGCAAGATTGATACTGCCTGGATTCTAGCAGTGAGCTTGAGCTATGGCTTTATCTTCTATCATTTGTATGGCTTGCAAATTTAATTTGGAGTTCATAACTTTATCATAAATTATAGAACTATTGGTATCACATAATTTTGAATATATGGTCATTGTTTCTATCCATATTTTGTACAAGCCGCTACATTCTACCCGTTTTTCTTAAGGATTTTCCGGCTAAGCTCAGTGGCAATCCACTTGATCATTTCCCTATGAATCTATCTTCTCCACAAGGGCATAATTTTCCTCTATCCAGGACTAAAAGTCTTCTGTATGCAGTGACTGCTAATATTCTACTGGTCGTGTTATAATGTTTGATGTTCATGTTACAATCATTAAGGCCATTTGATTTGCTTGCTTCGCTGAAGATTTTAGACCATAAACTCGCAAAAATTTGAAGATTTTACTATGTTGTAGTAGTCGACTTTTTTTTTTATATATATATTTATTGCATAAGATGTCATATTTATTTTTATATTATCTTTCTATCCCTAGTCCTGAGGCAGTCATCAGGCGATTTGAGCAGAGGGATCATGTAGTAGACAGCAGAGGAGTTGCAGAATATATTCGTGCTCTGGTGGCCACTAATGCCATTGCTGATTATCTTCCAGACGAGCAATCAGGAAAGCCTTCCAGTCTTCCTACGTTGGTAACTAGCTTTGCGTGATCATTTTGTTTTCTGATAGTATCTGTTTCTGCATGTATGTCATGTGTCTGCTTGCTTGAACTCCAAGAAATTTCTTGACCACATCATTAACTCTTAAAGGATCAGTGCTTGGTAGTTTATGCTATTTTTTTCGAGCCAACTTTATATCATGATCAATAAATAGTAATTTCCATCCACCAAATAACCAATAAATGTTTGTAAAATAGTTTATCCTAATTTGAAAGATGTATGGCAGTGTCATGAATTATCAATTATAAAGCAGGAAACTAGGGACTTAAACATGATCTAGATTATGTAAAATTTTCTTTTCATTCTCATTTCCGGTTTTGGGTGAGAAATTTAATCGTCATTGGTAAAATGTGAACAGGTTTTGTTTATTTAAATGGTTTTAAGCAGCTTTTCCCTAATAAAAATAGCCACAGTTCTCTTCTTTTTCATTTTACCAAATATAAGAAGGTCTTTCAGTATTGTGCAGTGCTACTTTTGACACCCCAGCTGTGGGTGAGAAACAGAATTTGATGCAATGCTTGCCAAAAGATATGCAGTGTTATACTAGTCTTGGTGACTGCAAGGTTTGAGGCTTAAGGAATTTTTTCTTTGTTGTCCGTTTTTTTTTTCATTTGCGTATTTTATAGATGCCTCTCTTTTCTTTTGTTTTTTTCCCTCTCTCCACTGTTTTTGCTTGGGCTTGAATTTCTTCTCTTTGATTTTCTATCTATTTTATGGGTTTTACAAGGAATGGGGGCAGAACAGAAATGAAAGGGAGAATTACATTTTCTGGCATATGATGATGCTGATTGCCATAAATTTTGGTTCATAAGTGTTTTTACTTGTAAAATGTATCCCGTCATGCTTTATATATTACTCTTTATGTGTGCCTATAATATTCTACCTTGTACTGGTGTTTCTAATCATCCTTGCCTATGTTTTCACCTCTTCTAGCAAGTTTTTTACTAAAATAAACTCTAAATCATTAACAAGCTTATTTTGCAATAAAGTTTATGTTTGATGTTGTCCTAGGTTAGTACTAATCACTGAAATCTGCATGTAGTTGCAAGAGTTGAAGCAGAGAGCATCAGGAGACATGGATGAATCCTTTTTAAGCCCTGGAATATCTGAGAAGCAACCATTGCATGTGGTGATGGTAAGAAGTTATAAATGATATAATAAAGTGCTGGTTCTCTTTCCACTGGGAAGGTTTTCATCTTACACTAACGTTCATGACAAGATCTTTTATTGCAGGATTGTGCAAAACAATCCTGATCTGTTTTATATATCATGGTTGTAATACTAGGGAATGTAGTGCATCTGTTTGTTTTTAGATCTTCTCAACAATGCTGTTTTCTCTGTTAGGTTGACCCTAAAGTGTCGAACAAATCATCACGCTTTGCTCAAGAGCTAATCTCAACGATCTTGTTCACTGTTGCTGTTGGTTTAGTATGGTACAAGTTTTTTCTTTTATCTATTTTAGTTGATGGGCACTGTAATTTTGCATTCAAACTTCTTTTGGAATTTGTGGTGTAAATTGGTTTTGACCTTTATATGTGTCATGCCCATGTGATAATTCTTTTATTTTGTAAATTGAGTGCGTCATCTTTTGGGCGTAACCTCAAATTTGGACAAAAAGGTCGAAAGAGAAAGTGATGAAAAGTTGGCTAAATCCCCACTTTCCCTGCCTTCATTTTTCATTTACTATGAAGACATTTTTTGAGATGGTATCCAGTTGCCTACATTATTTGGCTATTATTTTTATTTATTGACACTGGTTTTAGGGTAATTGGTGCTGCTGCACTTCAGAAGTACATAGGTAGCTTGGGTGGAATAGGAGCTTCAGGTGTGGGCTCAAGTTCTTCTTATGCCCCAAAGGAGTTGAATAAAGAGATTATGCCTGAAAAGGTAGGTTTATGGTTGTATTTTGTATCAATCTTCAAATGCTGGCCATGACAAGTGAACCATTGGCATCTTGTATCACTGTATCTATCAAGTTGAAACAAGAATGCACGTTTAGACTTGATTTGGGTTTTCAATTTTCTGTGGGTTCTAGGAATTGTACATTAAATGCTGAATTAACTACTAGCATGCAGGTTTTGAACTGTGACCCTTGGAAGCCTTTGCTTGTGAGCTTTAGGGATTAGCTTGTCCAATTTAAGAAACATTATTGATCCTTGATTATAGAAGACGTTTGGACTGCTGACATATTAGGAATAGTCATGACATATGGGGAACTTACTATTTATCTGACACATCTGATCCTTGTGTCCTGAATTCTAGATCCCATATAGGTTAAAATGCATCAGTTGTGTTTGTGTCTGTCCTAGTATCATAACAAAACATAATTTTGCAGATACTGCTTTGGACTTTTCCTTTTTCTTTTTCTTTTATTTTTTGCTTTTTACTTTAATGAATTGTTACTATGCATTTTATTTAAGGAATTAGTTTGAAGATTCTATTTATCAGCTCTCAAACAGTTGACAACATATATTCATAGAACATTCCTGATTTGAAAGCTGCCCACCTATAAATAGTCATTTTTTTTCCATGTGCCCTGATTAATTTTCTTGGCTGCAGAATGTTAAAACATTTAAGGATGTCAAAGGCTGTGATGATGCTAAGCAAGAGCTTGAGGAAGTTGTGGAGTACCTAAAAAATCCAACAAAGTTTACTCGGCTTGGAGGAAAGTTGCCTAAGGTTTGTTACATTGACTAATCATCTTGATATATTTTTACTTGCATCAAATGGTTCTCTTATAATGTACTTGTAATATCTACAGTATGTTGTCTTTTCCTGATGGAACTCTTGGTGTTTAATTGACTATTCTAGGTAGCTTATGATGTTTACATGTTTAGGCATGCTGCATGTGTGCTTGGTGAATCAAGTAATTGCAAAATTATACATCTATCTGCTTGCAACCCTTTGTTTAGTAAAATATTTTCATGGTTGTGGTAATATTGATTTATAAAACCATTACCTTAATCAAATTCGTAAAATATGTTTATTACATTCCATTTCTCCCTTCTTTTGTTCCCTTTGGTGCTCAACTCTTTTTTTTTTTCCTATGTGGTACATATGGGCTAGCATACTGTTGAAAGCTTACCTGTTCCACTTTTGCTGAAGTCATTGGGCTATGAAGTAATTCTTCTTTGTCCTCTGGTTTGGCTGAGTATGGTATAAAAATTTGCAGGGAATTCTTTTGACTGGATCACCTGGAACAGGCAAAACTCTATTGGCCAAGGTAAGTTGTTGCACATTCTTAAAAATGGTTCTGAAACATGTTAAGGGGACTTATTTTCATGGGTTTCAATACTATTTGGTTTTCCTTTTTTAAATCTAGTTGGTATTTTTCCTTTCCCAAAATTGCCTAAAAAGAATTGTATTATGCTCTATTTTGAATATACCTGTCTCTAGCTACGGAGGAGCAAATTTGCAATCTTGCATATTAATGAACTCCACAATTTCCACAGCAACAGCAGCATATCAAACCTTAATCCCACTAGGTGGGGCTGGCTAAATAAATTTTAGCTTGGCAATCATTTCTACCTATGATTATTTCAATTAACCTTGTTTCTAATTTTATGTTTTCTTGTAAGGTTGCATATACATCATAACATCCTATCTTTGTTGCATTTTATTTTGCACACGTTGGTGCTTTACTGCTAAATATTTCGTGCCATACAACCAAGTTTTTATAAACTTTTTCTTTTAGCTTTAATAGAATCTTAAAATACACTTTTTCATTTTAACAATCATGTCTTAGGTCTATGGTAACATCTTCATTAATCTGCCTATCTGTTTGGATGATCAATCAAAGATATTTAAACTAATCTTTTCTTGGGATGACTTGATTATCATGTTTCACTATAAACATCATCCATTCTTATATTTTTGCTAAATTACATTCCGTATATTAGATTTTTAACCGGATCAACTTGAAATGTCTAGATTCTATACTGCCCTCCATATTCATTACTCCATATGTGTTTCTAGTCCATGATACATGTTTTACTAGCAAGTATAAGCAATTCAGACCCATTTCATCTTTAAGACCCTCCATAAGGCTTATCTCGGGACTTTGTCACAAGCTTTTTCTAAATCCATAAACACTGCATGCAAATCCTTTTGTTTATCTCTATATCTTTCACTAGATGCATCAGGAAGTACATTGCTCCTATTATTGTCCTACCAGACATTAAAATTTGTTTGCAGACACCCTGGTTCCTCTTTTTGATCTGCGCTCATCAATCTCCCCGAAAGTTTCATGGTGTGGCTTATTAACTTGATTCCCCTATAAATTCCATAATTGAACATACATCTTCCTTATTCTTATAAACAGGCACTGAAGTGCTCTTCTTCCACTTGTTTGACATTTTTTTTTTTTTTCATTTCACAACGGATAATTTTGTTGAAAATACCTTTTGTCTGATGCATTTTCATGTTTCTGTTGCGATATAATTTGGTCCAGCTGCTTTACTATTCTTCCTCTTTTTCAATGATTGCTTTATTTTGTTTGGGCTTACACATCTATAGAATCTGTAATTTATGTCTTCTTCAAAGTTACTGTGTTGTCCTAACATAACACTTGTTTCTCCACCTTGACTAAACAACTTCAAGACTAATCCTTCCATCTCTCCTTGATCGCTCCCTCGTTTGTTGCTACTTTTTGGTTTTCATCTTTTATGCATTTCACTTGACTCAAATCCTTTATGTGACGTCTTGTAGCAAGCTCTCTTAGTTTTGATTTTTTCTTTTACCCCTTCAATTGACCAGTAAGACTCCTTTTGCTTTGAGACTTTTCCTTGAACTCTCCTTTCCATTTCGAATAGCAGTAGCCATCTCAACCTACATTTGGTTAGTTTTTCTTTCTATAGTCCAATCTCTTTTGCCACATCTCTTCTTGAAAATGGCTTGTTTTTCACCTTTTATATCCCACCATTTGATTGGGCTTTGTTTTGTATAATTTTTTCTCCATTTTTTTATATGAATGTCAAACACCATAAGTCTTTACAATCTTTACAACATAAGTGATCCTCTGGTCTCATAAGAAAGTAGTCTATATGGGTACC
This sequence comes from Diospyros lotus, assembly GCF_014633365.1. Taxonomy (NCBI): domain Eukaryota; kingdom Viridiplantae; phylum Streptophyta; class Magnoliopsida; order Ericales; family Ebenaceae; genus Diospyros; species Diospyros lotus. Next base: position 45,873,797 of record NC_068338.1, on the reverse strand, counting down.
CACAATTCACACAACTAATTCATTTTCAGCCTTCCTCACCTCCTAGCCGTTATTGATGTGACGCCAAATGAGTCTGGCATTTCAACAAAAGATTAAGGTATTTATTAGTTGACGTGTGCCCTCACTTATAGTTTGGAGTACATGCTTGACCAATTGAGAAGCTGCTAACAGTTGGGATTGATAACTGCGTTTCCTTACAAGTACAACAGTTGGGATTGACACCAAATGGACATTGTTCTTTTCATCCATCAGCCATTTCAGGTCTATCCTGTCAATCAATAAGTGCTCAGGAATTATGAAATCTGAATCTGTAGGTTAAATGGTTTTCTCAGCAAGTGATTGGGTCATTGAGGCATTAACTACTCATGTTAGGGAAAGGTAATAAAATTAGTGAAAATGACCACAAGCTAGTCTATACGGTTCTTATACAAATTGGTTCTGTACTTTCCTTAGCGCAGACATTAATGACAACTTAAATGTCAGACACAAGACTGCATGTTGTCAGTTGGGTGATTCAGTTGAATACTTTATACTCTAATTCTTAGGCCTATAGGCATCCATCTAATTGTTTAATCAATGAGTGTTCGTCCATGCATGGATCATGGGGATTTGTTTTCATTTCTCAAATTGAATAATTGGTATCTTTTCTCAAATTGTATAATTGGTGAAATTAGTTATCAACAATGAATTTCTGTGTGCAAATTCCTTCTGCTAGTATTTATGTTATGTGGATGGTTCCAACAGTTCTTTTTTTTCCTGAGCCTGTCCTCTTTGTCTTCTGATGCCCATTTGATACAAGGCTTGGGTGGACAGAGAAAGGAAAGAGAGGGAGCTCGCTCTTTTTAGGAAGGATAGATGAAGAAAGAGGAGTTTTCTGTTCAGGCCCATTATTTTCTTTCGGCCTAAAAGTGTTTAACTAAGGAAGAGTATAAGAAGTATGTTTCTCTGTAATATTTTTGATCTGTAAGTAGACAATTATTTATGATGTGGTAGAGAAGGGAAAAAATAGGGTACATTCTCTCACGACCCCAGGGGTAAGTCAGTACTGTAGTTACCGTTAGTGGTTAATCAGCGGGGGGGTTAAGTGGTTAGGCTAAGTGTACAATAGCCTACTCCTTGCTGTTACGTTAGTTAGATTGCTGTTATACTGATATAGGCTCTATATAAAGAGACCTGCTGTTATGAGAATGGATCATCGAATAACACAAGTTACCCTCTTGTCTCTCGTCTATCTTTCTCTGATCTTTCTCTCTCTCATTCTTTCTCGTTCTCTCTTTCTTCCTTCCTCGTTCTATCTGTTTCCTTCCCAAAAATTCAATTCTTTTTGGAATTCAATTTGAATTCCTTCAATTGTCCAGCCCATAATCTGAGGGCTTGACACATTCATCCGTCTTCCTTTACTTCTCCTCAACCACAACAAAGGAGAAAGAGACACCTCTGACCTCTCATTGTTAGTAGTACCTTATCTTAGCTCCTACATTCACTTCACTTTTGTACTTGTATTATTAGTTCTGCATTTTGTATGCCTCCTAACTCTGTTTGATGGATATCTGAAGGCCATTGCTGGAGAAGCTGGGGTACCCTTCTTTTACCGAGCAGGCTCTGAATTTGAGGAGATGTAAGTTACCCACTCAATATATATTGAATTTATATTTTGGACTTGCCACCTTGAGGGATAAAAATGTAGCAAAACTTACGATCTGCCGTGGTTTTTGTTTTTTGTGATAAGAATCAGTTATCCATGTGACAGCATAAAAGCCTGATTGAAATTTTGTTCAGTTTAATGAGAATAACACGAAATAGTTTTTATCCTTTGGCACTATATCATTAATGGGCTCATGCTATATTTCTTGTTATGCATCTCTATAGATGGATAGGGGGACTAGTTAATGAACTCAGTTAGAACCATCATATTCATCTGATCTTGCAGAAACTGCATTTTTTGGTTTTATGTTGAGGGAAAACCTGCTTCTTTATCTGAAATAGAGTTCTCTAGAAGATAATAAACTGATTGTTCTTAAGTAATTCTGGAGAGATCAATTGATTTGGATAATGCTCATACATTTTTGTAGTCCAAGAAACGTAGCCAATGTTTTTGCTATAAAGTATTTTCCATTTTTGAGAATGTGTATTTACTTGGAAGGAGGTGATTTTTGTCAATCTTATGTTTATCATCTGATGTGCTGAGGTGCAGACTGGTTTTGCCACATTAAAAAGCTGCCACCCTTTCTTTTTGCAAGAGATTTAAGAGGAATTTCCAGTGAAGCATTTTCTGATTTTTAACGTGTAGCCTTACTTCATTTAAACTAGAGAAGTGCTCTTTTATCTTTCTGTAGTTTTATGGAGGTTTTCTGTTAATAAAAATGCTTATAAGAGTAGAGCAGTCTCTCTTGACAGATTTAAACAGGCAAATACCACCGTCTAAAAAGATTAGTGTGCATAACTATATTCTATTAACAGGGATTAGTCCCTACTGAAAACTGACAGTAACACATTTGAATCCCTCTGTAGCCAAAGGTTTGAAGGATGAATTGGACAGAAAAAAAAAAAAAAAAAGAGCCTTGCTATTGCCCAATAAAGACAAGTTGACAACAATCAAATAGGAAAGTGCTGCCTCAATATCAATTATATTAAGATAATAAATCAAGTTTACCTTTTTGTGTACTTGTTTGAGGGATTCATACTGGAGAATTAAGATGCAGTGTGTTCAAAAAGGTTTACTTCATTATCCGTGGATGCAATTTTTGTAGTGCTTTTGGACCTGTTCAATTAAATGGCTCCCATATACTTGAGGAGTCTGAAGGGACAAGTGCTATTAGCAATTCCAGAAACAATTGTTATTGCAAGAAGGGAAAGAAGTAGATTTGTTTATCGTTTCTAAAGTACATGCTTGTGTATGCTAGTCATCAATTGGGTGCTTTTGAGCAAAATAATAGATTTGCTAATCTAACATTAAGTTTTTCTAAATGCAGTATCACAATTCTCGTTGAAATACTTGTCACATTGCTTTTTTGTTTCTAGGTTTGTTGGTGTTGGAGCTCGCCGTGTAAGATCCTTATTCCAAGCAGCCAAAAAGAAGGTTCGTCAGTTTTCACTCTAATTTATTTTTTATGGTTGCTTTTTTTCTGGCGAAAAGAAATCAGTCTGCCAATGTCATGTGACAATTTAGCAGAACAATGATTTTTTGTTTGGCTTACAGAACTTTTGATAATTGTCTGGTATATGTTGCACATATCCCTACAAAATGGCCATTTCCCAAATGTCATAGGTGGCTTTCTAGCCACTGGCTCTCCTTTCTGTCTCTGTCTATCAATGGCAGCATTTTTGCTGGCAACTTCTGCTAAATCAGAGCAGTTTGCACTTAAGCACCATCAAGGCTTAAAGAACTAGGTTCCTCCACTGTCAGGGCCTTTTATCCAGCTTAGTTCTTCCTCACTCTGGTGCTTGGACCTTCCTGATAAGTTTTAACATCATTTTAGACCTTAACTTCTCCAACAATGCAAAATGACCATTTTATCACTGAGGCCATTTCCACCATTTATCTTCAAGGTCTGTTATTCTCACTATGGACGTTTAGATCTCCTGGGCATTACATTAGGCAGTGTTGTCTTTCTAGAGTTGTGCTTGACCATGTCCTTATTTTACTTGAGCGTGGTTTGGGTTCTCCTAATTTATCTCACCATAAAGCTCAAGCTCTTAAAGGGATCTCTAAAGGTGAAATAGAGACTTGGGAATGTGAGTGTCAAGATTAGTAGATTGTTAGAAGAGATTTCAAGTTCTTGCTGAAAGAGAGGGGTCTAATGACTCTAATCAGCTATCTAATAGTGACAGTTCATACAACTGGGCTTAAGAGCCAGGTGGGAAGATTGTTGACTTCGGTAGAGATCTGTTGGGAACAAAATTCTATAATGACTTTTCTCAAGGAAGGTGATAGAAATACTAAATTTTTTTGTAAAGTGGCTAGTGAAAATTTGGAGTAAATTCTTTAAGAAAATACTCCTTAACAACTAATTATTATTTCAACCACTATAGTAATAACTAATATTATTTCAGCAGAGTACTAGAAGTCTAATAAATAATATTATTTCAACAAAGTACTAGAAGCTTAAAAACATCAACCTGAAGTATTGTTTCAAGTTTCAACACAAGTGGGGACAAATTCATAAAATGAAAAGCAAGTAAAATGAAATACAATTTGCAGAAATAACAAATCACAAGTAGGTGAACATGCCAGGGTCTAGCTTCATGCACATGCTGACGACCATTGAAGCACTTCCATCTATGTGGTGTCTGAAAAGGGCTTTCTGCTAGCAGGAAAATGAACCTTTTTGCCCAACCCTGGAGAGAAGGCACTTGACTGCCACTGTTATGCAGTATCTGCTGCTGCCAAGCCCAAGGAGAGGGTTGAGTGCCACCCATAATTCTCGGTGGAGATGTCACAGGATTATCTTATGGTCGGTGGACAAATGCTGATTTGGAACTAAACAATCCTTGGCGCATGAAGCTCTGGGTTGCCTTAGGTTTATTCATCAATGAATTGGATATCACTTGTACTGTAGGATATGAACTGAGATGAATACATTGTTAGGAATTGGTTAGTCAATGTGCTTCTTATGGTTTTTCTTTCATGGGAAAAGGGAGGGAGATTTACTCTGGTTTTGAAGGTCCACCTTAATCTAGTTGGCTTCAAATTTTATTCACTCATTTAAAATGTAATCTTAAACCCAGATTGTTACAGAAATTGTTTCATTTTGTTACTGAAGTTTGAAATTGAAATCAATCTGACATTCTTATACAAAACCTGCCCCCTCAACTGATGGGGTAACAGTTACATGATGACAATGTATTCAATGCTACTTGTAGGTTAGGCATTTCCTTTCCTCAAGTGTGGCTGCATTTGGATCTTCTCCCAATTTTTAGAATTCAAACTTTTCTCTATGTTTTACAATTTGTTCTTATTTTTCCATTTTATAGGCTCCTTGCATCATTTTCATTGATGAAATTGATGCTATTGGCTCTACGCGGAAGCAATGGGAAGGCCATACAAAGAAAACATTGCATCAGTTACTTGTTGAAATGGATGGATTTGAACAAAATGAGGTAGAGATGGACAAAAAGTCCTATGTTAAATGCAATTATTATTATCATTATTTTTGGTGATAACAAGCTTTAACAGATGATCATATATTTTTAGGGCATAATCTTGATGGCTGCCACAAATTTGCCTGATATACTTGACCCAGCTCTGACAAGGCCTGGTAGATTTGACAGGCATGTAAGTCCTTTGGCTACTGCATATTGTTTAGCAGTTGATGTTCCTGTTTGAAGAAATATCTGGAGTACGAAGATGATAACATTGAATATTTATGTTCATCCTTTAGTTGGTACATGCTAAATGTTCATATTTCCTTGATGTTGTGACTTGTTAATTGGACTCTGCTACTGTGAGCGAATGCTACAAATTCCTATTTTCTTCAAAGTGCAGTATGATTTACTAGAATTCTCTTATTAACCATTTAACTGTACATTTGAGCAACTTCTGGGATCCATTGTTCTGGAGACATTTGTGGCGGTCCTCCCTGCTCCCCAGAATGCAATGAACTAATAAAGCGACTGCTTGAAAACATTAGGAGGGCAAAACTGATTGATAACTTTCCAAAAACTTCTTTAGAGACCCCGGCCTTAGTGAGAACCCAATGATTGGAGGAATCATACTGGCAGCAACTTCTTGGGAACTCTTATCTTGCAATTTATTTGGCCTTATAGTAAACTTGTTATGTTTTTGAGGTTTCCAGCACTGGAAGTAATGAGGTTACACTGGCATGACACATCTTCTAGGAACTCTCTTATATTATGATTCACAATTCATGATTTGGAAATTAGGCCTTCTGATTCACAATATCTATCTCGGTTTGATAACTATGCCACAATCAAGTATCAAGGTCATAATCTGTCTGCAAAGAGTGTGCAAAAACTATTTCTGTCATTGTAATATCCTGATTGAACATTCTGAACTTGTAGATTTATTGCATATGAATCTTAAGCTTCCATTAGCTAGAAACCTTCTGTTTTGATGTCCTTGTGTGCTTGGTTACAATCCATCCTTGCTACTTGTAATGAGCCTCCTTAGGGGTTCTTTTTTTTTTTTACTCTTTTAGGGTTATCAAATCTAAGCAAATTAATTTTTCCTCTGAATCATATGAATTAACTAGAACTTGCTCTAGATTGTTGTTCCTAATCCAGATGTGCGGGGTCGCCAAGAGATATTGGAGCTTTACCTGCAAGATAAACCTTTATCTGACGATGTAGATGTAAGAGCAATTGCTCGTGGTACACCGGGATTCAATGGAGCAGGTACACCTATTATGTCATCTTTGAGTAACAAATTATAATTCTTCTCCCAGAACTGGTCTGATGTCACATTCATTAAACTGTTTCTTATAATAATGTCACATTCATTAAACTGTTTCTTATAATAATAGTGACATGTAGTAGAGCTGACATCATCTTCTCTTTTTAACCTGCTTCTCAAACAGATTTGGCAAATTTGGTGAACATTGCTGCCATCAAGGCTGCTGTGGAAGGTGCCGAGAAGCTTACAGCAGCACAGTTGGAGTTTGCAAAGGACAGGATAATTATGGGTACTGAGCGTAAAACAATGTTCATCTCAGAAGAGTCGAAGAAGGTAGGTATCTCCTATGCAAATAGAGGTTAATATGGTTCCCTCAGCTTGATGTTTTATTGCATAATTGTGGACTCATAAAGATTCTTTTTATTACCTGTTTGTCACCATAACTTTTGGGGTGAATGAGGATAATTTTTGCGGGGAATGAAGTGTGTATACCCTCAGTCCTGACATCATCTGGGATATGGCAGCATTCTTTTTGTGCCTGTGTAGATTTGTGCCATTGATATGGTCATAGCTCTTTCTTGTTAAAACATCTAATGCTATGATCTGGGAGAAAACAAAGTCAGCATCCCTCTTGGTATTACACTAAGCTTGTAAATGAATAGGACATGCTCCAATACCCTTTTAGGCTAATAATATGGAACCATGGAGTTGGACATTTGGAGTGTGGTTACGTTCTTGATCTTGTTAACTTAAGAGTGCAAAACGTGTATGATAACTTGATTTTTCATGAAGCATTATCATCTTCCTTCTATATGCTGCTTGCAATGTAGGATGCTTTCGGAGACTTACTTTTCATTATCATAGCTGACATTTTCCTGCACGTTATCAGCTTACAGCATATCATGAGAGTGGGCATGCAATTGTTGCCTTCAATACTGAGGGCGCACATCCAATTCATAAAGCAACAATCACGCCACGTGGATCTGCTTTGGGAATGGTAACGCAGCTCCCTTCAAGTGATGAGACATCAATTAGCAAAAAGCAGTTGTTAGCCCGCCTTGATGTATGCATGGGAGGAAGAGTAGCAGAAGAGATTATATTTGGGCAGGATCATATTACCACTGGAGCAAGTAGTGACCTCCATACTGCTACAGAGCTTGCCCAGTTCATGGTATATCCCATTTCTTGCTAAATTAGATCTTTCCACAACCTGTTATTCTGGAGCGAAGTATCCTACATATATGTAGAAAACTACTAGGGAGGTGCTAATTTCCATAAATGGTTACAGAGTTTTGCAAAAGAAATGAAGTTAAAATGTGAAATCCATTTCATTGGACTCTGGATACTTGGTGAGATTCTGCAGTTTGTAATCAGTTGAAATGGTTCCACAGGTGGTTAATGAGAGAAATAGGAATTTACCATAACCCTTATGGTTTCAATTGCATGACTTCTTAGTTACTAGAGACCGAAGTCAATGTATCTTCATATTCATTTCATGATGAGTTTTATTCCAACTAACGATACTCTGTAATATTTTTTTCTCTACAAGGTATCAAACTGTGGGATGAGTGATACAATCGGTCCCGTTCACATCAAAGAACGACCTGGTTCAGAAATGCAATCACGCATTGATGCGGAAGTATGTATCTGAATCCTGGAGTTCTATGAAAACAGTCATGATATTGTTCCGTGACATATATTGTATTGTGCAGGTGGTGAAACTTCTACGAGAAGCGTATGATCGTGTAAAAGCTCTGCTAAAAAAGGTAAGTGTGTAACTCTTCCTAATCGTAGATTGTGAGTCTAGAGAAAATGTATTATACGTACTGGGATTATAATGGTCTTGTTCTAGAATTCTAATTCTCGAGTTTTTATCGATGTGTATGACAATTACGCAGCAAGAGAAGGCGTTACATGCAATGGCCAATGCACTGTTGGAGTATGAGACGCTTAATGCAGAAGATATCAAGCGTATACTTCTACCCTACAGGGAAGGGCGACTGTCGGAGCAACAGCAGCCGCAGGAAGAGGAGGAGGAGCTTGCGTTGGCCTAGGCTTAGGCCCGCCGGCCTGTCTGGACGTATCATTATGTAGACTAGTGGTAAGCTCTGTACAGTTCATTCAAAAGCTCAATGTTGCGATTATTTATATAGTAGCTTTGGATTTTATTTTTTTTTCTTTTTAGCTCATTATTCTTCTTGTTGTAACATGTCAAAAGGGTTTCTGTATAAGCTCCACTGGGCCAATATGAAATCCATATTTAATAAGGAAAAGAAAAAAAAAAACCCATAGTGGAAACTAATTTTGTTTGGGAGGGAATACATGGAGTAGTTTATTATTTCCCGCTGGTTCTGCTTCCCCTTGGTGAATTTCCTTATATGTCCCATTTAGTTTTTTTTATTCTATGGCATCTACTTATGTCGTTGCCCCTTCTTGTTGCGATATCCATTTTCATGACTCAGTTGTTAATGGACGAGCACTTAAATAAGCCGAATATGGCTAAGTGCAAATGTTCAGGCATAATGGAGGTAGTGATCCCTCCATTATCCCAATTTTCCTTACACTTTTAACTTGGGATGTAGGGAAGAAAGAAAATATTAACAAAAAATATTTTTAGTTAGTTTTATTCTGGTTTGTTTGTGTAAAATCTTAAAATAATATATTATTTTAATAATTTGATATCAATTAATTTGTCTGAATGTTAATTAATGGTGCACGTAATACTTCTATATTTTTTCGTTCATATTTCTTGTTTGGCCACATCACATCCTTCGTATGTTTTGTTATTTTATTATGTTAATTTATGGATGATTGTTAATTATTGCCCTTAAAAGTAATTGTTAACTGGTAATATTTTATTTTATTTTTAATAATTAAATAATTTTTTAATTGATGATAAATGTATAATGTTTTAAACACATTTAATCAATTAATAAAATTATTTAAATATAAAAGATAAGATATAATAAATATATATTATTTAAAATAAAGTATATATATTATTATTAAACTATTGAAAATAATTAACATTATTTTTTATTTACATAATATTTGAAGTTTTTTGAATTTGTTCCATCCATCGTGTACACATAAATTTCTCTGAACATTATCGAAGGAGCAAGAAGTCTGCAAATGCATTCTACATCGCACTCAAAGAAGAAAAGCAACATGCAATAAAGTTTGTTTCTACTGCATTAATTTTTTTACTTTGCAAAGGTGAAGTATGCATTTTCTACAAGAAGGTTAAAAATTAAGTTATAATATTAAGGCAAGAATTGAGTTGTAGTAAGTATTAACTTATTTTTAAAAAATATACATTTATTTCACGTTATTTTTAATTTTAAATAAAACTATAAACAATAATTAACATTATTCAAGATAAAATAAGTTTTTTTGTTTGGATGGAGTGAAGAGCATAAAAAATATAAACAATCTCTTTTTTATTCTGAGAAAATGAATAAAACATCTCTTAGAAGAAAGGTTGATTCACTTCCCCATTTACTTGCATGTGAAAATACAAACGTGTTCTTGTTATTACAGAAAATATTTCTTCACGTTAGGCTGAGATCACGTACGAAATGTTAGTTAAGAGGTAATGGCAAATCAAAAGCATTACAGAATAAATAATAGAGAACATATAATAACAGTGAAGAAGATTAATAGAGACTTGTTTTGTTGTCTGCAACGCGGCTTGTAGGGGAGAGGATATGACACCCTCCTCTAATTTTACCCGCATATTATATATGTTATTTGAGACGGACAAGATAACAATTTTAAACACTAATAAATGGGTAGAACATCAAATGATTGTTAATACAAGGATTAAGTCGGAAGAGAGGGATCTTACTGCATTCAGCCCATGATTTTTTGGTCCAAATATCAAGGTGCAACGGATAAATAACCAAAAGTTTTACTTATAAATAAATACACCATAAATTAGTAAACCTCATAGAAACCCTTAACACAGACTAAACTATAAGACATCTGGAGAAAAACCTTACACCAGAGCTGAGCAAGATAGCAAAACAATTTCCAGATCTCCACAAAAGGCAAAAGCCAAGGTCCGAGCAAAAACCTTATTAAGCACAGGGTATGGCCAGATGTAGCAAATGGCAACCAAATTGGTAAAAACCTTGATGAATCTTTCAACTCACAATAATTAAAGCTATTCTTTAACACAAATATGACTTGTAGATAATATGGGAGAGAGAATTATCACACAACCATTGTATACGAAAAACAAGCTTCTTGGCTCTATAATGACATGCAAACTAGCCTACAGGTAATCGAACTCTTGACAGAAGCTACATGGAAGAAAAAAAAGTCAACGAACACCAACTCTTTCTACAACACATATGTACACTAATAAAGTGTGGCATACCTCCATGGATGACCAAAATCCAGTAAAAAGATAAGATGGAAAGATAGTCTAATCTTTGGTTTCGCCTTTCATCCGTAGTAGCAGGGTCGAGAAACTTTCTATGAAGCTGTGGTCCTTAAGCTACTTACTGGAAGCATAACTTTAAACATGGGGAAGAAAAGAGGAAGGAATCCAAAAGTATCTCAAATACAAATAGAAGCCACTACCTGTCTGCCACCTTAGCCTCTAGGAATCAAAAGCCAAGGAGAAACTTCATCCATGGTAACAATAGCCTCCTCCACATGTCCCCGCCCCATCTACATCCGATCTATGGGTTCAGTCCTGCCTTGTACAGCCAGCCGCACTGACACGTCAGCAAGTGATTTGAGATTGCATTTGATTAAGGCTTCTACAAAGTAACAGGTCTCATCCTTGGTGTTCCCATCAGGCACATCGACTACAAAGGACTCTATTACCAGAGTCCCTGGTCTTCCATCAATGACTTCTGGATGGACAGAAATGGTGGAAGAGTAGTTCTGAAAATGTTTAAAAAAAAAACTTGAACATGGAGAAGAATAAATATCATCAAGCTGGTAATTTATAGAGATTACATGACAGCAACACAATGTGCATCTAACCAAATAGCAAATTCAGGATCATCCATCCTATTCAGCTGCAAAGGTAACTTAGAGAGCAGCAGATCCATGATGATGTATAGTAAATCCATTATTCATGTAACTATTTCATCAAAGGAAATCATGCCTTCAAAAGTAAACTTCAGCTTACTTCATTTAGCTTAAAAAGTTGCATTTTAATATACATCTATTCTGGTGTAACATGGCATACAGGAAGCACATTTAGTTGAAAGGCTGCAGACATTGTTAGATTCCACATTCACACACAAGTCAACCTTATCCATGTCATGAAGGATTCTTTATATATATATTTTCCTTTCACCTGATTAATAACAAAAGTGAAATCCTACAAACCAATCATGTGCTACAAATGAATGCTAATGAAAGTGAACCATAAAAGCTAATACCATCTTCCTATCTTGTAGAAACGAAAAAACGTCATTTTTCAAAAAAAAAAGAAAACGGAAACACGAGAAAAACAAATTCTATAATGTAGTCAAACAGAAACACATACATAAACAAATATAAGGACATTTTTGAAAATATAATTTTTAATATAAAAAATTATAAAAAATAGTTATTCAATCTAAAAATAAACATAAATTCCATAATACATTCAAACAAATTCTAGAAAAAATTAAAAATTTTGAGTCAAGAGACGAACAAAATTTTATCTCGTTAATGGAAATGAGTTTCCAAATCGAAAACACATTTTTGATATTTTTCTTATATTACAAAACGACCATGAAAACTTTCTAAAATTGCAAAAGCAGCCCAGAAACATTTTTTGGCCTTTCGAAAACGGAAATGTTTCGGAAATGCTGTAACAACACCCCTGAGAAGTTTCCGTGCATCATAGCCATCTTCAATATGCACTCATCAAATTAGTTCCCAACTTTCACATAATTGGATGTTCTTTTCTACTCGTCAAATTAGTTTCCACCTGCTGCTAGAGGAGCCTAGGCCATCAGGCAAACTTCAGTAGTTCAAACTATGACCTGAAAGCTGATTCTGTAATGAATTATATAAGAAAACTCAAATAATCCTACCTGCATTATGGAACACAAACCATCAGGAGCAGAGAGCATTTCTGACCTTGAACATTAAGAGGAAGGAAGGAGGAATCCAATAAGGAGGCAGAATTCATAAATTAGAAGGATTCATGTCGTCCAGGTTCAGTTATCATGACCTCTAATTAAACTCACGGTGCTACACTATGCTGACAGGAGGTATTAATATTCTGAATAAGATCAAGAAAATATATTTCTTAACAGATACTATAGTTCAGAACTTAAAATATTCAATCCAACATCATTTGTTACCACTGTAATATAAAGAAATGTAAATATTCATACAAAATCATCAAAAAATTGAAAGGCATGGATCAGATTGTATTCAGAGTCAGAAAGGTTGCAACATAAATCATGATTTCTTACTTGTCAAAAACTAAATTCATCTTCAACCAACTACATAATCTTTTTCCATTTTTGTTTTTATGCCTTTAATTAGAACTAGGCAACTCATATATAACTCACAACTTAAGCAAATTCTTTTTTCTGCTTATATGTAGCCAAAAATCAGTGGATGGGTCACTTTGTAGTTTGTCCTACCAAAATTAGATATATTAAAAAAAAAAAACTAAAGGAAAACATGTGAGGTACCAGACCCCAAATGGAACACATAATTTTCAACTTTCCATACCCTGAGTCTGTGATCACCCCCAACAATCCTGACACTAAGGACATGCTCCTCATCATCAAGATGTTCCAGTCTCTCTGTGCTAGTAGTGGCAGGAAGCCCTGACTTAACATCAACTTCTCTAAGACTTCCAATTTGAAGGTTTCCCCGCACAACACACCTGCTGACAAATGGCTTGTACTTTTGTGGTTGATCAAATCTCCTCACCAAGGACCATACCTGATGGGGGAAAAATAAAAAAGGCAAAACCTTTTGATCAGTAATTGAACAATCTCGAAAACAAGGAACTCAATGCACAGTAAACACGTAAGTTAATTGAACTGCCATCAAACTAAGTGCTCAAACATGCAACACGGGATTAATGCAAGTAGAATGATAAGAAAGTGACGAACATTGCTACTTCCTGATATATTTGAAACCTTATCATTACCCAAGCTGCAAATATCCAAATCGAGGAAAACGTTTTAACTCTCTTTTCAAGGAAGGAAAATTTCTCAACCAACCAATAAAAAGCCCTCCTAAGACACCTACCAACGAGAGAGAGAGAGAGAGAGAAATAACACAGTTTGAAATATCAGCTTTTATCGAAGCCTCAAATCAACAAAAAATCCATCATTTTACAGAGAAAACAACAATGTTTTCCCTTCAGCTGTATTTCTCACGATTGGATTCTGCTTCCATTCTTCAAAAATTACCAGAAAACAAAATCTATTGAAATCACACTTAGAAAAATTGGCTTTGTATAGTGCTAAAATAAGGTAATAAAAGAAAACAATCTTCTTCTTTTTGACACGGGAGAACAGTTTTCTCCATTCGGCTAAATCTAGAACAACCAAACCTTGTGCTTATGAGAGAAGGAATGCAAACGAAAACAAAACATTTTCCTGGAGTAAGTTCTCCATTTTCTCGGCAACCGAACTGATCAGCGGACAAACAAAGTCGATTTAACAACAAATCAACCAAAGTAATACAGAAGAATCACAATTATAACCAATACCCTTCCAGCAATTACAAGCTAGGAAAAACAGGAACCGAGAATTCTTTTTCTTTTATTATTTTTGGGTAAGGATCCGAGAATTCGTAAATATAAACCTCCAATCAAATCCAAACAAGATTAAGTGCCAAACGATCGGTCCATAGAGCAAAATGCCTTCACAGATAAAGAAAAACACAGAGATACAAGCAGAGAGGAACCATACGAGATGAACAGGGGCTTTGATGTGCTTCACGAGAGCCGAGCTGCATTGATTCTCCGCCGGATGGTGCCTGTGGTGCATCCGTATGTACTCCGCCTCAACACTGTTGAATCCGTTCATGATCGCAACTCCGTTACCGAACTCCCTGGACTTCAACTGCGAAAAAAAACTAGTATCGACGCCGCTGCCGCGCGGCGAACAGTTAGGGATCACCGGAGAACGCGTTGGCTTCGGTTCTTGAACAGAGTTGACTCAGAAGGCTCCAAAGGGCACCGCCATAGCTACTAGTAGCTTCACCACCAGGACCAACCTCATCGCCAGAGATATATAATATTCGCACTTCTATTATCAATAATTATTTAATTACATGATTTATATTTATATTTATATATATATGTATGAATTCATTCGTATGGTATGATCTTTGGTTTGGTTTGGTTCACTGCCTTTATTTATTTAGGCAGGCTTTTGCTTCCAGTATTATCCCCTCAACCATTTTGGATATCCATTTACAGTTGGGAGTCGGTGAATTTACCATTGTGCCCTTATTTTGTCCACATCTGTCGTCTATGTACGGTTAAATCATATCGTGCCTAAAATGCCCATACAACCTTTGCTTAAATTCGTAAAAAATGCGGTGAATTTGGACGCACTTCTTTTTTATTGGATAACACAAATAATTAAAATACGATTAAAAATAGTAAAATCTTATCTGAATAATTATATATATATATATTTAATTATTTTGAATCATCAATCATGTTAACTGTTAAGCAGTGCTTCATAGTTATTAGTTGGAAGTGTAATAAATATGATTTTTTAAAAAATAAAATATATCTACTACTAATTAATAAAGAAATATTTTAAGATATTAAAAATAAAATATAATAAATATAAAAGTATGCATTACCCCTTAAGAGAGTGCTCATAAATTTTATTATTTATTTATTTTTTTGTCTAGATGTACAATTTTTTTTAAAAATTTAATATTTAATTTCAATGTCTAAGATATGAGACATCTATAGAATAAAAAAGAAAAAAAGCTTAATTATCCCTCAGGGATATAATTTGGTGGTCCTGATGATCCTATTTAGAGTCTGCTCTAATTAGAATATTACTTTGGGATCGAAATTTAGGGTCACCAAATCTTTTAATTTACCTTTTTTACCGCACTCTATGATCAGTTGATGAGAGCGTTCATAATGAAATGTTATTTAAAAAAAATAATTATAAATAAATCTATTATACTAAAATGTAATCCATACTAATAAATGTGAAGGAGGTTAGGTTATGTCAACCTGAAGGAAGAAGAGAAGTGGGGCCAGGGGACAAAGAGAGAAATCATCCATTTCAATGTTCATTTTTTAGTTCATAGCCTTTCTGCAGGCTTTCACAATTTAAAATAAATAATGTAAACCTTGAATCATTACGTTAATTATTTTTAAATATTTAATTAATTATTTAAAATTTGAGAATAAAATATAATAAATATAACGTCTTTACTTAAAAACAGTACTTTAACATCATATTTCAAAAATAAATATAATTTATTTGCAAAAGTATAAATATTATTAGTTTACTTAAAAACAAAGTATAACCATTACCTTATGTTTTAGGCTTTAGACATCTAATATAATTTAATATATTACAAATAAGCTGGGAAGCTGAAGCTCATTCCTTGTTTAAGGGTTTAAATAAGGAGTAAGTAATGATTAATGAATACAAGGGAAGCGATGACAAAGTCTGACATTTTAGTATTTATTTATTTTATGTATCTTGAAATGGGCGCTCCTCTCCTCTGGCAGATAATTTTCCATATTTTGCCAATTTTAAGGTAAAAGTTTGACGTACGTACGTATTACATTACGAGGACTTTCGTGCTGCGAGGCGCGTTGGAAGTCAAAAGTGAAATGAGCTCCACACTGTGTGTACTTTGTACCTAGGTACCTCCGCCGCCAATATTCTATTTCTGCAAATAAAAAAAAATTAAAGGCGGGTTCCATTGCAATAAATATTTTTTTGCTTTTTAATTATAAATTTTTATTAAAAAATAAAAAAAATAGATTATGAATTTAAAATATTAAGTTGCGTTCTCTTTTCTGTTTTCAAGTCATTTTTAGTTTTCAATTTTCTAAAATAATTAAAATGCGTTCTCTTTGCTGTTTTTAAAAATGTATTTTTGAAAACAAAAAAAAATTATAAAGAAAACTCAAAATAACAAAAAGTTGTTTTGAGTGTTTTCATCCAAAACAAAATCTAAACTCAAAATACATCTATTTATTTATTTATTCATATTTTATTATTGTAATGAAAAAAAATATTACAAAATTCATTAACTTTAATATGTATATATTTTTTAATAATATATTAACATTAAATATTTATAATTTACTTAATAATCAAATTTATTGAATAAAATATCATTAAAAAAATATTTTCAAAATTTCAAAGAGAATGCGTTTTTAATTTTCTAAAAATAGATTATCAAAACAGAAAACTGAAAATGAATTCAAAACTCAAAACTGAAAATTGAAAAGCAAAGAGAACGCAGCCTTATATTTTATATTTCTAAAAATAAATATAAAATGTTAACAAATCTTTAATTATAAAACTGTTTTTGGTGATTTTCTTATGGGACTAAAATTTTTATAAATAGAATTTTAATTAGACTACTAAAGTAATAGGAGGAAACAACAGAACAGGGTGATACAGTACAGTACAGTATCCCCTAATAATAAAATATGCAAATTTCACCGTCTTCATGTCATTTGTATTATTATTATTATTATTATAATAATATTACCATCTTAATTACTCTTATAATAATTTTAGGTTTCAATGTCAGATTTGGTTAAGAGAAGGGATGGGTTCTGACATGAAGTCCAGTTTTGTTTAATAATAATAATAATAATTATAAGATATTTATATTTATTTATATCTAAGGGGTGACGTGACGATGGTTATGATTAATAGGATAGCAAATTAGAAAGACTTTGAATGGTTTGTGATCAATTTGCATGTGGAAGAGGCCACTAAGTTCGGGAGAGTTCTTGATGCAATGCATCGATAAAAACAAATTGTTTCGGGTCCCACACGGTCCGGTCCGGTCCGGAAACCCGTGTGTGGATGCAAATATCCAAATTGCTGGTAAGCACGCGTCACCGCCACTCTCCCTCACCGGGTGTGTATTGCACGCTCCAATTCTAAAAATTTATTTATTTATTTATTTTTAAATGCAAGCTCATTGGAGAGGTTCCATTGTCATTGGCAATGGCTATGGCATTGGTGATGGTGGATTTTTTTAGTGCCACTGCCGACAACGAAAAATATCTTCCTTGGAAATTAAATAATTTGATGTTCGAATTTCAATGAGAATATTTCTTTCATCTTTTTAGTGGGAACCTGCCATTAGATAGATAGATTTTTATATTGTTTTTTAACACTTAATTGTCACCGTAAAGAATTAATAAAAATGTTCTGTGGCTTTAATATTTCTTTCTTTTGGGTCATATGATGATTTTTACTATAAATGATATAAGTTTGTAAAAATAAGCAAATATAAGACCATATGTTACTTACTAACGATTGCCTTTATATATATATATATAAATAATTGATCATCCGTCTTCTTCTAAAATGGGATCTTAAGACAGGTCCATATATATATATAAATGTATGTGGTTGCAGAAAACCAGCAGCTGATTGTACGGCGATGAATATTACCTAACTCTGTCAATTGACAACCCACAAGTACTGCTCCAATTGTGGGGATGTGAAGAAGAAGGATCATCAATTGGAGAGCGAGAGAGAGAGAGAGAGAGAGACATATATATGCATCAAAGCGAAACCAACAAGCAACACTGACATGACATGTTAAAATGAATTTATTTATTTATAAATCAGCCAATTTGCGCTGACTCCAAGTGGGTGACAGGTTGATTGCCTGTCAATTCTAATTAATTAATTAATTAAGAGAGAGAGAGAGAGAGAGAGAGAACAATGCCCTTTTTTCCTAGAATTAAGAATAAGAAGGCCCTTTTGATTTGGGCTAATTAATGAAGAAGGCCATGCTATTTGTAATTTTATTAATTATTTTTATTTCTTATGCCGTGTGTATTATACATAACACGTATTTTTTATATTTTAGAAATTATTATATTTATGGTGTCTTCTTAGACAGACATTAAGAAATTTGTTTTATCATTAATGTAAGATAAATGTGATAATAATAATAATATAAACCATTTAAATAAGTTGTTAGAAAATTAATTCATTTTACACCCAAAAAAAGAAATTTACAGAACTTGCCAAGTCCAGTGAGACTGTGCATCCATGGGTTTATTTGTCGGTTTCCTAGAAAGCTTGTTTTGAGAATCCCGATGACAAATTAATTAAAGCACTGCCCCCACTAATGCCCTCCTCGTGAAATGAGAGATTCACCCACTCATTGTTTTCTTCTTGTTTTTTTTTTTAATAATAATCTATTATTAAGCATGCTTAATAATTTATAAATTAAATGATTAAATAAGTATAATTATATTGTTACGAAAATTTAGTAAAGAATCAATTTGATGGCTTAAATAATTCTATCATAAAGAGATATTGTGCGATTTACAAATCATTTTCTGTGACTCGATTTTCTATTTTAACTTTATAAAAAATCAGAGGTCGCACATTGCTGTGTTGCTTCGCCTGAAAGCTACTAATGGGAGCACAGAGGAAATAATCTATCAATGTTTTAATCCAAAAGGAGGAGAGATATTAGGCGATTCACCTAATAAGCAGAAGAAAGAAGACTAGGGATTTTTATTTGTTTACATCATCATAATTAAATTCAATGAGACTGACGTGTAACCCATCAACACCGCATCACTAATGCTTAAATTATTATTATTATTATTAATTAATGTGATTATTATTGGCAAAGTTTGATTTTTTAAGAACAGTGTATTAATCATAATTTAGAAACGTGGATTGGATTGGAGGAGAGATATAGTTGAGAGCCTGTCAATCCACTCACATTTCCAAATTAAACTATTTTTAATGTTGCTCTCACTTTTTCTACAACTTCCATTTTCTTTTTGGGACGCGCATTTTGGTGACAGACAGCTGTATATGCTTCACATTTATTTATTTTTTTTATCGTTAAGAATTTATTTATTTTTTTATTATTATTATAAAAAATCAAAAAAAAAAAATTCCGTACATAACGATTTTTTTTGGGACTAAAATCGTCGCACCCTTTATATAATTCTTTGACTTCGTCTATACAAACACATAGACAGAATATATAAGACTGAATTGAAATTTAGATTCTAACTCTTGAATAGACAATTTTTAATCAATTATTACGAATGATTTTAATGCGAATATCAACCCTCAAAGCAACCTCACACCTTAAAACAAGAGCTGGGTTGGTGGAGTTAATAATTTTCTTGCACAAATACGATATGTTGGGCTCTATCTAAACCTATTTGGAAATGCATTCATAACACTATCAAATATATCACTCATCATGATCAAATGCCTCTTATCCAATTTCTTATGTCTCTTATATTAACTCGTGATTTTGAATTGGTCTATGGCTCTCTTCTTCATTGAAGTCTGCTAACTCACACTTGAGAGTTCAATCTCTTAAAGTTATGATCTAAAGAAACTCACTTGGAACTGCTCACACCCAACGTAGTGCTACCCATTTCCAACACATTATATATAGTCCAACAAGTCTAACCAAAAAAAATTTGTTATCATTGCTGAAATTAATCTCACACATTGCCAGTATGCTCACTCATTACATGCAAGACCTATAAATATCGAGGGCCTATTTCTCCTCATTGTCCTTCGCCCAACATTGCAGAGTGCAAATTCTATAACTTGCAAGGTCAGTTCATTGACAATTGCCCTATTCAATATCCAGACTTCATCTTTACAAAAATAATTAAATAATATAAACAGTTACTAAATTTTTTTAAAAAAATTATTAAAATTTAGTTTATACTCAAAATTCATTGAAATTTAATTTAATATATAATTTCATAACTATTATTAATTGACGTTAAAAGAGTCTAATGGGATGTTAAAGTGGCTAATGACGTGAACGATTAAATAATATAAATAATCTTTGAATTTTGTTCAAAAGTATAAAAATGTCACATAATTTTACACTAAAATACAAAAAAGTTGACATTTAATTAGACTCTTTTAACGACAATTAACAGTAGTTATATGGAATTGTATACTAAATTAAAATTTAGTAATCTTTTGATGACAAATTAAAGTTTAATGACGTTTTTATATTTTAGCGTAAAATTTATTTCTATTCATACTATTTACTCGTACAAAAATTAACACAAAAAGACAACTTCTTGGGACCTATTGTCATCAGCATGAGTGATCTCTAGTCACTTCTCAAATGGGTGCTATCAAGAAATTTTACCGCACTCACTGCCCCTTTATTTGTTATTCTTTCTTTTCAAAAACTATTGTCTTCAACTACTCCTAAAGTGCATGCTCTGCTAATAGACCTCGCATGGGTGTTAGTCATAATGGCCATATTTCCACCTTCTACTCTCACTTTCCTAGACACATATCCTATTTAAACCTTACACTTAATCTCAATTTCGTTGGTCCACTATGTGGACTTGGTATGATTTAATTCTTTTTTTTGTTGATGGTTGTCATTTGTAGAAACTGTAGACGGGATAGATTTTTGGGACTGATTGTAAGCATTGCCCTTACCGCTCCTATGCATTTATGGCATTCACGTCTGGGTCATGCCTCCCTTAAGGAAACTTCATCCTTTAATTTCCACCTAATCCTTTGAATGGTACACGTACGTTCAACTAGCCAAACAATCTATACCTCGTCTTTTAATAAAGGTGATCCTATTATAGACACTTATAGTTGGTCCATTTGATTTGACATGGTTTATAGGCATGTATGGGGCTCCTCCCCCACTTCTACTTAAGAGTGATTTTCAAATATTTTGTTTCATTTATTTATAATCATTCTCAATTTTGTATGGATTTACACGAAAAAATATGGTTGGGACTTCTAAGCTTTCCCAAATTTACATTGAGGCATTACAAAATGACAATGCTCTAGGATATCTAGAATGTTTTTAGGGTGGAGCTGCTCTTTCAACCTCTCCTCAATCATCAACAATATGCATCTTTATGAATGATTGTATGGTATCTGTTGAGGTGTGATACCCAACAAGTTCAAGGGATGATATTTTCTGGTCGGGTAAGTTAGCTATCATAGGCCTTGGCCCAGGATTGATAATTTTTTTATAGAGAAGTCCAATCCCACAAATAGGTGGCCTGACAAGAAGATGGTCCAAGCATACTTGCCTTGTGTTTGAGGAAATCTGGGCTTGGCCTAGCTGCTCAAACCAAGGACCAATCCCATTTGTCTAAGCCCACAGTGCCTTATCTAAAAGCTCACATATATATACCTTATCTTGATTTAGTCTCTTCATTTTGTTGAAGGTTACAACGTCTGTTTTTTCTTGGCCGATTCCAACGCAGGTTTGGTTTCTTTCCCTATCTTATCTCAACCTATTGGATAACCCGATGGTTATCCTCATCCTTAGAGATCTCTATCTGGTTCTTTGAAGGTTATCTTTATCTTTATATTGAGGGAATAGGGGATGCCAAAATGAGGAGTGAATGCGAGAAAAGAGATAAAGAGTCGAGAGTGAGAAGAGTGTTCTCCTTAGTGGGGTTTCTTCGTCCTTGTGTGGGTGTGTTATTCTCAATTGTGGGTTTTGTGATTGAGATTGTTTTGAGTGTCGGTTGAATGTGGTTCTTGAGCTATGCTTGGAATCGATTCTGGGTTACCTTTTGTGGGTGTCAGACAAATCATCACTGAGCCTTGCAAATCCATCTTCTTTTTCTCTATTACTAAGCATCAACAAAGAATTTTACTGTTCTTGTTTTTTCAGTTTGTTGTTCGTTTAATTTTATATACTGATTTTGAGATTTCTTACCCTAAGGTTTGGATCCTGTGGCTGTTTTGCGAGGCATAATCCCTAGCGTATATCTCTCCCAACTATAAACTTTTTGAAGTTTCAAGCTGTACTTCTTGTGTGCTTCTCCCAAACCATAAAATATCAAATTACGACCTTGAGCTCATTTGTGTTGTTCTCTGGGTTATGGCATTGAATATAAAGGCTATATATCGTTGTTGGGATCCTATTTCCGAGCAACTTCATGTTTCTTGACATGTTATTTCTTTAGGGAAATGACATGTTTTTCTCATTATCCAAATTTCATCTCTATACTTCTTCCTTTACTTCCCTCTTCACTAATCCATCTTGTGAATTGTTACTAGCATTTCTCCTGGAAATGTCTCTGACCCAGCTCTCTTAACTCTTCACCTGCGACTCCTCTGGGTCCATCTCGGAACTAATTAGCCCAATTTCATGTGTAAATTAGCAAATCTTTAGAGATTAATTAGTTATAGTTTGGGCAATATTTTTCTATATAAACTTACCACCATTGTACAATAAACACACATAGCAAGATAAGATATTCTCTCCAATTCAATGTCTCTATTTTAATCATCTCACTTATGCACTTCTCCTCCATCTCTCAATATAATTTGTGTAATCAAATAATATTTTAGCATTCAGTGAATCTAGATAAGATTAGATTGAGATAACGACGAAAACTAAGACCAAACTCTTAAAAATTTATGGACCAAAAATTGGACTAACCGAATTGGTTTGGTCCGATTCAACCTAATCTCGTTTTTTATTATTTTTAATATGATTTAAAAAAAAAATACAAATGTCCAAACATTAAACAATACTAACAACCAGAGGGGAGATCTATGGTCCCTTCCCCCTGTCTCTTTGATTGTCTATCGAATCAAATTATGTTACCTCATCAAATTAATACATATCATCAAATAGTAATGGGTATTAATAACGATAAAAAATTTAATGTTCTTTTTCTAAAATTTATAAAATTATTCTATAATTAACAGAAAAAAACTCATCTATTTTAAATGAAGATATAAGTTTTTTTTCAAATAGAATATCAGTCAAAAAGTATTCTGTCTGGAAAAAAAATATTACAGAATGAATTTTAGAAGAAGAAGATTAAAT
This sequence comes from Diospyros lotus, assembly GCF_014633365.1. NCBI lineage: Eukaryota > Viridiplantae > Streptophyta > Magnoliopsida > Ericales > Ebenaceae > Diospyros > Diospyros lotus. The sequence continues at coordinate 45,850,444 of NC_068338.1, read as the reverse complement.
TTTCTATCGTTATTAGTACACATTATTATTATTTGGTGATATATATTAATTTAATGATATGACATAATTTAATTGAAAAAACAACCAGGGGACAATGGGAAGGGACAGCAGATCTGGACTCCAGCAACGGAGCACCAAGTACTTGTTCGTCCATAACATATTATGCACTAGACTTGTTCCTAATATTAATAATACGAGAAATTCTATCGCGAACCCGAAAAATTACTCTTCATAACCCACGTCTCATCAAAATTTTTAATATTTTTAAAATACCTATTTTATCCCCCCACAACCACAGCCAACCCTCTTCTCCGATCACCTCTCATCGCCGACCATCATCTCGCATCTCTCTTTCCCTTCTACATCATATACACACAGACACATATATATATATATACACACAGCAACCCAGCACACATACATATATATATATATATACACACACACACTCATACACACCTATATATATATATACACACTCACACACACAAAAGCATGGCCGCGGCCATGGCAGTCGCGGCCATGAAAACCTCCGCACCTCGCGGTGCGGAGGTTTTTAGCAACTCCCACACCGCGAGGTGCGGGGATTTCAGCAATCTCCGCACCTCGCGGTGTGGGAGTTTCAGCAACCCCCGCACCGCGAGGTGCGGGGATTTCAGAAATCCCCGACTGCCAGCAGTTGGGAAAGCCAAGTTTTCCCGACTGCCAACAGTCGGGAAGACTTTTTATATTTTTATATTTTTATTTTAATTAAAATTTTTATTATAATAAAATAATACAAATAAATAATTTTTAAATTTCTGGATTTTAAGTAATTATAATTTAACTAATTTTAAATTTTAAATCATGGTGTTGAATTTTTAATACTTAAAAGAATTTAAAATTAATTAATTTATCTTATTAAATTACTTAAAGATACACATATCTAAAAATTCTATCATCATTTAAAATATATTTTTTTTATAATTACATATATTTAAAAAGAATATATTTTAAATGATGATAGGATTTTTAAATTTATCTTATTGAATTAGGTAAAGATATATATATTTAAAAAAAATTATTTTAAATGATGATAGGATTTTTAGATATGCATATTTTTAAGTAATTCAATAAAATAAATTTTAAATTTTTTTAAGTATTAAAAATTCAACACTTAATTACAATGATTTAAAATTTAAAATTAGTTAATTTATAATTACTTAAAATACAGATATTTAGAATTTATTTATTTATATTATTTTTATTTTATTTTATTTTATTATAATAAAATAAAACAAATTGAATCAAGCCTTCCCAGTCCCCGCACCGCAAGGTGCGGAGATTTTAGAAATCTCCGCACCTTACGGTGCGGGGGTTGCTGAAACCCCCGCACCGCGAGGTGCGGGGATTTAAAAAACTCCTGCACAGCTGAAACCCCCGCACCGCGAGGTGCGGGGGTTTCCATGGCCGCGGCTGCCATGGCCGCGGCCATGGAACTTGTATATATATATATATATATAAGTGCGTGTGAGTGTGTATATATATCTATATATGTGTGTGAGTGTATATGTGGGTGTGCGCTGGATTGCATGGTCGCGGTTGCCATGTCCGCGGCCATACTGTGTGTATATATATATGTATAAGTATGCGTGAGTGCGTATTTATATATTTAGGTGATGGCTGAGGATGAGAGATGATCGGAGAAGAGAGTTTGTTGTGGGTTGTGGGGGTAAAAGAGGTATATTAAAATTATTGAAAATTTTGATGGGACGTGGGTTTTGAAGAGTAAATTTTCGGGTTCTAAATAGAATTTCCCTAATAATACATGTCCTCACTTTTCCACATGACTATATTAGGACTCCCAAAACAAGCTTTTATAGCAGATGTAAAAGTTGGGTAACTCTTTGATTAACCAAGTAAGATCAACTAAATATTCTCAGTTTTTGTTGAATGATGAAATCGCTCAAAATCATTCAATATTTTCATATATAAATCGATTCAGAAGGCAATCAAACAAATAATTAAAAAGGCATGAAGCATACAAACATATATGGGAAATTCTATTCGCAACCACGATTTTACTCTCTACACCCACTTTTTAATATACTTAAAATAATCTCAAGAAAAAAATTTAATTTTACTCTTCATCTTCAATACTCAACCACCTACGTTAAGTAACCATCAGACATCGTACTTTCTTCTACTGGCAAACTCTGTAATTTTCTCTCACCCATTGTCCGTCGCAATTACGTATTATTTCATACTCACCATTGAAAATTAAAAATCTATTTTCTCCTCAAGATCACTCATTCCTCTTGTTTCACACCCATTATTACTCAGCCCATTTCTATCAGAATATCAGCGAGTCGAAGTTAGTCATGGATTACTACACTTAAATGTTTACAACGAATTGGGGAGAGTTTGACGAAGAAGATAACAATTACTCAAAAAAAAAACATCACACACAAGTAAATCTAAATCTTGTATGTATTATTGTGTGTTTCTAAGAGTTTGGGAAGTTGGAAACTCCAAAAATTTCCTAATTTTTCGAATTAGTTTGTAAGTAAATATTGTAGTATTAGTAGATTTTTCGAATTCCAAAATTCAGGAAGCACATGTATTTCCGAATCCCAGGGTTCGGGAAACACGGTGTTTCCCGCCCGAACCCTGGAATTCGAGAAGTTGGGTTTTCAAATTTTTAATTGGTATTTTATTTTATTCATTTTTTTCTTATATCTCAAAAACATTAATTTTGCAATTCACCAATCATTTGATATTATTTAACAGTTCACTACTAATGAGGTATGATAGATTTTTAATAAATTTTTTAAAATTATTATTTTAGTTAGAGAAAAAATATATCTAAATATTTTCTTCTATTAGCTTTTTGATATTAGAGAAATACTGATTGGATAGATTAAGAAAGTTGGAAAAGAAAATGGAATTGTTATTGTAATAAAGAATTTAAAATCTACGATTATTAGAAAAAAAAACCTATAATTCGTCTTACTTGTGAATGAAGTGAGAAGTATAAAAAGAAGAAATAAGAAAAATAAAATGCAAATACATATATTCAAAAAAAAAAATCATTATCTATTTGAATTACTTGTCACTACAAAGTGATAAATTTGTCCCTCTAACAATTATAAGCATGAGACGAAATATAGATTTAATAAATTTTTATCAATAAATATAAATATTAACTATAAAATTATTAATTACTTATAAATCAGCATTTACATATTATATTATATAATATATAAAACGAAATATAAGTTTGCATTTTATATATTATATAATATAATATATTATATATTTTAGAAGCCTCTGAACTCCAAAGTTCGGAGGAAACAATCTTAATAATAATAATAATATTATTATTATTATCATAATATATATATGTATTATATACATATTATAGCATTATATTAACTTAATTGCAAATTAAAATAGTGGAGGGTTCGTGCAAATTAAAATGTGTAATATATTATATTATATAATATATAAAATAGAAATTGATAGTCTCCAAACTCCAAATTTCGGAAGCTCCCAGCACCTCTGAACTCCAGAGTTTGGAGGTAGCCAACGCCTCCGAAGTCCAGAGTTTGGAGACATGGGCTACCTCTGAACTCTAGAGTTCGGGGGCGGTCAACGCCTCCGAAACCTGGAGTTCAGAGGCGCGAGTTGTTTTCGAAACTTGCTGAAACCCAAGTTTCGGAAGCGGCCCAAGCCTCTGAACTCCAAGGTTCGGAGGCTGTCAGCGCCTCTGAAACCTGGAGTTCGGAGGCGCAGGCCGTTTCCGAAACCCAAGTTTCGAAAGCAGCCCAACCCTCCGAAATCCAGGTTTCGAAGGCGCAAGCCGCCTCCAAACCCAGTTCGAAGGCCATGCTACCTCCGGTTCGATAGTGGTGACCAATCCAAACCCAGGTGGCCACCATTTTCGCCCATCGAACCTCTCCCTTTCTAGCCTCCAAGTTCAAATATGTAAAAATTACCCGTGTTATCACCAAACGCAAAGCAGAGAGACGCGGCTGTAGGGAAGGCGACGACGGCGAGTGGGGGTTGCAGAGAAGCAACAAATGCTGTAGTGAAGGGGATGGCGGCTAGTGGCTATAGAGAAGGAGACAGCATGATATATGGGATATATGAGAGTAATTTTGGAATATAGGTAGCTACAACAAGTAATAATAGTGGGTGTAAAGAGTGATTATTAAATTTATTTTAATTATAATTGCGAAGAGTAAAAAGCTGGCTACGAATAGAATTTAATTTCCCAACATATATATGTGTGTGTATGGGGGGAGTGTTTGTCTACAGAGGGAGAGAGATGGAGAGAGAGCAATGGTATATATATAAAACAATTTATTTGGACTCAATCCAAAACCAAGATCAGACCGAACTGAAGTTATTCGATCTTGAATCAGACCAAGTTTTTTAGCTTGGTCATGTTTGATTTTTCAGTCCGAACTAAAATTTGAACACCTCTAGTAGTGTTACAGGTTAAGTTTCAATTTTGATAGTTAATGAAAGCGGCTTAAACCATTTGGAAAGCTTGCCACGAGCTATGAGCTAAACTTTTCTCCTGAAACCGATGACACGACTAGAATGGAGTTGCATATATATATTTATGGCCTGAGAACTGCCGCCCTGCCTATTATACAAAAAGTGATGTATTTACAGAAGGATCAGATAAGTTCCATTTCAAACGTAAACTGTTTAGAGACTGCACTTGAGTTTTTCCTTATCAAGAAGACAGCCTCTTCATGCCCGTGGGAACCATACATTCCGGCTCAAAAAGCACCGGATTAAATAAAACAAAAGGGTGAGGCTTCTCTCTTGGTTCCCTGATCCATATATAAAACTTCTATCTGCAAATATTATGTACAAGAGAAGAGACCTAGTAATACCCAAAGCTGGCCTTGCAGAAGCGGTCTAGTTTGAAGAATTCTCTCCCCATCTTGCCAGACGTATCAAGAAAGACAACACTTCTGATGGGTCGTGTAGAGAGTGTGATGCCATGGTGTGCCTTGGGATGGAAGACACGATGATCGGAAATCCCAATCCTTTACTCTGTAGAACCTGCAAGATGAACAAGAAATAAACAAGAACTCAAGAAGTAGAAACTAGGATTTTGGACGAAGTTCAAACAATAATAGTCAGCAACTGTTCCATTCAGTATGAGATATAACAATCGCAATTTTTTTATGGGCAAGCTCATAAAGTTAGTTTCAAACTATCCCAACCCTTTAAAACCGTTGGTTCTGATAAAGGTAATATTTATCAGATTAAGCAAAAGAAATTATTAAAGGCACTGGTGAAATACATTAAACTAAGATTTGATAAGCCTCCTTGAACTAAACACAAAAAAATGTGTAAGAAGTGGAGCCATAGATCAGTACCTTGAAAGCATCTTCATCAGTCTGATCGTCTCCAATATAAACAGGAAGGAAATTACTGGAGCTTGTGAATCCCAGAGTATCAAGTAAATATTCCAGTGCATGGCCTTTGTTCCACTTAATTGATGGCCGAATTTCCAAGACCTTTAAGCCTTTTGTCAGGTGAAAACATGGATATTTGGCAAGCACAGAGTGCACCGCCTCTTGTAATATGCCATAATCCTAGATATATTCAGCTTAATGTTACAACTGTTATATAACTAGCTATTTACTGGCAATAACTATGCTTTTTAACAATACTAGGAACAACATTGAAGAAATCAAACTATTCAATTACCTTCTCCTGGACATGCCGGTAATGTACAGAGATGGAGAACCTATTGTCTTCTATCACGACACCCTGTATTTCAGATGTTTTCTTCTCGAATTCTTTCAACATCTGTCAGACAAACATATCAAATTAGTCACTTTTGATATTATTGAAATGTTTTTATTCTCTTTTATTGATCTCCACTTCTTTCTGCAGCACCGGTTCAAAATTTTGTTCCAAGACACCATAAATGCCACTATGACAAGCATAGGCATACTAGTACCTGTTGGATTGCAGGCAAAAACTCCTGTGCAGGTTGGAAGATGGTAAATTCATTCCCCTGCGAGATTAATAGTCTGCAATGTCACTGGTTTTTTCAAAATTGTTTTTTTTTTTTTTTGGGTCAAATTACTAAAGTTCCCGCTTGCGCTTAGATTTAAAATATGTCGGTGACTAGAATTAATCTAAGTAAATCGACCCTACCAGTGGGCAACTTACCTTTTTATCGAGAGCTCTGGTTTGGTACTTGGCATCATAAGACTTCAGCTGCAGTGGCGGACCCCTTATATCCAAACCATGGCTTCCAGCATAGTATACCTCATCTAATTGTACAAATTCATACACCTGAATATGCAGATAGTACACATTAATTAACAATTATATAAGCTTAATTAAAATCTAGTGACTTACAGAAGATAGGGCTCGATCTCACCTTGTCTCGGCTTCGACCACTAATTATGGCTGTTGGAAATCGCCTAGCAACTTCATGTACCGCAGAGCGCATCTGGATGTTATTTGGCATTAGCATATGTACCAAAAATTTAGGATTTTGTAGTCATGGTAATTGTTAACGTAATCTATTTGTTTAAGATTATTGGTTAGACTTATCTCTTTCTTATTTGTATATAGACGAGAACATACAACCTTATTAAGCGTAAAGCAAAATAAATAAAAATTTTATTTTCACAGTAATACTGATAATAATAATCATTACCCTATCAGACATGAAAGCGCGGTCAGGGTCATTTACGATTGGCGAGAGGGTGCCATCGTAATCCAAGAACACGATGATCTTCTTCCCCTTGGCAGTGCTCATCATCCCTTTGAAACATCTCAATGCAGAAGGGTGTTCATTCTGTTTAAAGAAATCAAAGGCCAGTTATCAATAATTGACGTGAATATAGTAATTCAATATCTTAACTACTTGCAAATCTAACCATAAAAGAGAAAATAAGAACTCACCAACCAAGCGCTATAAATTGTATCTGAAGCATCCAGATCACTTGGGTCTGTTGCAGTGTGATCACCACTATCCTTGTCATGCTTAGCTTTTGAGATCGATTCAATATTTTGCCCATTGGACATTGATCTTCGAAATCCCATTGCCCGACAAAGCTTCGCAAAGTTTCCCCTCATAGTCTCTATATCAACCAAAAGACAAAGGACAGAAAACATAATAAGCTTTTCCTTTCAGAAAAAGTGCAGTGTATAGTCAATTATGTATAGTTTACACAGTTTATGCCAGCTCAAACAACAAATTGATGCATGAATTTTAACCAGAATGACATGCTTCATTATAAAAAAAAAATTGACAGTAACTCATATTTATAAATATACAACTGCCCATCAATTTGGTGTTACTTTCCGGGTAAGCATGGCTTAGTTAACAGATCCATATGGACTAAACAAGTTAAGCCCAGGAGCAACTAAGTAATGAACCTGGGCTTTAAGTTACTGAAAGGCCCATCTAATCTGGGGGTCCAGAATTTTTTGAAGTAATGAACCTTTCATCACTTGGTCATGTATTTACCGTCTGAAATTGCAACGTTTGTGAGCTTAAAATTTCCAACGGCTGCAGTGGATTTCACCGATTCACCTGCGGCAAAATGAAAATGTTTTACGGAGACAAGAAAAACAAGAAAAAGATAATTGACTTGGGAAACCAAAGGTGTCAAAAGACAAAACTGAAGAAGATAAACTGCGCCGACAACCGCTATGTCACCGTCTAACCATTGCCTAACTCGAGGGTACGTAGGTTCATGCATCTGCTTCTGTTCTCCAGGTTTCTTCTCACAATGCTAACTTGTAGGTCCCACCCAGCAAGGGGAGATGAGGGAATAAGGAACGCTTTTAACTTTTATTCATTTTGGGAACAAAGGAAGAAAAGCGTTTAATTTAGGTGGCATATAATTGCATTATTTTTGTACTTCATCACAACGTTTCTAATATTTCTGGACTCAAAAGACGTCTGGAATCGGCTATCTCTATGCCACGTTGCCATGTTGCGTAGACGATGTGAACTGTAGAAATTCCAAGTGCGATGTATTTATCCCTGATAAAAGAATTACGTTTTTTTCTCTTATAAATTAGATACGTTTGTAATATTCTTATAAAGGTCCTCTCATGCTTGAACCAAAGTTTATCAGAGACACAAATGCAGCCTTAACAATCATAGACTAGGGTAGTGTCGGACCGTACTAGTCTACCCAACTGCTATATCATTCCTAGGTAATGGGCTTCACTTCTAATTAACTAGAAAAAAAGAAAAGAAAAGAAACACTCCTCTTCTTCAAATGTTTATGGTAATAAAGTAAGCATGCAATTTAATGCATTACCATTTCTCACATAATATATAAAATAAAATATTAAATAAATTACACTCACACCTCTTGATATTTAGTATAAATACATACCATATCTTTAATTTTTAAAAATTACTCTGACCATTTCTATTCCTTATTATTCAAAAATTATATTAGATTATTTCATAAGAAATTAGATTTATGTTACACTGAAATACTTCTAAAATCTTATAAAACAATAAAAATTGATTAATATTTTTTTACCGATAAAAGGTTAATGCGTTTTTTAAAATGTGAAAAGTATTACTTATAATTTAATAAAATTTCAAGCGTGTTGAACGGAATCTATCTTAAAATATTTAACGCGGAATTTGCCTAGAACCTAGTAACTTCATAGTTGCTAATTTCTAAGAGTTGTTAGAATATATGAACACAATTAATGACTAAGGGAGACACTTAGCAAAAAGATAAAATAAAATAAGGGAGACACTTAAAACAACCCTAGCTGAGTTGACCTATAACCCAGCCACTCGACCGCCCATGTATAAGTCGGGTCAAGATGAAGAAAAAAAGTACCAATTCCATATACAAGGGAGAAAAGATGGTCACTATCAACGTATAAAAATATATAACTTTGTTTGTGTGAACAAGTCTACCAAGGTCATTGAGGTACAGGTGTTAATAAATGATTTGCAGCAAAGGGAAGCAGTAGCTTAATAAGAAAAACGTCGCTTTTGAACGAAAGTAGGACTACTTAGCAAAAAAACAAAGTATGATTTGAAAAGCAAGTACACAAAGAAACGAGGGAGAAAACTACGGGCGCGATATAAATATCAAATAAGTCGGATTCGATGACTCAGGCACACGGGGTACTTTTGAAAAATTGTCATGGTGTGGGGTAGCCATCCAACCGATTTAGCAGACATTGACAGGAGCCAAAGCGGGTTCAGTATTAATCAACCTACAATGAGACAACACACGTCTAAAGGTTTATGCTTTTTGGCTCCACTTTAACAACCCCCTTAATCTCATTCCAACACCTGCCAACTGATTTACCACCATCATACTCTCTCTCTCTCTCTCTCTCTCTCTCTCTCTCTCTCATATACATTGGATTTACATCCAAGAGTTTTCCTCTCACAAATAAAAAAGGGTGTTGGATTCAGGTAAGGCCGAAAACTAAACAGAACTAATATAATTGAATCGATTTGATATAAATAAATTTCCAGGCTGGTTCGATTCTAGATGGAAGAATGAGGGTGTGGAACGATATAGTAGCTAGTTCTTTTGTAGAAAAGTAGATAGGATGAAAAGAGGAGTTTCCAAGAATGTGAGTGTGTTGACGAGGAATACAATAAAAGCATTTCTGCATGCTTTGGGGAAATGAGGAAAAAGATGCCAGACATTAATTCGATCGGTTACAACTGAGGATAAAGACAAGAAAATAGCCCAAAGCTTTAGATTCCAAAGCAGGAATCTTAATCTTGAAAACCTTTTAGAAACCCTTCCAGAAAGTGACTGTTCAAAAGTTTTGTGGAATTCTAGTTTCTTCATCAAATAAAGAAAGGATGAAGAGTTGGGTTTTGAATTTTCGTTTGTAGGGGAACAGTGATAGTATTCAATAATTGTTGAAGATATATATATATATATGGTAACATCAAGTGCAATGCATCCACGTGTTCCTGTGGATGTCAAGCAAACTTTCACCCAACCCAAGAAAGAAAACATTGATCAAGATTAACGCAGGGGATGCATGCCACATGACTGTGTAAAATGATTTCCTAGCTAGGAATCAAAGTACCTGCCATCAGTTAGAAATAAAATCAGCTTAATTTTCAAAGACATTACCAGGTAAACATCTACTTTCTAATGAAAAAAAATAATAATATAAGAAAATTGTTTAATTTATTTTATTTTGGCATATTAAGAAAGGGAATTATCATTCCCACTAATTTATTGTTAAGAATAAGAAAACTGGACTTGGAGTCTCTCAACAATAATTAGTAGTCTCATCATTAGTTAAACCGAAAGTAAGGAGAAAAGCATGGGGTTAAATGGGGGAAACTGATTTATTATCCGACAAAAAGTACTCAAAGACAAACTTTACGTGTCGAAGGAGATGGCGATCATCAAGACGGTTGGACATTTAAGTACTAAAAAGGCGACACATACACGAGGTTGGACAATTTGGACTTGGACGCTTCAGATGCTGGAAAGCGACTTGTCAAGAAAGTTTCTGAGGAACAGACAAACAATCAACTTGGGGTCCAAGTCCCAGGAAACTACCATGAAGTGCAATATAAATTATCCTAAGATAAACATTACTGTTGCGTCAAGTCCTGGGGATATAATAAGATTATTGTTGATTAGAAAGCCCCATCTAAAGTGAAAAACGTAGCCAATGCTTGTAGACTTTAGTCCGTCAACCCGTCAGTTTGCTTTCTCGGAAAGTGAGGGGAAAACTGATCGAAGTATAAATTCAATAGTCCAGATGCAGTTAAACACAAGTGTTGTCAACAGCCCTCGCCGGTCTTTTCACAGTGTGGTTTTTTCGCAAGGATAAGAGAAGAAAATATTATCATTAAGAGTCATAATTTAACCGTAAATGATAATATTAATGAGTCTAAATGTCCAAATTCAAATCTTATAATGTCAAATTGGTTCCCATTTAGATGTCAACTGATATAATTTTATTTATCAAACAAAGAAAAGAGAATACTTAATATAACTGTAGTATTGTCACTATTATGTATTTATGATCAAATGCATAACTATAATTAAATATATATATATATATTTTTTCTTAATAACAAAGAAAGCGATAAACGCTATCTCAAGTACAAAAAAACCTTGCACTTTAACAGAAAGACCAATCAAATTAGAATTAACAAAAATGATATAATGTATTATACATATAATTAAAAATAATGAGAAGATATATGGTGTCAGTAGACTAATTAAAACCGATTATCGTGGATGTGCCAATTCCGATGCTCACATGTTAATGTTATCATAGTCGTTCATACCATCATCAATCTTAAGACTACAAATTACTGGAGTTAAATAAAGGGTTATTCAAGATTTGAATAAATCCTAACACTGTAGATGTATAAATTCCTACCTCTGCGTTTGTTAATTATAAGTTGTCCAATGAACACGGTCCACAAACGCAAGGGTATAGATTTTGTTATGTTAGGTATCAATGATATTACTTAATAGGAAATAAATAAAATATAAAAATAAATTTAGTAATACTAACATAAAATTAAAATTAAATGCACACAAATTTACATGACTGACAAATTATGAAGTACAAAAATTTACTATGCAAATAATGGAACTCAAAAATATAAACTATCTCACTTAACTCTAAAATTTCAGTGTACCAAAACTCACTATCTCATTGAAATTATATAACGCACGCACTTAATACTCTGACTCAATTTGAGAATTATTTTTATTAAGACATGTAATTTTATTAATAGAGAGAACAAGATAAGTTAGAAACTCAAAATTTATTGAGTTTTAGATTGAATATAGAAACTCTTTTTCTACCATATTTGAGTTGGGTTATCTGTAATTGAACAATTAGTACATTTACAAATAAGTCAAATTAAGTAATATCTTATTCAAATTTTGATGAATAATTGTTTTAAGTTTAAAAATGTGTATTAACTTGTTTGATGTTTGAATAGGCCTAGAAGAAGAACTAATCATGGTAAATTAAGTCTAAATTCATCGCAAAAATGTCAAGACTTATTCAAATTTAATAGCTCCCTAACAAGTCAAGTTTCAACCAACCTGAAAATATTAACTTCAAAATTTGTCTAATTTTAACTTTTAAGTCTTTAATAGACATTGAAACTCAAAAAAAAAAAAAATTATATCAACTAAACTAAAATTTTGAAAAAATTAATTTGTTCTAGAAGCCAAAATTACATTACATGGACATAAATGCTTTTAACCAAAAGTAAAGAAATTTTCAAGTGTCACTTAGTAGAGTGTTCATGTTGAGTTTTTCTCTTTTTTTTATTATTTGCGCTCGTTTGCTTATTTTTCGTTTTCAAAAAAACAACAAAAACAATGTTTTCACTTGTCGGCCAAAGAGTTGAGAGATAAAAAGTCAAAAACAGAATTATAAACAAACTATAGATATCCCCATAAAAAAAACACAAACTATAGTTATCAAATAAGATGTTCAAATTGACTTTTTAAATTAAAGAAAAACTGAACACAACAAAATCAAAAGCTAAAACTAAAAATAAAAAATAAAAAACTGAGAGAGAAACGGTCCAAGACTCCAAGCCCTTGGGTTTATTATTGATTTATTCTGAGATCCTAATAAAATTTGTATCTACCGCGTTCCTGTGAAGATGTTTTTGTACTTTAGTGGGCTTAAGTGGGTCAATAAAGCCATCAGGCCCAGTCAAGACTGGGCCAGGGTAAACTCCACGTGTGCGTTGCATATACCGCACGTATCTACTTTTCGAAAGGAACAAAACAAGGTAACCGAATGAGCACCGCCGACGCGAGTATATAAGCGCGTGAAAAACAAACGACTCACCCGCTCATTCCGCGTCCTCAACAAATCTCCCACGCGCTCGGCCATCAATCTCACCTCTGGTGGAAGTAAAAACGAACCCCAACCGCTTTTTCGTTGTTTCTCGCCTTCACACAGGAAAACCGCACTAATAATCTCTAATCTAAACTACGCCCAAAAAGAAATATATGTATATATCTGTGGGACAGATTTAAGTCCGGTGGTCCAGCGGCGAAAGGTTAACTGATACCTGTCCTCCAGATTCCACCGACAAAGGAGAAAGAGGAAAACTCAAAATGAGCCGCCGGTGGATATGATGATCTACCGCTTCAAGCTCGCCGGAAAATCAAGAAAATGAGAGAACGGATGTTTTCTATGAAAATAAGACTAAGCTCTAAATCAGATTTATCTGGTGATAATTTCCGATTAATAGAGTTCAATGCAAGCTACGCATAAAAAAACAAAAAAAAGAACAGCACTGTAACTTCTTTTTTAAGGCATAGAAAACAACAGAAAGAAGAAATAAGCAAACAAGAGGAAGACAAGCTTGTTCGAAATTCGTATTCTGCATACAAACAAAGAGAAGGAGAAATACTGAGCGGTAACGTAGAATGAAAGATCGAATATAGAACTTACAGATCTATATGCAACACTTGGGAAACCGCCTTTCGACACCGCCTCGAGATTGCCGTTAGGAGCTTGAATTGATAGGCCAAAATGAGCTCAGAAAGCAATAGAGCTAAAGAAGAGAGCCTAAGAGAGTGGGGGAGGGAATAGGGAGGCATTGGGGATTTGTATTTATAGAGAACGATCACTGACCTGGAAGTAGGGTTTAGGGGTTGGGATCGATGTGACAAAAAGAATATAAAAATCAGTCAAAATTATTGCTCCATTTATTAATTAATATTACCGAAAATCTGGAGTTTTAATGCGACGATCAAATGACAAAATTAACCTCATTGCTGTCAACTTTGCCCAATTAGTGGTGTCCCCGTTTCCTTACTACCCAAGTAATTAAAATTATGGATTAGAGTTGTAAAGTAGCTTCAGCTTGTTCTTTGATTGTTTCATCCAAATTTATAAATCTGGTTTATTTTTGTTTGTATTTTTTTAGATGATATTCAACAGATCAGTTCAAAACTAGGTTTAAATTTTATTTGTTTTGAGTAATTAGTCAAGCCGAAGGAGTATTTAGTAAATCCATGCCAAGTTAATGAATTTGACTTTTCATGATGACGAGCGTAAACGCTGAAGGGCATGATATCCCCCCCCCCCCCCCCCCCCCCCAAACAGTAGATTCTTCCTCAATTTTTTGAATTTTAATTTTTTTATTTAAATACTTTTAAAATTTTAAAATTCATTAAATTAATTCAACCATGACATTTTTTTTAAAAGGTCGAAGTTTAAAAAATATACTCACTAATTTAAAAAGTAACCAAAGTTTGCAGGGATTTGGTCAATTTACCTTTAATCTTTTTTGTTACAGTTAATTTGGCATCCGAATTAAATAATGACGGAATAAAGTTAATAATAATATAATAATTTGATGAATTAAATAATATTATCTCGCATGTAGGTATTATTTGAAGTTATAACTATTTCATAATGCATGCGTGAATGAAATATTACTGATTATTAATATTCAAATGACTAATTTATCTATTTATTTAAATATAATATAATTATATAAAATATACATTAATAAATTAAATACATAGCATTATAAAAAGAAACTAGTTGTGTGAATAGATTTTTGTCTATATAAGGTTTTGTGAATAGATTAACTAAGATAGTGTTTGTTAATCAAAATATAGATAAAAAAATATTAAAAATATTTTAAATTTTTATCATTTTAAATATAACTTTTATCACGTGACTTTTTATTTAGTATTTTTCACATATTTATCTCTCTCCCATTTTAGATAAGCATATCTTAGATCTTACAAATAAGAAAAAATAACATATATGTCTTTTAGTATATTTTTAAAAAATTAACAAATAATTTGATAAAAATGTTATAATATTTTTCAATTTTATATTGATTATTTCATATCTTAATCTAAAAAACATTCTAATTTTATCATGATATAATCTTATCTTACTTATTTTAACCGGCGCTACCTAAATAGTAAACACATATTTAAAAAAATTATCAATTTTGGAATTAAATCAATCTAAATATTCTATTGTATTATATAAGGAATATAAATATATTCTTCACATTGTACTATAATATAAATATATTCTTTATATATTTTAGTTAAAAATGAATATTATGTTAATAAGATTTCAACTTATAATTTTTAATACAACAACTGTCGTCAAGTATCAGACATTCACTTTTTAAAATTTTTTATTTTTTTTCATTTATATTTGCAGATATCTTATACTGAAAATAAAAGAGATTGAAGGACAGAAAATCATATTTTTTAATTTTTTGATATGTAAAATTATTAATTAAATTTTTGTATTCAAGTTTAGAGAGTAAATATTTTTCAATTAACGATATAGTCAAATTAATTATTTTTTTTTTACATAGTCAAACATAAATAAAATTTTATTATTTTTAATTTTGAAAAACTTCTTTTTGTCTATAGTAATAAGAATGCTTAAAAGTATTCTATAAGTTATTCATTTATTTGGAAAATAATTTATCTTTTTTTTGTAAAATTTAGTATTACAAGTGGTATTTTTATTTCTATGGTTATAATTTTTTTAAATTTTTAAAATAAATTTAAACTATCATTATGAGAGAAAATGTTATATTTTAGAAAAAAATTAAGATTTAAATAATTTTTATTCAAATTATGAAAACACTTTAACTAGATTAGGTGTTCCATAAACAATTATTTGTACTATAAGTTAAATTAGACATATTATCTAACAAATTGAGCATATAAATTGAAATTTGTTGACAACTAAATATCTTATCAGTTTTTGAGACGAGAAAATTAATTTATAAATATAATATAATAGTAGTTTGTCTAATTATAATTCTATATTTATTTATTAATTTAGATTAGGTAACACATATTTTGCATTAAACCAAAATATTATAAAAAATACACTATTTAATGCAAGTTGTTCCGAATCTTCCGATACCAGAAATACACTATTTAATATAAGTTCTACTAAATTAAATTAATTTTTCTTCACTCTTCTCATTTTTTTAGGGCCTTAGAAACAAGCCTGGGGCCTATGCCTTGAGCCAACAATGCTTGTTATGAGAAGAGTTCTTAGCACTGGTATTATTGGTAATATTTAAAATTTGAAGGATTTTTAAGTTTTATATCATTATTTTATTAATTGTTAGATATTAATAATTAAATATTAAAATTAATTACTAAAGTTTCATTTAATTTAAAAACTCGTTTATTTCCCAAAATTTTGTCCCACTTCTGTGACACTGACGTGTCGTTAAATAGCCAACTGGCATTTTGCTTGCCCATTTTTATGCTTAAACCAAATCCATTGTGGGTGGTTTTTTCCAATTAAATCAACGGACCAGCTCAGCTCCAATTTTCAAAAATATTGCAAATCAGTGTTGAAATAATAAGTTAGTTTCTAAAACAAGTCACGTCACTTCACCATATTTCAAATTTCAAATATATTATTTATTTGGGTACAATTTTTAGGTCTAAATCCACTGACTCAGCAAATATAAGAATTTAAAATGAGGCTCTTTTGTGAGATTGATAGAATTTAAAATGTAAATATTGGCAGATTTGAAATCACTCCATCCAACCACAGCTTAAATACATTTTATTTCTTGAAAAAAATCTTATTAAAATCCTTCAATATCAAATACTTTGTCATATCTATGAAAAAAAATTTGTTACCCGAATAACGTAAAATTTGTCTAATACGAACAAATTAAGGGGATGAGATCCACACACACAATTTCCTTCGCAAGCCCACGTCAAGCAACATAACAATTCTCTTAGATATATTGTATTATTAAACAAACATCAAATTTAAGTCTTGAATTTTAAAAAACACCCTTTCTGAATTTAACAAAGCATAAAATATAAATAATTTTGTTCTTAACTTTAACTTATGCATTTCAAATCACAATAAATTGAAGTCACCTTGTTATTGCACTAAAACTTATTATTATTTAAATTTTACCTAAACAAAATAAAAATAAAAATTACTAGTGTCACCCCCCTTAAAAGGAGGTATGTTTTTATTTAAAATTTTTAATTTTTAACTTACATATATATATTACACATACATAATGTCAACCTTCTTTAATAAGATTATTATAAAGGCAGTTCCATGCTAAAAAGGTTATCTAGCAATAACATTAAATTTGTTTCTTGATCTTCACATAAATTTGTGCTATATTGAGAAACCGTACTTAATACTATTTTAAGTGTTCACTGATATATGTAAAACAACTTATAAGCTATACAGATAACAAAATTAGTAATTGGAGGTGGCAACGTGTCATTACTAAAGGTGAAGTAAAAACAAGGGCCATTTGACCCCACGCAAAGGCAAAGGCCCTTTTCTTCCAAAAAGGGTATTCAGCTTTCGGTTTTGATCATCTCAGTGTCCTTTTTCATATGAACACTGTTTGTTTATTTTTTGGATTCATTTTGATGCTTTAAATTAGGCTTAAACTAAATTCAACTATTAGTATAGTGTTAGGAGTCATGTATGTATTTGTTAGAATACAGGATTAATTTTATTAAGAAATGGTGTGTAATACCCTGAGAGTCCAAGATCAGGTTTAAAAAAGAACTCTAGAGAAATTAAAACATATATCGAAGATTGTAAGGAAAGAAATAACATCAACTAAATACTTTTTTGATTGAATGTGAATAAAGAACTTCTGAATTAAGCGTATTTGATTTAGGATAACTCAACGATGAGTGACTCTTAAGAAGTTTGCGTAAACCCATCAGGATAAATTGATTCAATCATTTTTATCGCTCGATGCGGAAGGTTACAAAGTGTTTATGCCAATCATTTTAGAATTTAAGGGCTTGCTTGTTTATTGTATAGAAATATTTTTAATTTTTTTATTAAATGGTTGAAAATCCAATTAAAAATATTTTTTTAATTATTTTTAAATTTATAGTTAACAATATGAATTGGAAAGCATAAAAAAAAAAAATTTGTTTCTACATATGAATGTTATTACTTTTTAAAACATAAAAAGTTACACTAAATTTAATTATTATAAAATTAAAGTTAAAAATTAGAAAAGAATATTTTGACCCAAACATTTTTGTTTGAAGTCTTTGGAAAAATTTGCTCGCTCAAGCCCAACTGAACCGAAGCCCAGCCCAACTAAAGCTTACTTGTCATGTTATAATGAAAGAAAGGTAGTAATAAATCTTAGAATTCAGATAATTTTGGAAATCTAAATTAATCTTCAACAACTACATAATCCTTTCTTTTTACTTATCATATTTTTTCTCTCGTAAAATCTCTTTATTCTCTCGATATTTTATTTATATTAATTCTTAAGAATCACAATTGATTTCTTTTTATTAAAAATGTCAAACAAGTTAATTTAATCTGACTCATATCAGCTCGTAATTTGAGACAATTCAATAGTCTTTGAGCCTTGATGCAAGTTAAGACAAACAACTATATTTTTTTTTTTTATAAAAAAAAATTATATTTTAAATGAGAGAGAAGAACTTAAAAGAGTTTCTTTAATAGGTTATATCCCCATAAAATAAGTGATCTAATAACTTACATGCTCTCTACACTTTTTCATGTCACTCATAATTATATGGCCAGATGGACCGACCAAAATTTCAGATCCATTTCGCTTTTCATAACTCAAAATTTCAATTATTGGTAGACTATTTACATAAAAAAAATTCTAACACAACATGATGCATGTTATATATACATACATATAGATTTAATTGAATTAGACCGGATCAAAACTGTTCACTCTACTATATCCAATCTTAAATTTCTACCAATTCCAAGTTTCTATCCAATTCGGTCTAGGCCCAATTCAGTCTGATCTAGACCGACCTATTGAATAGCTCTCTCTCTCTACTCCTCACACGATAAAGAAGATCCAACGGCTGCTTTTCTTCCACAATGACCCAACGGCTCACACAATCTGCCACCAAGACATTGTTGCTACCATAGAATTAAGCTCCCTCTACATCCTGTCGGTGAATATCGATTGACAAACGACCTATATACTACGAAATTTACCATTAAAGGCGAAAAAGAGAGAAAAAAAAAAAAAAATCAATGATAGAAAGGCTAACATAACAAGAAATCAATCCAACATGAGGCTTAGTAGATTTCGATCCAAACCATACATATTTAAACCACAAAAAAAAAAAAAAACATGACTGTGAAAGAATATTTCCCGTTTCATCAGGAAAAAAAAAAGAAAGAAAGAATAACATAAAGAAAGAATATTTCCCCTTTCATCAGGCAAAAAAATAAATAAAGAAAGAATAAAAAGAAAAATAAAATTGTACTAAATTCATATTTTTGTATATAGAAAACTTGAATTAACTAAAATTTATGCAATATTAAAATGAGATAATAATTAAAACATAACTAGACATAATTTTCATATTTAAAACGGCATATTTTTATATTTATTTATTGAAAAAGTATTTCTTGATGATTTACCATTAATAAAAATATCATAACTTCAATATTTTGCTTATCTTTTAAATTCAATAATAGCTGTTATTTTCTATATAGAAATATGTTTTGTTATTTTTAGTAAATAAAATACAAAATAGATAACATATTAATAACTATATTTATATTTATTATTTATATTTTGAGGAAAATAATATCATTACTTTATATATAAAGTGGAATAAAAATGGTATAAGTGAATATGTGTATATATAATAATTATATATAAAATAACATAAAGATGGCATAAAGTAATACGTGTGTATATAGATATGTATATTTAAAGTAATGTAATTATATATAACGAAAATAATATATTAAAATAATATCATTACTTTAATAGAAAATAGTGTGTTTATGTGTGTGTGAAACAAACAGCTGACTAATAACACTGCACTAATAGTCCAATCAAGTTTAGCTCATCCAGAATGACAATAAATTGCATTTCCGTGTACCAGTTGTCAAAAATATTTAGAATATTAATGCATCGAATGAATATGGAAAATAAACAAACAGCGTTCATATGAGATGGCATTGAGTTGGCCAAAGCCGGATACTCTTTAGGAAACAAAAAATAGTCTGCGTGTGCCTAAACACACATATCATTGTCCAAGCATAGTTACTCAGTGTTAAATGGATCCCCACACAAACAACAAAAGCAAACTACTTCCTGGTCAAGGAACATGATGTGGTAATCAAGATTTAGTGTAAAAATGACTGAATGTGCAGTTGCATGGGAAGTATCAGATAATAGAATCACAAGGAACAGACAAGATGGATTGCAAATCACGTATCAATCACAAGAACAATCATCTTTCCTGATAGATGAAACATCCTAAGGTACAACCAAGTCAATCAAAGAAAAAACAGAAAGACAATCATGCCAGATAAAAGTATAACGATAGGCAGATCATTTGTGTGCTTAATTGCAAGAGAGCAACAGCAAAATGCTTCACTGAGAAAATGCATTTTTTTATGCTGGTCTGTTGAAACTATAAAGACAGGAAAATAGAAGCAACAATCCCTAATTTAGAAAGCAGATCCAATTGGCACGAGGGCATTCATATTGACCAATATAGAAGAAGAAAGAACCATGTACTGTTATCATGTAACCTATATTCAATTTGCAGACAAAAATTTGTGTTAGACATGATTTTGTGGATGATAAATTCAGAAATTCTATAGTTTCAACTTACAAAGCCAAAAAAACTAAGAATGCCAATATTAACCTGTAGTCCACTTTGTGCGAATGTGCTAAAATGTCTTCTACTTTAAATTCTAGTCAGGCCAACAAAAAGAAAAAACCCAACTAACAGTGCGTTTTAAGCAAACCTTGAAAGTCTGCCCCAGCCTTTTTGGCATCATCGATTATTGCTGCTTCTGCTTCTACCTCATGAAGCCTGTTGTTTCACCTTGGTTTCTGCATTGTTTCCTCCCAATTCTTCTTCCTTGGTCTTTTTCACGTTTATTGCAATCTCATCAACCTTCGTTTCTGTAGTGCTCTGCAACATCTCTTTCCCAGCTTCATGAACCTGTTGTTTCTCCTTGGTTTCTTCATTTTTTGCTCCCAACTCTTCGTCCTTGGTCCTTTTAATATTTTTCCCAATCTCATCCACTCTAGTTTCTGTAGAGCTCTGCAACAACACCTTCCCAGCTTTCCCACGATTTTCCTCTATTGTCACCCCATTACCTTCCACAATGACTTGAAGAAGTTCCAAAGGGGTAGCTGCTGGATCCAGCTCTTGGCAGCCTTTAGGAGCATTTTGAGCTTCAAGGCCGGTCAGCAAATAATTTGGAACCTGATGCGATAAGCGGAACATCTCCTCTTTTGGTATTTTTCTTACTTTCTCAGGGTCCATATCTGTACAAAATACTGTCCTGAAACCAGCAACCTTAACAAGAGGAGCAACAGAGACACCTTGATCCTCACTATAGTCTTCAAGCACTTCCACCATGTCATATTTGTGTATCACTTCATCTGGGGTATGTGCATTCCAATCAGGAGACCAGTTTCTGTAGAGAGCCCACACATCCCCCTTTTTGGGATATATACAAATGGTCCCACGTGGACCCTTTTCCCACTTAACTTTGTGGGAAAATGAATTTAGAGATTTGTTCATCTCATATTTTCCAATCCTAAGATCCCCACAAGTTTTAGTGAAACCAGAACCTACCCAATCTATTGGACCGAATTCACTGTTGGTTTTTGAGTTAAGCCAACTTATGCGCATCTTGAATGGTTTCAAGGATATTACCTTATGAATCATAGCATAGAACCGCGGCATGCCATCATCATCATCATAAGCAGCCCACACTTGGCTATCTCCAAAAGAACTTTCTGACCGGTCCAGGTCAAAATCATGAAAATCAGGATCTGGGACATTAATTGATAGTAGTTCTGGGTTCTGTTTCCCCGTATCATCAGCAGAAGTACTGGTGGAACGTTTCTTGTCTTGTTGTCTTTCCTTGGTACGAGAAGACACTCCATTTCCATTGAGTTCATGCATGTTATCTTTCAGAAAGTTTTTCATTTTCTCCTTTTCTTTTACCTTCAGCTTCTCTTTCTTTATTTCCCCAGCCTTTGTTGGAGTCTCTGAGTTCCATTCATTCAGCTTCTTGGAAATTTCTGTGCAAGCTTTTTTCATCAGCATGTTCCGCGTTTCAAGCTGTGTCAACTCTCTGGTGCTGTTAGGCTTGCTATAACCTCCAGAAAAGCCATGGGCCCTATCAGTTTCAAGACCACCCTTTCTGAATCTAAATACGCCTCCCATACCTGCTCCACCATTTCCCATCTGTTTATGACTTGCTGTGTTCCCTCCATTACCATTACTTATGCTATCTAGTCCTCCCCTCTTTTTCAAATGCATCTCCCCACCACCACCAGCCAGTGCCTCCTCACGCTTTCTCTTCAGCTTCTCATTTTCCTGCTGAACAACATTTGCAGCTGCAGGGGGTGAGACTGTTCTTGCCACACCCGCTGTTCTTGCAAAAGAACCCTGCTGGATGTTTGTGTGGCTAAATAAAATTGGCCTTCCTTGTTCTGGATTTTGAGTAGCTCCAGCATATCTTCCTGGATCAAATCTATTACCATAGGGAGCATGATGATTTGGGTTTTGATACCTTTGCTGAGATGGTGAACCAGATGGGTTAGAGAAACTGGCGGGCGGACCAGTTTCTGAAGCCATGAAAGCTTGACGACAGTTGGGGCAGAGGAGATTATGGTTGAGATAAATCCTAAGGTACTCATAGTGCATGCTGCATCGGTGGCAGATAGTCCAAAATGTATCAGCTCTTCGATGGGACGTACCAACTGAAGTAGGCCGCATCTGAGCAGTATTGGTCTGCATCCTTGCATTTGATGATGCTCTATTTGAGAAATTGTGAAAACCATTTGCAGTTGGAGGTGCTGAAGGACCTCCGCTCTGGACTGGAACTTTCTGATGGAACCCTTTTGAACTTCTCCGTTCATTATAAGCCAACCTTTTTGCCTTATCAGACAACAAACTCCACGCCTCAGAAATAAGCTTAAATGCACCATCTGCTCCAATAGATTTGTTTTTATCAGGGTGAAGCATGAGAGCCAATTTTCTATATTGTTTTCTCACTGTGTCATCATCGGCAGAGGGATTTACACCAAGAATGCCATACCAATCAACTTCCCCACTTACTTTATTTTCAGCAGCAATATAAACATCAACAATTGTCAACATTTGGGAAAGACCTTCAAGCCCAGGATATAAGGATTGGGCTTTCATGGCAAATTTCTTTGCACCACCAAAATCCTTCTCTGTTAACTTTCTCTCAGCAATCACTTTTGCCCTAACAGACTCATCTTTATTGCACTCCATAATCCGTAGTAGATCCCCAATGCTCACCAGGCTATTTCTCTTTGCGATATTAAGGACCCAATAACATCAATCTCAAAAAGGAAGACACGACTAGACAAGTGTCTTACACCACGACCTATCAAACCTCCTGTCTTTTAAGAAATAAGCACTTTCCTGATGAAACAAAAAGGTAAGTATACTCATTTGCAGAAAACTCATAAATTAGGGAAAGAAACAAAGGAACAGAGTCTGTCAAATGAGAAATCTAAACAATAACTCGTACCATTATCTATATGCTACTAAAATTCTAACACGACCCAAAAGAATCTTGGGTCATAATTGCTGTCTGACAATATTTTAACTTTTGTGCAAAATTGCAATTGCAATTTGATTTGGCTCTTTAACTCCATCGATTTAGTTAACTAGTTTGGCAACAAAACTCAACACATTGAATGAGGCGATTCATGATGCTAAGTAGGATAATTAAATTTGAATTGTACTAACTTTCACAGCAACAAGAGATTAATATGTCGACTGCTAGCGAGAAAATGCACTAGTTTCATTTAGATTGCAGACATTTATCAATATTTAGGGGCTCCAAATTTCATAAATTTAGGTAATAACTACTAGCCAGATCTATACACCTTTTTAATTGCTTAGAGAATCCAAATTGCATATGCAAGAAGGACGCCAGTTAGTCTCATTAGCCAGAAAAATCAGCCACTAGAATACTTAAATTCCGTTTCTGATCTCAAAGAAAAAATGGAAAATTGTTCATAAAAGTAGTGCTTTCTCCAGTAACAGAACTTGCTTCTATCAAATGCACCATCAATAACAGGTTTTGTATACATTTGGAACCAGCAGTTATGAACTTGGATTCCACATCTAGTTGGCAGCATTCTCCAAATGAAGCTACTTGCGAAATGCAAACCGGTTCATATCGGGTTACAACACGACAAAAAAATTCTAACGGCAGAATTCGACACCGATCTATCTAAATTGAAGCACCCTAACGACTAAAAACGGCCAAATTTCACCAGTTTTCAATCCATCCTGAAACCCTAGAATCAGTGAACAAAAATGTTCTTCGCGCTATAATTCGAGAGACAAGTGAAAGAACAAGAGATACCTGTATGACAAGGAGCAGATATGAATCAACTGAGGTGATGTTGCTGTCTTGACCTCGCCTTTTCACACGAACTTGAGATTGGAAAAGGCACAACGAGAAGCGAAGCTTCGGTCAAAACCCATCAACCCTCAAGAGGGGAAGGCGAAATGCTCAAAAAAATGAAAGAACAAATTAAATAAAAAAAGAGGCACCGTTCGGTTTTTATGTTTCTGGCTTCCAACTTTTGCTAACCCTAACTAGGGTTGCCTTAACTAAGGTTTCCTTGTAACCTGAGTTGGCAAATACAATCCCCTTTCTTTCTCTAAACATGATAAAAAAAAAAAAAAAAGTGTCCCATAACCCCTTTCCTTAAAATGTGAGTCCGCTTAAATATTTTTATTTTAAATCCGTTAGTATATACAAATTATATTATATTTGTATTTGTAGTACATTATTAAAAGCTGGGAGTTGATGAAGTGAAGAAAGCATAAAATTTTGATCGCTCAAGTTACCTTTCTTGAAAGACAATATTTGTATGTTTATTTTTTATTTTAATAAAATTATTTAAAATCCATCTCAACAATTTTTACTTAATACCCTGTGGTTATTATCTTCAAACCTTCTAAGTACTACAATGTGATGAAGTTGTATCAAGCTTTTTATCATATAATAATCAAACAAGGAACATCTTTCTAGCTCTTTGATTCTATCAAAGAATGATGGAACATGATAGTACAAGTCATTTACTCTCTTTTTTTAAATTTATTTGGCGACCGAGAGGTGGCTGTATGTAGTGTAGGTATTTCTTTAATGTTGAATAAAAATCTCTTAAATCTACAATATATTCGTACCCTTTTATCATCCCTATCCCTGTGGTTTATTGTTTGAGTTCGCTGGCATGCAGCAGAAACTAAACCGTATGTACTACTGTCAGCAAAAGATCGTTGAAAGCATAACTGCACAACAGTCTCAAGTACGGAATTCGCAGCCGGAACATATATATAACTCACGGAGTGTTTCACGTACTCCACTTTGCGTATATAAGGTTTCCTGTGTTTGTTTTTCTCTTTCTGCTTCGTGTTTTAGCTCTTCGTGCCTTATGCTGGCCGACCGTTTTAAGCTTGATGTGCTTCACGAATCACATCAACGCAATAGATTCCACACCTCACCTGTGTCCCACCAAAACGTGGCTTTGCCTGATATGCTCAATGATGAAATTGGTACCACGTAATAGTAGTTCAACTATTTTCTTTCGAAGGTGTAAATAAATGTTGAAGAAGAACTCGTCACCCTAGGTAGGCAGGCATGCACGGATGGAATTGGTGCAATAGAACTAGAGGAAGAATATTTCAAATAAATAAGCTTTTAAGTGTTTCAGCATAAGGGTCCATCGGGGGTAGGGAACCCGACATTAGCTTCTTGATTTCATAAACATTTGACCTGCCATGAACTGTTGTCGGAATAATTGATAATATCATAGGTAAGAATGAAGCAAATTTTTCCTCTTTCTTTTCTCTTTTCTGGTGGAATACAGGTGGAGGAAAATAGATGCATGATTACGCAAGTCGAACCAGATTGCCTAAAATGATACCCCTATACCGCCAGGAAAACCATAGATATATAAAACTGTACTAGAATAAACAGTAAGTTACAGACCATGTTTGCAAGATTTTGAAGGAAGAGAAGACAAAAAAAGAAGGAAAACTAGAAACAAACCAATGAATAAACAAATATCCCTCTTGCAGACCGCGGGTATAGCATGTCAGATCTCAAAGCTTGCATTACCTAAACGTTCAGAGGTACTCCACATGAAATGTTAACTAAGTCTCTATTTCTGGTCCTGTGGATTAGCTGCCTCGGCCGGATCAACAGACTTGACTGGAACAACTGGATCTGCTGGGTTGGCTGGAATGGCCAGATCGGCTGGGTTCACTGGAACAGCCTGATCTCCTGGGTTCGCTGGAACAGCCTGATCTCCTGGGTTCGCTGGAATGGCCAGATTGGAAGCGTTGGCTGGAACCGCCTGATCAGCTGGGTTGGGTGGAACAGCCTGATCGGTGGGGTTGGGTGGAATAGTTGGATCAGTTTGGTCATGGTGAAACCTTACCACGATGCAGGTGATATTGTCAGCACTGCCACGAGCATAAGCAGTCTCTGTTAACTTTCGGGCTGCAGCCTCAGGTTCTTCTTCAGTCAGGGCAAGCGACACAGCATCCTGATTACAGGGCAGCATAACATATGGTAAAATGTATGGTCTATTTTGTGGATTTGGATTCCTATTCATTGTTGCATTATTGCACGGACCAACTGTACAGTACAAAAAAGAATGCTACAAGTATCTCGCTTTATGTACAATGAGAATTATCATGCAATTTCTTTCAGATTAACTACCAGCAAAATTCTAAAATATAAAACTCTCTTCAAACAATTTGCATGTCTGCATCCAAGGAGTCTTAGCAAATGATGGACTACCAGCATATTACAAAAACTAATTGTCTAACAACAAATAGAGCTAGATTCTGGCTATTCATCAAAAGGCTGACGGCTTACCTCGTTGGGTACCACATCCCATAGTCCATCACTGGCAAGCACAAGCAATTCATATTGTTCATCAAGTTCTTGATCCTGGAAAACATGTGAAAACTTCTACAAAAATCATGATCTTGAATTTGAAAAAGATGGAGAGGAATCAATGACTCATGTCATACAGACTAAACTGCAGGTGAGCTCTATGCCATCCTCTATTTGTAAAGCGCATTTTTAGACTGCGACTACTTACAAACATGGAAAAGAGATTGAAATATCTAGGTAAAACAGTATACTTTCCATTATAACCTGGTTATTAACACATTCCTTAGCTGTCTGTCAGTGGATAAAGTTTTGAAATAACCAATGCTGTAAATACACAGGTTAACGTAGCAGGTTTATATGAGTATATAACAAATATAGACCATTTTCAAGGACCAGTGACCTACAAGTATAAGATACAGAAGTTATGCAGACATGATTCTCCACACTGAACCAAAAATGTGATATCATGAATCCATGTCCAAGGTCAATTTAGATGACGTATCATTGAGAATGCATGCAAATGTCAGGAAGAAGAGTGAATCATTGAGAAGTGCCAACTATATGGTAACTAAATGAATCATAAAGTGACCAATACAATGAGTTATTCTGGTTAAGTCCCTAAATTTTAGAATAAATAATAAACAGAACGAACCCCCCCCCCCCCCCCCCCCCAAAAAAAAATAATAAAAAAAATAAAATAAAATAAAACAAAAAGAGAAGGGTGAAAAGGGGGGGGGGGGGGGGGGGTAAAGAAAACAACCAAATGCACGTAGCCAGGAGAAAATGTTAACATGATTAGGTGGCAAGCCAAGAAAAGAGCAAGGATAACACCCTGCTAGAAGCATTAACCAACAATAAGATGATACAATATAGCTACAGGGGATTTGACACGGGCAAAACAAAAACTAGCAAGATAAGATTTAGCCAAAACAATTGCATTGTTAAGCTGATCGGCAAGCGCAGAAATTGCATTGATGAAGGGACAAGTACATAGATACAAAAACATTTGACTACATTACTGGCTTTCCTACTTCCCTAGAAACCCTAAGTAATGAATTCTGGATGAAAATATCACAGTTATTGTAGTAATTGGATGGTTTTCCCCTCAGAACTAAACAGCATGTATACAAATGGATTATTGTCGGTAGTCCAATCATTAGGGTAATACTAACACAAACTTCATACATCCTAAGAGAATAAAAGATCAAACGGTTCCAATAACAACCAAGCAGCAAATATGTTAGGGAGGAACCCTCTACATGTACTTGGTATGATTTTAAATAACTGTAAGATATTGCAAACATCTCAGCAAAAAAAAAGAAAAAGAAAAAAGAAAAAAAGATATTACAAACAAAGGTAAACATTCATAGTTTTGATTAGCCTACCATCAGTTCTAAAACAAGTCAAAATATATTGGAAAAGACAACCTATAATTTCCCAGAAATGATCGATTTCAACATCTCTGAGTATATCTAAATACCATTTGTTTGTATATGCTTTTGCTTATAGTTGATGCTGAGGGACTTCCAGATGCAATGGATGCTTCAGAAAGCCTCCAAAGAAATTGAAAGAAGCCAGCACATGGCTTTTATATTAGGCAAGAAACTAACACAGGACTACATGAAAATAAATTTAAGCAATAAATAGAATATACAAAAGATTAAAAGATATAGAAAATACTGAACAAATTATAGTAGGGTGTCCACATTATACGAGGCTCCTCGCTTTTATGAGGGTTGGAGAGGGGATCATTTTTTATAGGAAGCCTTACCCCTGCATTTTTTGCTAAGAGGCTGTTTCTATGACTCAAAACTGTGACCTTTAACCATAAAGGAACAACTTTGTCATTGCTATTAAGGCTCACCCTCAACTAATAATTTAACATCCAAGATCCAAGACAAGCATGTTATTGGTTCTCAGTTTTCACCCAAGAGCCTAATCTTTACATTAGGCATGGGATTATAAATGTTGCTAATTGGTCACAGATTTCTTTCTTTCTTTCTTTTTTTTATATCTTTCTTGACATATGATATAACTTAGTAATATTATAGAAAATAAAGGAAATTTTTCACTGTTTAGTCAAATTAATTTCATCATTAATGCAGGGGAAAAACCGTTTAAAAAGAAAACTACCATTTCAGTTCTCATGTGTTCCACAAAAGAAATGTCATTTGGGATACATGCCCACAAAATGAAATATGAGAAATGAAATGAGGACTTTTTTGTTTATTAACTCTCTAATGGAAACACATTGACTAACAGGCAACAAAATAAAAGAAGATATAAAAGAAAATATCAATGAACTAGAGTATAGACAAGAAAACCAATCAGGGAAAATAAATTGGATGTTTAAAAAAGATAACCTGGATCTCAGGTTCTGCCACAACAAACTGCTTTAACATGCGGTTGCCAAAAGCACGGGACATTGCTAAGACACCACCAACTCTCCAAGTGCCTGATAGAGAATGAAAAGAGGTTCTTACATTATAAATAGACTTTGTTATCAATGGGAAATATGCACTAGAAATTGGAGTCATAAATGAAGAGATAGCAATTTTGGCCTGGCAATATACAGAGATAATTTATCTAAAATAACTAGTCATAGGGGCTACATAGACAAAATACAGTCAATTTTTGGGACAATATGGATGAGATCTCCAAAGGCAAGTCCAGCTGGGAAGAGTCAGAAGACTCCAATTAGTCACAATTTCACCAAATCCAAATATGTGACATGTCTATGTTCATCTACAATCTCAGTTCAAGAATTACCTAACGTTTATGAGTCCCAGAGAGTGCATTTAGAAAAACAAGAAGGAAGCCTTCTGAGTATGAAAAAATCCAAGCAATTACATAATAGCATAACTAGAAAAGAACGCCAGGTGGGGTCCACTGACAAGCATCTATCAGAATACATAATAATATAAAGAGACTTCAACTGAGACGTTGACACTTCCATAGCCCCACAAAAATAGTGTATATATTATATAGCATTTATTGTAAGAAGTAGAACTTACAAGCTTAGGCCCATCTACCAATGACTCAACCCAGTAGGATCACCAGTTGTAATATAAAGAAACATTCTTCACAGTCAGCATGCAACTAGATTGCAGATCACTAATAAAAAGGAACCAAATTTTACCTGCCCACATTACAACACCTCCAGCACTTTCAATTCTTTTCCGCTCATCACTTCTGTTTGGTTTATGATCCTCAGAAAGAGGAATTGCTGTCAAGAAGAAAGAAAGAAACTGCTTTAATAAATTATAGCTATAACTTTATCTTCCCTTCCCATTTTTTTCCATATATAAGATGACATGCATCACAATAAAATTAAAAATAATTCAACCAATAGCACACCAAAAATTAGACATGGCAAGATTAACTTCAAAGTGCATCATATAAGCTAAAAGGACTATTGTAAATCAACTGCTATGGAAATTAATTGAAATAGCATACTTATGGAGGGTATTGTGTGAATAACATACATGTGCAACCATGCTTTACACATACTCTAACCCTTTTTTGTTTACTTATAACTAAGCTCACATGCTAGGCTAGTAGAACCTAAGTAATTGAGGCTTCACATTTCCTCTGTACCTCAAGTCAGTTGCAGAGGTCACCAATTCTAAAACAGTAAGATATACACAAAGACAAGACCTTGAATTTCCTGAGGATCAAATTTCCCCCTCTTCGAAACACCCCCCCCCCCCCCCCCCCCCCAAAAAAAAAAAAAATAACACTGTAAGATATACACAAAGACAAGACCTTGAATTTCCTGAAGATCAAATTTCCCCCTCTCTCTTCCCATTTAGTCTGGAAACATGCACCATGACCTGAGATTTCCAGCCCCCCTCACACACACACACAACACCCCCCCCCCCCCCCCCCAAAAAAAAAAAAAAAACCCAATAAAATTCAAGTGGATAGTGCATTATTATGTCTGCTCTTTAGTTCAAGTTGAAGAAAAGGAAAAAGACTGCTATTCAATTAAAATAAACCAGGATCTTCCTAACATGCTTCAAAATTGCAATCCTATTGAATACCCAAAGGCCATCCAACAACCATTGCATCCTAGAAATTCCTTTCATCAATTGAAACTGTTAAGAGTCTAAATTAAATAAGAATAAAGAAAAATAATGATCAAAATAAGGTGCGAGTGATAAAAACAAGTGCTAGATTTTAACCCCAACAAAATTCATAACCTTATTTTTTATCTGCAAATTTTATAAATGCAGTTGTATCTCTATATCAAATTGAGTTAAACTAAGTGAAATAACACTATTCTCTTCCTGCCACAGTTTGAACCACATATATTTCTGAACATTCACTCTTCATCCCTCATTTCAATTTATATTTTATGTTCTTAAATGGTATCAAAATAACTAAAGGTCTCTACTTAAAACTCATTGCCAAGTAAATATTAAATTGCTGTATGCACGCATGATGATGCATTGAGAATAAAAATAATAATATTATAAAAAAAAGGTCACTCCACTCTGATTGCTTACTTTTAGATGAATTGATGGTAAATAATTTAATAGATGCTATATCATTCACAATAGCTGTTTCACATGAATAGTCATCCATTTTTGTTCTTCCTCATAATTGAAAAAGCTATTATAAATTTGAAGTCATTACCTCAAGATTGATCTTGTTATATTAAACCTCCTGATAAACTAGAAGCTTCTTGACCATCAGTAATCACCAAACGTAAAAGACTATATAATCTGAAAGGTACCTTTGCCTGCCTTTGATATAACAGTCCGTGAATCTCCAACATTGGCAACATATAAATGGCTACCAACCAGAACTGCTGTGGAAGCAGTAGAGCCATCATCACGGTAAGAGTCTTTTTCGGACTCCAAGAAGTCCATGTCAGTCTGCTGATATGTTTCACCTGCAAGTTTCCACAATTATCAGGTCAAACACAGTATAGTAAAAGAGTAACATGACCAGGATCCAGTGCTCTGAAACCAAAGTATAAGACAAATTTGAATGTCATTTTGACACTAGATCTGTAAATTTTGACATGTTTCACCAGAAACTTTACAGAAGTTACCACAGGTGAAACATGTCCTAATGGGTGAAAAGTGACCTCTCCAGAACCCCACATCCTGCACGATAGGAGATGACATGGATATGAATTCATCTTAACATTCACATTATGTCCTAATGAACTTCTACAACATTAACCATTTTCAACAGCATAACACAGTGCTCTACTGCCAAATAATATGCTCCAAAAAAATATATAAGTAAATCTTCACAAGTGAGTTTGAGAAATTTGTCTTACTTATAGCCAATTTGGTGTTGGTTAGAAATTGAGAATGCTTCAGAAGATTCTGAAAGAGATGCTCCTTTAGAAACTCAGCTGCACGAGAACCACCATGACCTGTTACAGCACATCATAATTGCAAATAAATACCCCACAATCTAAGAGCAGCCCACTACCTAACTGTAACCATTCAATTAATAATATTCCTTGTCTAACAGATGCCCCCAAAATCAATACTGCAGTAAAAATAAATTTTTATCATCTTTCTCCATGCCAACCTTCCAAGCCTGAGCCATTAATAGCATTGACTACATCAAAAAGCCCTATATTTGCTCCAGAAGTCTAGGTATCCCGCCATTAGTAAGAATGATCATAAACTTCTATGAAGATACAGCATAAATATATTCCACTTTTGCCAGTCCCTTATCTGCCAGACCAATGCAAGTTCAAGTATTTTTGGAGTCTGACAACAGTGCAATTTAATATTCCCTCCCTCAGGTGTTGAAGTTCCACCATGCACAACAATAGTCTTGCAACTCTAGCCTCACGGAAGATGATGGTGAAAGAAAATCCAACATAAGATGTAATAGTTCAAACTTGAAGGCACAAAATGGAAAAGTTCAAATTGGTGTATCATATTTAATATACAAGATAAAAAATACGAAAATAGAAAACATCGTAAAAGCCTAACCGTCAAATATCCCAAACATGCAGACTGTTCGCCCATCGATTTTCGAAGTTCTAAAATCAAAGAAATCCTCCATGCTAACTCTCTTTCCCCTAAAACTTGAATATCCGCAGCTCAATTTTCCATCTTCACTGTCAAATCAGAAACACACAAAAAAGTAAACCATCAGCAAACTTAGAACAATAGTTAGATAAGAGCATAAATATATGCATTCAGAACTATAGAACCTTAAATCCAAAGCTTGAATGTGTTACACAAAATGTATAGCACTATGCATGCAAATTTCATATGGACTTGATTCTAGAAAGTAGAGAAAGTGCAGCAAGGGGATGCAGAGTTGGGAGATACTAGACAGGGGAATGATATTAAATTCTGTAAATCTTGGAGAAAATAATGGAAGTAAAAACATTTTAAGAAGATGATTAGTCAAAGAAATATAGATACTTCCATTCCATCCCTGGTCTAGCCAGGCTATCTCTCAAGAAGAAAGCAATCATATACCCTCACTTTTCTTGGCAGGTAAATGATAATTATAACTGTTAAATATATCAGAAATTGTTCCTTCTAGTGCAATACTAGGTATTTGATGAAAGACACCAGACATCCATCCACGCTACAGAAGATAGTGGACCAAACCCAGGCCTTTTCTATTGTCCAAGCAGTAGCTCTTAGTGCAAATTTTCTTGAATATAGATCACACCCCCCTTGAAACATTTTAATGCTTGGATTCAACCGACCAAAAACAAAAGAAAGGGGGGGAAGAAACAGTAATATTCCAAGTTGCCAATCTTACCTCCCACATTATGCAAACTACTGCAAAAAAGTATCAAACTGAAATGCCCACATAAGCAAACAAAATACTAATTAGTCATCACTCCGATGTCTTCAGAAAGGAGATTGCTACGTTAACTTCCAAAAGACAAAATCCATTAAACTAGAGGCCAATAAAGAAGGAAAGAAAGGAAATGACAAAAAAGAAAGAAAAACAAAGAAACAATAAAAAATTCCGTTTTCCTAGGGCCCAATAAATAAATAAAGGAAACGACAAAAAGAAAGAAAAATAAAGAAACGTTTAAGTTCGTTAGCATGCCTATAGCATGAGCATAAGGGATAATTTAAGAGTTCCATGAAATAATGCCAAACAGAAAATTGAATTACTGTTCGGAGAACTGACTACAAACCCTTCTTTGAGGCTATGGATTTGCAAAGAATTATCTAAGAAAACAAATTGATAACTGTATGCTTAGTAACTTCAGACACGGAGTTACTTGCCTAGCAATACAAGGCATAAAAGATAATGATCTCAAGTTGACTCTAAGGGTGAGGTCATATCCAACACCGTTTGAGTTCAATGTCATATGTCCAAATGAAAATCAACAAAAGACTAATAGCCATATAGGACTTTAAACATATCTAATCAATTGCAGGACTGCATGTTCTGACACTAAAGCTATCAACAATCGACTAATGATTAGAGAGAAATTTTACAACCAACAGAATAGAAATTACCACCTTTTCCAGCCTCCGCTGATATAGGCACCATCAACATCTTTCTCTGCCAGGACATCAACAATGGGTCCTTGACTAGCAGTTGAACCGGCATCCACCATCATCTCTACTGTCTTTGTGAATGTACGAGTAGATAAATATGTCCGGCCCCAAGTTGCATTCAAACTTCTTCCTAAGTAGCTCAACTGCACTCTATCCTTGGTGAATCTCCCCACATATCCAGCTCGAAGAATCAAAGACCTCAAGCAACTGCCGCATACCATCTAAAAGGATGACTCCAGCTTTAACTGCCAAGTTGTTTTCCTGACAAGCCAAAAAGAAAATATAAAAATACGCATGAAATTCACCAAACAGGAAATAAGCTTCATTTATAGTGATCATATTTTTGCTAGCCAAAGGAAGAGAGTGGAGACAAAATTTTAATAGCACATTTATTTCACGTGTTGAAAAGTCTTCACATTCCAATTCAAGTAAATGGAAAATTATGCAAGCCTCAGTCAGTATTAATGGTGCAAAGGGAAGAAAATAAAATTCCAAATTTTTTCATTTCATTTTAGATTTTCTGAGTTTCCAAAAGTAAGAACAACTCAACTCAAACAAGTCAAGTACTTATCTTTCATCCATCCTACAGATTTCAATTTCAAAGGTACCAAGCAAAGAAAAATATAAAGTTTTAAATTCTCTCCTCCATTCCTTATTTGCTCAGAAACCAACCCGTCCAAAACATATTGTTCTTTCGAGTAACATAAATCACGAATGCAAGTTCAAAATTTAATTTCTTCCCTAAATCTAATTTCTTCCTTGCATTTTCCTACGGACCAAATGGAAGACAAAACTGAGCAAACTACAGAGAGAGGGAGGGGGGGAGAGAGAGAGGACAGTAACTCGAGCCAACCATCAAATACATCAAAACAAGCAAAAAAACAGCGTTGATCTCAGAGTAGCTGATTACACAGACGGCGTGAACGATCCATCAAAATGATTACAAGAATCAATCCTTAATCGGCGAATTCAAAAAAAAAAAACTAATTAAAGAAAATCTCAAAAAGCAATTACAGATCGGTGCTCGAGATCTTCCAGGTTGAGCTCCGGATGCAATCGGATCGGACCAAAGAAACCGAACTAGGAAGATCGGAGAAGATCCGAATCCGAGAAGCCAGTGGATGATAGAATCAGCCTCAATTCCGTAGAATTGAAAAGGAAAGAAGCTTTTCTTTTCTCTCTCTCCCGAAAGAGATTGGAAGAGAATCCGAAACCCTAGAGAGAGAAATCGAGGAGGTGATTATAACACCGAATGCATATGAAACTGATTGGAATGGTTAAAAACAAAAAAACAAAAGGTGTTTTTGTGATGTTAGAGAGAGAGAGAGAGAGAGAGAGAGAGGGGCATCTGGTTAATGGGGCTTTGGCTCCGGGCGACGCAGATACGTGGCAATCCTCATGCATCTACTTTAGGGCCGTTTTCCTGTGCGACCTTGTATTTCTACCACAAAGTAACCTCCCAATGATCAGAAGTCACGTAGCTTAACGTCAAGCTTTATCTCCACGTGGACTATCATGAATGGTTGCGGACAGGAGACACATACACTTAACAATGCACCGAAGTACTTGTACAGAAGCGCATTGGAATAAACTACGTAAAACAAGCAAATTTAATTTCTTTTTGCATTCTATGAAGCATAAATCTATATATATATTATAATAAAATAGCCGTCAAAAATTTTTTCGCCTATTTCTAGTTACTATTTTGATATTTTATTATATTTTTTTAATTTTTTTTTGCTTACCCGAAATAGAATTTTTATAGGTTATTAATTAAGTCTAGATTTATGAAAAACATATAGTTCTTGAAACACGTAAATAATTTTTTTATGATTAAATAATATTTGGAGAATGTGTAAGTATGCTGGTATATGAAGAGACAATATCTAATCTATATTATTAATTTTTAAATATTAACTTAAAATTTTAATTGAAATAAATTACAAAAAAAATGAGATTTTTTAAATCGAGAGAAATCTTGAGATATCAGGTAATACTGTCGAATACCGACTGCCAAGTAAATTTTTTATTTTATTTTTATTTTATATATAGTTTAATTAATTTAAATTTATTTTTTTATAATTTTAAATGTTATAATTTTATTTTTTAACTTTATTTTTTTATTACTTTCTTAAAAATGTGACATGTCTTAAATGTGATAATTGATTGTTAGAGGGAATATATAAAGTCATATATGAATAATCAATTTTAAAATCTTGATTATTATTATTTATATAATTAATTGATTATTTAAATTATTTTTATTTTATATATAGTTTAATTATTTTAAATTTATTTTTTTTATAATTTTAAATGTTATAATTTTATATATAACTTAAACAGCCGTCAAAATTTTTCCCACCCATTTCCAGTTACTATTTTGATATTTTATTATATTTTTAAATTTTTTTGCTTACCCGAAATAGAATTTTTATAGGTTATTAATTAAGTCTAGATTTATGAAAAACGTGTAATTTTTGGAACACGTAAATGATTTTTTTATGGTTGAATAATATTTGGAGAATGTGTAAGTATGCTGGAATATGAAGAGACAAGATCTAATTTATATTATTAATTTTTAAATATTAACATAAAATTTTAATTGAAATAAATTACAGAAAAATGACACTTTTTTAAATCGGAAGAAATTTTGAGATATCAAGTAATACTGCCGAATACCGACTGCCAAGTAAATTTTTTATTTTATTTTTATTTTATATATAGTTTAATTAATTTAAATTTATTTTTTTATAATTTTAAATGTTATAATTTTATTTTTTAACTTTATTTTTTTTATTACTTTCTTAAAAATGTGACATGTCTTAAATGTGATAATTGATTGCTAGAGGGAATATGTAAAGTCATATATGAATAATCAATTTTAAAATCTTAATTATTATTATTTATATAATTAATTGATTATTTAAATTATCTTTATTTTATATATAGTTTAATTATTTTAAATTTATTTTTTTATAATTTTAAATGTTATAATTTTATATATAACTTAAATGTTATAATTTTATTTTTTAACTTTATTTTTATTTATTATTTTCTTAAAAATGTGACATGTCTTAAATGTGGTAATTAATTGTTAGGAGAAATATGTAAAGTCATGTATGTATAATTAATTTTGAAAATTTGATTATTATCATTTATATAATTAATTAATTTAAATTTATTTTCTTATAATTTTAAATGTTATAATTTTATATATAATTTAAATATTATAATTTTATTTTTTAACTTTATTTTTTTTTTTGCTTTCTTAAAAATTTAATCTGTCTTAAATGTAGTAATTGATTGTCAAGAGAAATATATAAAGTCATATATGGATAATCAATTTTGAAAATTGATTATTATCATTTATATAATTAATTGATTATTTAAATTATTCTTATTTTATATATAGTTTAATTATTTTAAATTTATTTTTAAATGTTATAATTTTATATATAGCTTAAATGTTATAATTTTATTTTTTAACTTTATTTTTATTTATTGTTTTCTTAAAAATGTGACATGTCTTAAATGTGATAATTAATTGTTAGGAGAAATATGTAAAGTCATGCATGCATAATTAATTTTAAAATTTTGATTATTATTATTTATATAATTAATTAATTATTTAAATTACCTTTATTTTATGTAGTTTAATTAATTTAAATTTATTTTCTTATAATTTTAAATGTTATAATTTTATATATAACTTAAATATTATAATTTTATTTTTTAACTTTATTTTTTTTGTTGCTTTCTTAAAAATTTGATCTATCTTAAATGTGGTAATTGATTGTGAGGAAAAATATATAAAGTCATATATGGATAATCAATTTTGAAAATTTGATTATTATCATTTATATAATTAATTGATTATTTAAATTATTCTTATTTTATATATAGTTTAATTAATTTAATTTTTTTTATATTTTTAAATATTATAATTTTATATATAATTTGAATATTATAATTTACTTTTTAACTTTATTTTTTATTACTTTCTTAAAATTTGACCTATCTTAAATGTGGTAATTGATTGTCAGGAGAAACATGTAAAGTCATGAATAATCAATTTTGAAAATTTGATTATTACCATTTATAATTAATTGATTATTTAAATTATCTTTATTTTATATATAGTTTAATTAATTTAAATTTATTTTCTTATAATTTTAAATATAACTTAAATGTTATAATTTTATTTTTTAATTTTTTTTTACTTCTTTAAAAATTTGATCTATCTTAAATGTGGTAATTAATTATTAGGAGAAATATATAAAGTTATGTATGGATAATCAATTTTGAAAATTTGATTATTATTATTTTTATAATTAATTGATTATTTAAATTATCTTTATTTTACATACAATTTAATTAATTTAAATTTATTTTTTATAATTTTAAATGTCATAATTTTATTTTTCAACTTAATTAATTAGTGTCATTTATTTAATTCTCTTTTTTCCCATTGGTATACTCCGAAGATGTGCTATATGTTGGACTTGGGGAAATTAAATACAAATTAAATTTGTATTTTGAAAATTATGTTAAGTAAGATTCGGATTGTGTGGCAAAGCGTGGGAAAAAAAAAGGAAACTTAATGGTGACATGTGATTTGATAAATTGAGAGAAATAAGAGAATTTGAAGAAAGAAAAAATAATAAAAGAAAACAAATATCTCTCTCTTTTCTTCTTCTTTATTCCTGTTCAACCCTTCAATTTCCTCTCTTCTTATTTCTCAATTATTCTTCTTAAATTTTCTCTTCTTATTTACTTTTATTTAGTAAATTTTAATTGTATTTTTTTATCCAGTTTGGTCTTCTGGTGTAACATAGCACCACTATTCTGTCAAGTGAGTGATATGAATGCAACTAGGAAAAATTAAGCCTTGAGGATTCGTGTGGTACGCACATATAAGACAAATACACGTGAAAATTAAAAAAAAAAAAAAAGTCTACTCTTGAATACATATTTTAGAATAAAGAGGTTGGTTATCGTTTATTCTTTTTTACTGTTATCGTGTAATTTTTGTATTTTTTTACACATTGCTTATTGTATTACATGTTAATTTAGGTTTATTTTTTACATGATTTCGGGATAGAGTTATGTGCTTTTTATTGTTCGTCTACCCTTGAATGTATATAAGGAAATCTTTCAAAATTTGTAATCCTTCTGTTGTATTCTCATGATTGTAACACGATTATTTTGTTTATTTTTTACTTATTTATTGTGATTTTCATTTATTGTAACTACTAAATTATACAACTTTTGCTTTAACGATTTTGTTTTTTTTACAATA
The DNA here is from genome assembly GCF_014633365.1 of Diospyros lotus. NCBI lineage: Eukaryota > Viridiplantae > Streptophyta > Magnoliopsida > Ericales > Ebenaceae > Diospyros > Diospyros lotus. Next base: position 45,810,676 of record NC_068338.1, on the reverse strand, counting down.
TCCATGCATTGCATGGGTGATCGACTAGTAAATAATTAAAGCCGGAAGTAACTTTTTTTTTTTTTTTGGCCAAGAAGCCGGAAGTAATAACTTAATTTAGAAAATTAATTATAAGATATTTTAATAACTTAATTCAATATATTACATTCATGCAGGAAAATTAATTATTAGATATTGAAAATAAAATCTTTTAATTTAGAAATAACTTAATACTATTGATAGGTCAATTTTGACTAAATATATATTTTTGCCCTTGTACTTTTATATTTTTTTATATGATTATCTAAATTTTTTGTTGTTTTAATTATATCCTTAAATTATATATTTTCGAATCAATTACACACATTAATTAGAGCACGCAACATATAAACGCTATAATACCCAAACTACCCCTTACATTCGTGCAAGAGGTCGATCAACAGGAAAAGATCAACGGTCAATCAGCTGTGCCTTTGATGGTTCGTCTCTTCCATGGTATTTCTTATTCTTCGATGGCCACCGCATAAAGCCTCCAATATGCGGCTTGCGGTCTGCAATGGGCACATTGAGCAGCTAATAAAGGCAAAGTTTCATGTCGCGTGTAATCAACGGACAACTGGCAACTAAGGCTGTCGATGGCAATGAAGTTGTAGAGAATAAAAGGATGTGAAGAGGCGACAACAACGACTGGTATTGCAAAAACCCTAGGCTTGTTTCAAAAAATACAGTCAATCGAAGGCACCACCAATTGGAAGGACGAAACAAGAAGTCAATTGTCAAGATAAGACCATTAGTCGATCAAGAGTGCCTTTGATTGTCCATCTTTTTCTTTAGTCAAGCAACCAACCGTTCATTTGACCAACTTGTCTTCCCTTATCGAAGGCTCATTCGCCTCTTTGCCTTCCACCATTGCCATCGACGGCCTCTACACTTTTTGCCACCGCCCAATGACAACCTTTGTATTTTCTGCCACTGCTAATGACAACCTTTGCACCTTTTGCCATCACCAATGCTTTTTTACTGTCGATTGCCCTTCGCCATAGTTAATAGTCATTTTTATAGTCCACCATAATTGTCAGCCTGCACCTTTTTATCTATACTTGTCACGAGCCACATCTCCTGCCTTGTCATCGATCACTAAAGGAATAGTTGTGGTGGAAACAGTGGTCGTGCATAAAGGGTATTTTGGGTATTTTCATTGCATGTGTTTTATGATTTAACCGATGTATGTAATTGATTTGAAAATATATAGTCTAATGGTATAATTAAAACAACAAAAAATTTGAATAATCACAAATAAAACGTAAAAGTATAAGAACAAAAATATGTATTCGACTGGACAACTTTTTTCTTTAAGATAATAACACATAGGTTGGCATAAATAATACAATTATATTTCGATATATTAATAAAATTTATCACACAATTACATAATATCACGCACTTAAATAGAAAAGTCAGTCCCCGAATACAATAATATTTGTGTTCTACAAAATGCATCTTGCGACATTCAAATTGTGGCAAACCATATGCCTGAAAGTCACTCAATTAAATCGTTACGAATATTCTAATCAAGCCCAATTACATAACACATCTAAAATTTGATGACTTGGTGGATCATGATTTTTCTATCAATACCATTTTTTTATAATATATATCTCTTATATAATATATTTGTTGTTTTCAATTCCTTTTGAATTTTTAAATTTTTAAAACATTGAAAATGCGTTTACTTTATTATTTTAAAAAACTCATTTTTGAAAACAATAAAAAAATTATAAAGAAAACCCAAAACAATTGTTGTTTTGAGTGTTTTCAGTGAAAACACACTAAAAATACAAAAATACGAAAAACGCTAACCTCCCCCCGAACCCCCTAATCTCACAGATATCTATTCTCTCTCATCTCTCTCTATCTCTTAAGCCTCGGCCTTCAACCGAGCCTTCCATCTTCGTCGATGCCATGAGTCGCCATCGACCTTGCTCACCACCGCTAAAAGCCATCGTTGATCGCCCACATCCCGCCATTCAATCTTGCTAGTTCCCTCTTGTCTTTTCTCATCTCTCAATCGCCTTCCGCCATCTCCGTCACAACCACGAGCCGCAATCGATCGCCCCCTGCCATTCAATCTTGCTGGTTCTCTTATCTTGATTGTTCCTCATCATTAGATCTAAAGAGATTTGATCTTTGGATCTTGCTAATTTGTGGGTATATTAGTTGATGAGCCATTGGGTGTCGAGTGGTTGCTTATGATCGTCGAAAATCACCGGCCACAGTGGCATATGGCGACTAGCAGTGCGTATATAGGTGTTGGATGAAAATTAAAAATTAGATATACAAAAATTCAACTGTTAAACCTAACCTATTTTTGTGTATGTTAACCCCCTTGATTTGGAGTTTCTAATGATAGGTTCTGATTATATGAATCTTCGGCCGATAGTGGTCGTCGACAATGGAGAAGATGCAAGGCGTTAGAGAATAGAAGAAAAAAAGAAAAGAAAAAAAAAAACACGAAACAATTTTCCAAAATTATAAAGCAAATAGGTTTTTTAGTTTTCTATTTTAAAAAATAATTTTTAAAATGACAAAAAATAACATTTTCAAAAATCTCAAAATAGACACTCAAAATATCAAATAAAAAATGAATTCAAAACTCAAAATCCAAAATTAAAACATGAAAAAAATACTACCGACGACAAAACACAAAATTAGAATGCATTGGCAATGAGTTTTTGTTGGAACATTTGGAATTTTGTATATTCACATGTCCAAATTGATAAATGAATGAATGAAAAATTAATTAAAAAATGATTTGAGGCAAGCGTATTATAATATATAATTTATATTATTGTAAAAGTAAAAGAAATAAAAAAATACAAAATATGCACTATACATTGAATTACGAGGATACACTATGCACGTACTGTATGAGATAACTGATTAAAATTAATAATGTGAAATACTATGCAAGTTACTATTTCAATTCTTAATATATATAAAAGGGTCTATTTCATTATATATTATAAAAATATTATATATTTATATAATTAAGGGAGGCTACAAAGCCTCCCATGGCTTTTCCCTCAGTTAGCCGTCTTTCCTTCTGTCTCTTCTCTCCTTCCTCCGCTATAATAAATAGAGGGCTTCCTCTATTATAAAACAATAAAAAGTGAAAGAATTCACGCTAGAATTATTTTTCTAAAAATTCTCACTCTTCTAATTTTAATAGTGTTCAACTAGTATTTCAATTCGCTATAAGACTCTAAAGTTTTTGTTAACTTCTTAGTCCATAAACCGTTGTATATTGGGAAATAGACACCAATTAGTCTTTAGCATTTTCGATGAGACGACAAATCTATTTTAAGGGAATTATGCGTTATACAATACTCGATTTTATCATCCATTTTTATATTGTTGTACTTTTCTTTTTTTTTTACGAAGTATTATATTATTTTAATATTTTTGTACTATTAATTTAAATATAGTATTATAATAATTATAATATTATAAATATAATTATTATTTGACTAATAATATAATTATTATAGTTGGTTAACAATTTAAAATTTAATTATTGAATGTTGTTTTTGCAGAAAGATCCTAGACAGTTCTTCGTCCAAAGTTGCCTCCATGGCAATCGAAAAATAATGTCGTGTGGCCATTACAACCCAGATTGTATATCCAATTTGATGCCTTAATGGCTTGCAAACGTCATAATAAAGTGGCATTGTTTGGGAGAATGAATAAAAATCAATGTCAGTGACAAATACCCTACTAAAGTTATTCAATCTGTATATTATTTAATAAAATAATTTCACTTGCATGCAAAAGATACCACATGATAACTTTTTAGTAATTTGATGAGTAATATTTTAGTTAAATCAAAATAATCAAATAGAATTTATTTAAATTGTGGATTCAGTTTAGTTTAAATTGGTGATCGATTTAGTTTGATTTTCAAAAATTGGCAATTTCAATTATTTTGACTTGGTTCGATCTTCATATTAAAAAAAAAAATCGAAATAACCAAATTGATTGAATTTTTAAAAACGATGCTGTCTTTGCACTTTATTATTTTGATTTTCTAATTTGTTCAATTTAAGAATTTATTATGTCGGTTTAATTCAATTTTTAACATATATTTGGTCTATCCGATTTAACTAATTCAATCGATTTGATAATAAAACCAAACAAATGCTCACTCTTATTCTTAAGTGAACATTACAAAAACTAACCACATTTCAAATAGAAAATTTGGTTATAACCCCTTCACTAAAAAAATAAAATAAAAAACTTTACCATCAACAAATTTATTACATTCTATAGTCATTTTTGCCGATAGAGTTTCATTGGGCAGTTAAGCCCAAAGTGAGTTTCAATTTTAATTTATTCACACAATTTTCAATTCAAATTTGTCTTAATATGTTCTACTCATAATCACAATCGAAATTGACATCTAAAATAACTATAAAGTGTAATTTGTTTGTCTGAGGAATAAAAACATTTTTTTTCCATAAAAGGGTTAAAAACAATTGTCTCTATTTGAAATTTGAGTTTTTGAAATTAAAAATTTTAAAACATATAATTTGAAATTAACCTATCAAAATATACCTTATAAATTTTTAAATTTGAAATAATTCATTTGAATTTTTTACATTTAAAATTGTATTTTATGGATAAATGATTTTGAAATTTGACTATATATTTCAAATATTTTTCTTTTGAAATTAACACATCAAAGTATGTCTACAAAAGTTCTAATTTTAATTATTCACATTTGATATTATTTCATTTATAATATTTAAAGTTAAAAATTGTGTTATTTGGATAAATAAATTTAAAATAAAAAATTAAATAAAATTATTTTAGATTAACCTATCCATATATATTTTAATTAAAATACCCATGTTTGAATTTATATAATTTAAAATTAATTAATAAATTTTGTTGCACAAAGTTCACTCCTAGCCTCCGACATCCAATGGTGGGAGAAACTCTCTCCATTCAATTGACCAGCTTTTTTAAGTAGTTTCTAGTTCGCTGGATAGTTTATCCTAACTTTTAAAAATACGGTAAAATGTAAGAATATAATAATAATAATAATAGATTACCAATTGAAAAGTAAAGAGGAGGCCAAAAGTGGCTATCGAGCATATTATCAATCTATAATAGTTAAATACATCAATAATCAATAAAATTTGTATTCTATTATTATTTGATCATTAAATTTTAAAATATTATCAGTTATTCATTTTTCAAATTCATTTTTTATCCATTACTCGTTAACTCTTCATTAATTGGGCTAACGGTTATGCACTTGTGTCAAACAAAAAAAACACGTGACGTTGATGTGGGCTGATTGTGCATTAACTTTCAATCATAATTTGCCATATATACTACCCCTAATCCCCACCAAACCCACCACCTCCTCCCTCCCCCATTCTCTCTCTCGCCCTGTCATTGTCACCGGTGTCTCCTCCACTCGCCTACTCTCTCTTGGACCGACCCCCTTTATTTCTTGATTTTGTCGCCATGAAACCCAAATCCTCCTCCTTCCTTCCCCCTACATCATCTTTCTTCCACATCTGGTTTTGCTAGCATTAGTAGACTCGTCGTTGCACCCATTGCACAAACGCCATATCTGCGAAATCAGGTAACCAATGAGGCCTCAATACAAGTAGGTGAGAGAGAGAAAGTGAGAGACAGAGAATAGGCGATAGGCGAGGATGGGTGGAGAAAACGTTGGTGGTAGAGGAAAAGATGAGGGGCAACAGCGGCGGGAAAGAGAGAAAATGAAGGGGGATGGAGAAGGAAGTGGGTTTGGTGGGAATTGAGGGTAGTACACATGATAAATTGTGATTGATAGTTAATGCACAATCAATTCACGTAAGCACCACGTGTGCATAACCGTTAACCCAACTAACGGAAAGTTAATGAGTGACAGATGAAAACTAATTTTGAAATATGAGTGAGTAATGGATAATATTTTAAAATTCAGTGATTAAGTAATAATAAAATATAAAATTATGTGATTATTTATGTATTTAACTCAATCCATAATTTGTAGGGATTATCTTTTTTTTATCCAAGATAGACCTAATCTCCTAGACTAAATGTTTAATTAAATTTTATAATCCCACTTAAACTTGATTAAGTTTAATTAATTAAGTCAATTATGGTTAACTATACCTTAATTATGCTAATCCTTTCCCGTGTTAACCCCTACCTAACTTGAGTTAACTCTTTAAGGTGAATTCTTTTGGTTTTCTAAAGGTTTGCCATGCATGTACAAATCAGACCGATCATCATCAAAATATCCGAACCGTTTTAAAGACCAAACATGATCAACTTGGGCTATTTGCAAGTTATTTTACTTATACCTATTCTGGTTGTGGGCTCTTAATAAACAATTTGGGCCTATCTTTAAAAATTTCCAAGCCTATTAGGTTCAGTTGGGCCAATGTTGAACAACTATTGGGCCCATTAATTAGCATTCAAATGTGCTCTCGGCTCCCCTTTAGCCCAAATGACCCTCATTAGTTCATTCTTGAACTGCGCCTTTCTTAGCACGATTTTTTAAGGTATTACTTATTAATTAAGATATAAGAAAAAAAATGTTAGGCATAAGAAACATTCTAGATATTTATCTTTTTTAATATATTTATTAAATTTATTTGATATTTTTCAAAAAAAATTTCATGTGACCTCTTATTTGACTTTTTTTAGATAAATTTATCTGATGTTTTACAGTTAGATGTAAATTACCTATATCCTTATTTAGGATAATTAATGTTATTTAATATATTTTTAAAATTTAAATTTATTAAATCTTATTTTTATAATAAGGTTGGTTTTAAAATAACTTATTTATTTAAATCTTATAATTAATGTCATTTAATACATTTTTAAATTACTTTATGTTTTGGTAATTTTTTAAATTTAAATGATATTATTCCTTTAACAGATTTTTTAAATTTAAATTTATCTCTCTCTCTCTCTTTATATATATGTATTTTATTATCTAATACAAATTCTCTTCATTAATTTTTTAAATTATTTTATTCAATTTTATATTTTATTATCTATTATGAAAATATGTTTTGACAATTTTCAATTATCTAAGTGGAATTATTTTAATTTCATCAATAATTATTTATATTTTATAAGCCTTTTTAGAATTTATTTTTAAATGAATTTAGAAAATAAAATACTATTTTTATTTTTATTTTTTGACAATTCACGTTAATCATAAAGTATTTTTTTAATCATAAATTTGTTGTTAATGTTAATATATCATTTTGAATGAATTTGATAATAGGAATATTTTAATAAAAAAATATTATTTTAATACTTATCATGTGCATTTAATAAATATATATATAAAAAATATATAGTTCTCAATAAATTTTAAAAAATTTAACAAATAGTTCAATAAAAGTATTGAAATATTTTACAATCTTATCTTAACAATTTTATATTTTAATCTAATTTTTTTAATTTATCTTGATATTATTTTATTTTATTTATTTTAATAAACGTTGCCTATTTATTTTAATAAACTCTGCTCGTCTCATTGGCAATAACTCCATCAGCGAGGACTTAGGTTATTCTCAATGAGGCAAGCAGCGAGCAACCCTAACCCTGAGTGTGTTCTTTTTAATTTATGTATATTTAGGTTATTCTCAATAACCCCGTCGTCTCATTGGACCACTTGAACGAGGACCCAACCAGAAAATCAACGCAGTTCATGGTCAAACATTACTTCTTAATATTTGATTGTCTTTTTTTTTTTTAACAAAGGTCGTGATTGTTGAACGGTCAAACTGGAGTAGTTGAATCAATCATTTTTTAAAATTTTATTTTTGTCCTTTATTTTATTTTTAAATATTAAAAATATAATAATAATTTGAGATATTTCAAATAATTTAATTTTAACTATTTAAATACCATCATTATTGTCATAATATATGAATAATTTTTATTTAAATTTTAATTTAAATATTTGATCATGGATTTTATTCTAAGCCAAATTCATATTTTTTTTTTGTAAATTTACATGAAAAGCCTACCACTCTCCTAAACTTTATATTTGATATATTACATAATTAATTTTTATAATTTATACATATTAACTATTTAATTATTCAATTAATATTGAGTGTGTAATAAACTTACCATTAAACATGTAAAAAAAAAGCAACAAAATACTATGCCTAGTAATTGTCAGATTATAAACTCACAAATAGATAGGTTGTTAATTGCCGATCAAAACAAAAAAAATAGAGAAAAATGGGTCGATTACAACTTTGCAAGTCACTAATTAGAGCAAAGATAATGGATTAAGATTGGTTGAGATAATGACAGCCAATAAGAGACTCATTTTTTCTATTTGGGTTGATGGAAAATGGAAGACTAGAGGCATGAGTAAAGACAATAATCAAAAATGAAAAGGGAATGAAGGATCAGTTCAGTCGATTCTTTTTATGTTTTTTCTTTCTTCTATTTTTTTTTCTTTTCAGCTCATCTTACTTGTAATTTATGTATTATTTTAAACAAAATTAGGTGGTCGATAAATATAAATTATAACAATTAAATATTAAATATGTCAAATTTAAAATTTAAGGGGATGATAGACTTTTTATGTAAAATTCAATAGGGAAAATACGAGTTTTGACTTTTATTTTATTTTTATCATAAATTTGGTATTAATATTATTGTATAAATGTTTTCAATTGTAGGATAATTAATATCACTTAATAAACTTTTAAATTGATTAAGTCTTGAGTGATAATTTTATTTTTAAAATTTATATAACATAATTTTAATCAATATAAATTAGGTTGGACCCAGAAGCTGCGAACCTCTTATTTTTCCAAGTCAATGATGTACAACAATATTAAAATACAAAACCTAAACATTAAAAAAAATATAAATGATGATATATGATAATGATAATCAGAAATCTGGAAATTCTCATTATAATAATCATACCCAACTGTTCCAAGCGAGATGACAGCCAATGAGTGGCAATGAATGAATGAATGGCATTTGTATTAGGTAGCCCTGTAGATTTGTTACTTTCTTTTCTTTCTACAGAACCGAGTGATACTTTCAAAATAGAGGAGGAAGCAAGCTACAAACTTAATGGGTGGTCTCCATGCCACGCGTCAAGCCACTGAGCGGTCTAAACCTGGGAACGATAATTTGACATCAAAACGTAAATTCACGGTTTGGCTTGGTCCTGTCTCTTCAACAAGTATAAATAAATATAATCAAAACCTTCTGTGATAAAATAAATGACGTTGATGGCTAGATAAGTTAATGGCTAAGAGGAACGTGTCTTAAATGAAAATAGACAATCCCTCCTAATATGGGATTAAAATGGAACGTGAGTTAATTATAAGTAGTCAAGTGTTATATCTTTAAATATTTCAGTTTATATATATATATATCAATACGTTTTTTAGTTCTAAAAATATATTTTCCTACTTATTTACTGAATTTAAGTATTATTGACTCATTATGAATAGACGTTTAATAATCTTTTTTAATTGCAAGTCGTAGGCTGAGCTGTACTATTTTATTTGGAGTCTTCGTAAAATATTTATTATATATATATATATATATATTTGTTAGTCGTCTTTACAGCAAATTCCAGCACGCATTCAGACCAAGTAGACCGTGCAGGCCTGCACTGTCCGCACAAGTAGCCAGTGGCCCCCTGTACTTAATCCCCATCAATGAAGTAACTGCAATATTTTTTTAATTATAAAATCAATTACTTATACAAATTATTTAGTTAAAATGACGTGGTTGATCTAAATTTTAGTATTTAAAATAAAAGTTTAAAAGTTAACGATTAGCAACTAAAATATGAAGATGTTTTCATACAAAGTTTTAATGTTTGGGAATGGTTAATGTGAGATAAATATATATATTTTTTTAATATATAGAAAATGTTTAGTTAAGGAAAATGAAAAATTAAAGTGAGACCGAATTGCTTTGTTTGGTTCAAAGAAAAATAAAGTTTTTTTTTCCTTTTTTATGGGGACAAAAAAGAACTATTATATAATCATAATTGTTATCACACAAAAATTCAATGCAATAATTTATGGGATTGAAAAAATAAACCAAATGGTGGGTACTAGTGTTAATTAATTATAATATTATATATTATATGATACTGTTAATAAAAGAGAAAATATATTTATATGCATATAATATGATGAAGTTTGTATTTGATTCGATTTGATACAGTTTTCAAGTTGAGTTCAATTTTTTGTGGTGATTATACAAAGTGCTTATTTTTTTAGAACATTAAACTAAAATTGAATCAAAAAAAGCAAAGACCGATAGATTTTTTAATTTCCTCATTCTGAATACACGCCGCTAAAAGTTGGCACAAAGATGATAAAAGAGAGATTGCTCATAAAAGGACTGGTTTATGGAAAAAAATAAAAAAAAATCTTGAAGGTGGCACCCACCGGAAAGACCGGACGGACAGTAACCGGAGGGAATCGCACCCATTTGAATTTGTTTCCGGTTGGTCAGGTTGGGACCGGCAAAACACAAAGAATTTGATTGGGCTCGTTTGTCATTTGTCATTTCTTAGACTCTACTCGCTTGGACTCGTTACGTTTACGAGTCTCCCTTTCCATGTCTTTTTCTTCAACCCCCCTCTCTCTCCGTATCTGCTTTTTTTCTGTCTGAAATAAAAGAACTGCCAATATCTATATAAAATGAAAATAAAACTCAAGAAAGAAAAGACGGCATCCGCCCTAGAAGTCTCCGCGAAGCTTCGTTTTCTTCCCGGCCCCATCTCTCTCCCCTCTCGTCTCTCTTCTCCTCCTCCTTCGCCTCTCTGATCATAGCGCATCGTGGACTCGCAACTCCAACGAAGTTCTCTCGTGTCCACTACCAAAAGTCTTTGAGCCGGTAATGATCTATCTCCATATTTCTCTGCATTCGTTTTTATTGACTTCGCTTGTGTTCTTATTCAGTCGTGGCCTAATTCTGCATTTCACCAAGTATCCGGAAAGCATAGGATATGATAGGATCCAAGTGAAATTGTACTTTTTGCCTATTTGGATGAGAGAGTTGTCTTGATTAGAATCGAAGACTGTTTTGTTAGTTCTATGTAGTTATCTGTCAGATTGAAAGTTTCTATGTTTTACTTTGATTGAATTACAGAGACTGATTTTGATGCCTTTTGCGGAGAAGTGAAAATGATATAGGGAAGACAAATACGAGGTTGTTTTCGTGAAATGTGTTTCAGACTTTCAATGCTTGTTACATATTTGTTCTGATAAAAGTTTTGTTGATCTGGATTATAAAGTTTATTATAGAAGTCTTATATCTGCGTTGAGAAGCTAAACAAGAAATAGTGTATTCCTAGAATGTTTGTTGATTTGGATTTTAAAGATTATGAAAAGTTTGAAAGCAAATTTTGAGGGTTATGTATTTTAATTTTCTTCTAACAAGAGGAATTTTGGTTGGAAGTATTCGGTTCTATATCCATGGGTCAATTAACTATTGAACCTTTGGTAATTATGTGTGCATGTCGTTTAGTCCAAGTTATGGCCCTTACTGTTTAGGATAATTTAATTTACTTAACGTTATTGCAATTTTTTAACTGTAGGGTTAAATATGAAGTCAGTTTATATGTTAACCGATCTCGACCAAGTGGGTTTTATTCAATAAACCCTCTCAGAATTAAAGAAAAGGAATTTTTTTACCATTAACTGTTGGGAAGAGAGGACTAAGGTTACTGTTTCTTTTATTGAAAAAATGTAGCTCTTCAATGTGAGGAGCTAAGATATTAACATTGCATGTGTTGTTCCCAATATTGCACGACCATTTTCTTATATGTCATGCAGTATTAGCTAGTTAAAATTTCAACTTTATTTTTGCTCTTTAGTTAATACTTCAATTGCTTTGAAGAGTAGAGATATATCTAAGCAGACTCTGTTGTCTTAATATCTCCAGGTTTGCTGCCCAGCACTTAGTGGATGATATACTGATAACAACTTTAGTACATGAATATGAAGCACCAGTAATTTTCTGATTACTAATTCAGAGGTTGAGAATTTAGTGTTCACGTTGTCATATATTGCTAAAGTCATGAATTACAAGCAAGAGAAGTTTGTGAGGTTAGTTTTTTACTCCCTATACCTTGTAAGGACTATTTCGAGTAATTTTGTTATTGTTTGGTGATGCCCTAAATTTATCATATCTCATTACTGTTGAATTCCATCTTGTAAATGCTTATCTTGCATGTAGAAGGAAATATATCAGAGACTGGATTAATTTTTCTAGCCAAACAGCAAAATATTAGCATTCCAGAAAAGTCCAAACACATTGTTGGTAGCACCAGGCAAACATTATTTCTTCCAGGAAAAACATTATTACTAGTGGTCTCGGCACCGGTGTGGCATCACCATTAAAATACAGAGTTTTCATATGCAAAATTCCCAATGCAGACTTCACCAGCTCTGTGAAATTCACTGCTTTTCTTTGCATACCATTGCTCGATACACCACATATCATGGTATGAACGGAATTTGTTTAAAAATGTCAAGATCCCTGGGCAGAAGACTTGAACTTGTGATCTTGAAAGTTGAGATGACAACAATGTATTGTCATTGAAAAATCAACTGTAATATGATGAGGTAGTGGTCAGAAAGAACCACAGGGGAAATTTCCAGCTTTAGTCCTGATTGCAGAAGATATTGCCACAGAAGGATGGTTATCTGGCCAAATGTAATATCCTAATCTATATTGCAATTTGGATGATTTTACTTGGTTTGGTACATTAAGTGTTAGATGGTAACAATGTTTCTCTGGCCTCTCTCCCAAGTTATGGTCTGTCCATGACCCTGCAAGTGATTCATTGTTTTGGGCCTGTTTGATTGGCTCTCCTGTTCAGTTTTTAGTTTTTTTTTTTCCCAAAGTTTTGGGAATGAAAATAGAAAATAGCGTTTGATTACTTGTTTTCTATTTCAAAAATTTTGAAAACTTTTGTAGAAAATGGAAATGTCAGAAATAGGTTTCCACATTTTCCATTTTGTTTTCTTTTTCTTCCCCTACCCACCATTTCTCTGCTCCTTCCCATGACTGGTAATGTTTGTTGCTAGTCAGAGTTGTCAGGGACTCCTACAGAGTTGTTTGGTTTGGCAATTACCACTTGTGGTGGAGAGTAGGAAGAAGAAGAAAAAATTACATGGAATCAAAAGAAGACCTAAAACAAAATAAGGTATCAATAACATCATGTTTTTCATTTTTTAAACTGGAAAAGGAAACTGAAAATGAAAAAAAATGAAAGGTTGTCTAATTTCCCCTTAGTTTTGCTTTTTGTTTTTGGTTTTTTGCCCCCTTTCGCTTAACTTCATTTAGAGCGGTCATCTATGCTAGCAAATTGTAGATCATCCATTTTTTCTTTTCTTTAGACTGGATGTTGTTAATGCTTTGTGGCCAATGCTCTCTTACTTTTGGTGTAGCTGTGCTTGATTTTTGAGTTTTTTGTTTCACCTTCAGGTTTCAGGACTGGAAATCAGAGAGAAGTGCAGAGGAACAATTCTCTGTAAATCATGGAGTGGGTTTGGAGAATTTTAGAACAAAAATAAACTCAGTGTCTGATAAGTTTCAAAGAGGCTTGGAAAGTGGTTCAGATAGGATTAGAAGCTTAACGAGATTGCTGAAATCCTTTTCTTTAAGTAGGGTTGCGAGTAAACAATTGGGTTCCAGGAAGAAGATTCTTGATCCACAAGGGCCATTTCTTCAGAGGTGGAATAAGATATTTGTATTGTCATGTGTGCTTGCTGTTTCTATTGATCCTTTATTCTTTTACATTCCTGTGATTGATGACAACAAGAAGTGCCTTGGGTTTGACCGGAAATTGGAGGTCACGGCTATAGTTCTGCGTTCTTTCACTGATATCTTTTATATAACTCACATTATCTTTCAATTTCGAACTGGTTTTATTGCACCTTCATCTCGCGTATTTGGAAGAGGTGTTTTGGTTGAAGATGCTTGTGCAATAGCAAAAAGATATTTATCCTCATACTTCTTGATTGACATTCTTGCAGTTCTTCCATTGCCACAGGTAAGAGAGATTTCTTGCGGTGAAGTTATATTTCTTTGCTGTTACATAAATTGTCCCAGAAAATTGGAGATTCTATTTCCAGAAAGTAATGGTTGGGTCCAGATAAGGTGTAACTATTGGATTCATTAACAGTTGTTCCTTGCTTCTGACCTGGTCAAATTCTTTGGCAACAGAATCTGCCAATGGATGTTGTATTAGGGTTTGATTTATACATGCGTGGATGAATGATAATTTCTTCCTGGCATATGACCTCACATATGCAGAGTGAATTGTCATAAGATAAGTAATAAATTGGATACTTCACTCTGTCTTAAGACCAATCCAAAGTTCTGTGATTTCTTGGTTTGGGTCATCTGATATGTGAAATCTCTCTAGCACGGGTATCCGGTGATTAGTTTTTGAGTTGTTATGTTCTGTTTTGACTTTATTTTTTTGAAGAATCTTTCCAAAATTTCAAGTTGGAATATTTTTTTTTATCTCATTTATAAAGAACACTAGCTACCTGTTTCACTATTTATGTGTGTGTCTTTTGTCCAAATCTTTCCAGGTGGTTATTTTAGTTGTCATCCCACACTTGGGAGGGTCAAGATCTTTAAATACAAAGAATCTGTTGAAGTTTGTTGTTTTCTTCCAATACATACCAAGGGTTCTTCGAGTTTATCCTCTGTACAATGAAGTCACAAGAACCTCTGGCATACTTACTGAAACGGCTTGGGCTGGAGCTGCATTTAATCTCTTCCTTTACATGCTTGCCAGTCATGTAAGTTTGGGTGCAAGCTTCACTTACATATTTATCGTTGACATCAAATGTACTTTAAGCTTAACTGAAATATATGGTCATCTACTTTTGCGTAATGTTTGTTAGGTTTAAAGTTCTAAATGAATTTCCCTTGCACCAATTACTTTGTTCAATGCAAAGGTTATCCTAAGTTTCTATGATGTTGAACTGCAATTTAAAAATTGATTTCATTTAATTTTATATGTACTTGAACTCTTTTTGTATTGACCAACCTCTGATTACATGTGATTTGACGTCTTTTAGGTGCTTGGAGCCTTTTGGTACTTGTTTTCAATAGAACGAGAAACTACATGCTGGAAAGAAGCTTGCGGAAATCAGACTGAATGTTTTGATTCTTCTGTCTACTGTACAAATAGCATGGGATTTAAAGACTTCCTGAATAATTACTGTCCTGTACAGACAACTGATAATAACACTTTCGATTTTGGAATTTTCCTCGATGCTCTTCAGTCTGGTATTGTTGCATCAGAAGATTTTCCCCGGAAATTCTTTTACTGCTTTTGGTGGGGCCTGCAAAATCTGAGGTATGCATGGTTAAGAGCCTTTTTAGTTTTAATAGAGTAACTCTTATAGAATTTTTTTTTATCAAAAAAGCATAAACATGTCATACTACTATAAGGAATTTGTTTTCACGTGGGTCCTAGTTTTAGAAATGGTGCATCCATTGAAGCATCATATTGTTTGATTCGATGAATTTTACATCGGCTGTGGGCTACCTAATGCAACCCTCCTTTATATGGGCATGGGTAGGCTGTAAATAGGAATCCTTGGTGAGGAAAGAATAGATGATATTAGTTCAAACATGATATTTGTGCCATTGCAAGCTGGACTGTTGCTTGTTCACTCACCCTGAATCATTCCTTTTGTTATACTACATGCCATTGTATTCTATTTCACATTCTTGACATTTAAAGATGTTTTTCCCCAACTTGTGATTGCTAGATGTTTGATGTTATAAATCTTGCTAGCTTGATCACATTAAGACTAGCCATGACTGCACATATGATGTGTGTAAAATCTTCTATAAATGTTAAAGATTGCAATAAAAGTGAAAATACTTTTGGAGGACATTGACATCAGCCTCTAAAGACATACAAGAGGCGTTCTAAGACTTGTTCTGAGGCCCAAGCATTGAAACGAAGGCATTCCTAGTATGAGGCTCCTTGATATAAATTAAAAGGATATTAGATTCAAATAGATTACTTCCTCATGAGACAAGAGGGTCGGTTATGTTGTAGAGATTGTAAGGTGATACTGGGGGAGTGTTTGACTACTCAACATAGACTTTTGGTAGTTGAGGTCCAAATAAGAAATTGGAAGAGAAAAAATCACTTAAAACAAAATTCAAGAATTAGGTGGTGGGATTTAAAAGGGGAGAAACAATTAATCTTCAAAGAAAAATTAAGGGGTGGAAGGGAATGGAATGGAGAAAGACATACAAACCAAATGTGGAGGGAAATGTCTACTGCTCTGAGAAGCACGGCAAATGTAGTTTTTGGAGAGACAAATGGTAGAGCCCCAAATCTTAAGGAGTCTTGGTGGTGGAATGAAGATGTACAATTGAAAATTAGAAATAAGAAAACTTGCTATAAGGCTGTATATCAGTGCAATAATGAAGAAAACCTAAAAAATTATAAAGAAGCGAAAAAGGCAACAAAAAGAGTTGTTAGTGAAGCAAGGTAAAAAACATATGAGAATCTATATAAACGATTTGATACAAAAGATGGAGAAATGGATATATATAAATTAGCTAAAGCAAGAGAAAGAAAAACAAGGGATCTAAACCAAGTGAAATGTATAAAAGATGAAAACAAAAATGTATTAGTGAATGAGGGAGTGATTAAGGAGAGATGGAAGGAGTATTTCACAAAATTATTCAATGATAGTGGGAACACAAGAGTTAGGTTGGGACATCTTAGTAACTTCGAAGGGAACGTGAGCTATACATTTTATCGATGCATAAGTTCAAAAGAAATAAGACAAGCATTAAAAAAGATGAAAAATTATAAGGCGGTGGGACCGAATAATATACCAATAGAAGCATGGGAGAAGATGGCATCTCCTGGCTAACGGAATTATTTAACGCGATCCTTAAATCAAAAAAGATGTCAGATGAGTGGAGGAAGAGTACTTTGGTTCCTATATATAAGAACAAAGGAGATGTTCAAAACCGTGAAAATTACAGAGGAATTAAGTTAATGAGCTATACTATGAAATTTTGGGAGAGAGTAATAGAGCAGAGGCTTAGAAAATAAACAGACGTCTTGGAAAATTAGTTTGGTTTCGTGCCTTGTAGGTCAACAATGGAAGTTATATATCTACTGAGATGGCTAATGGAAAGGTATCGGGATCATCAGAAGGACCTGCATATGGTGTTTATAGATCTAGAAAAGGCCTATGATAGGGTCCCTAGAGAAGTATTATGGAGGGTTTTAGAGAAGAAATGAGTCTGAATTGCCTATATACAAGCCTTCAAGGACATGTATCATGGTGCAGAAATAAGGGTCAAAACATGCAGAGGGGGTACTGAACCGTTTAAAATTATAATGAGACTGCATTAAGGTTCTGTACTAAGTCCATACTTATTTGCTTTAGTATTGGATGAACTCACTAAACATATTCAGACAGAGGTGCCATGGTGTATGCTATTTGCAGATGACAGTGCTGGTGGATGAAATAAAAGAGGGAGTGAACACTAAGTTTGAGTTGTTTAGAAACAATTTAGAATTTAAGGGATTTAAATTAAGTAAAAGGAAAACAGAATATATGGAATGCAAATTTAGTAAGAATGCAAGAGTGGAAGATATTATAATAAAATTAGAAGATCAAATCATACAAAGAAAAAATCATTTTCGATATTTGAGATCAGTGATTAAAAAAAATGGAGAAATTCACGAGGATGTCACGTGTAGAATTAAGGCAGGTTGGCTAAAATGAAGAAATGCATCGGGGTGTTATGTGATGATAAAATCTCATTAAAATTGAAAGAAAAATTCTATGGGACAGCTATAAGACCACTTTTGTTGTATGAGTCAGAATGTTGGGCAATCAAATACCAGTATGAGCAAAAGACGAGCGTAGTGGAGATGAGGATGCTAAGATGTATGTGTGGCCATATAAGAAAAGATAAAATTAGAAATGAGGTTATTCGTAATAAGGTAGGAGTAGTGCCAATCGAGGAAAAGATGAGAGAGATTAGACTAAGATGGTTTGGTTATGTGAGAAGAAGACCAAGAGACGCGCCTGTGAGGAGAGTTGATGAAATGGAACAATTAGTCAAAAAAGAGGTAGAGGTAGACCTAAGAAGACTTTAGGAGAGACATTAAGTTTGATATAAAGTGTATGAGCCTAAATGAAGATATGACAAAAGACAGAAATACATGGAAGTCTAGAATTCATGTAGTTGACCCCATATAGTGGAATAAAAGGTGGATATGTTGTTATTATTAGATTCAAGTTGCCGGTTTAATTTCAATACTAGCATGGAAATGGTTTAGTTAGAAGAAAAACAGTTAACTAGTTAGTTACTGTGATATGTAATTTTACATGAACTTTCATTTTATATACATGCCCTACTGTCAAAGATGGATCTTCTTTTAGCTTGTATGCTGGATGTTTGAAGTTGAAGATGAATCTTATGGGCCCGATGCCATTACTTTAGATGGTTTAATTACTATTGAAGGAGGTGAGTGGTTGAAAATAGAGGTGATTATGCCACATTTACTTGGAAGGGGTTGTCTCTGAATCCCATTTACCTCACTCACCTCTCACAATTCTAGGCCACAATTATGGTCTGGATGAGCATAAACTCTTCAGAGTCCTGTTTTCCTTATATTTCCTAATCTCTTGAGGTTTTGCACTGATTGCTGGATTTTCAAAGCACTCGGCATTAATCAATGTTTCTTCACAAGCATGAGATGTGATATAACCAATGCTTAATTCCTCTCTCTCATCCATATTCAAAGTCCGTAGCATTTTCTACTGAATTTATATATTAGTAAATGTCTATCCTTACAGTCACTTTATAGTTCTTAGAAATGATTGCATTCTGGTTTGCATTTGTGCTTATTTTCAGCACTTAGCATAATTGGCCTTGCCCTTATTTCATTAGATGTCTTTTGAATTGATAAGGAGAATTGCTACTTCTAAAATTAAGTTGTGATCATATTTTCATTTCTTGAAATTTGCAGTTCTCTTGGTCAAAATCTCAAAACAAGTACGTATGTATGGGAAATCTGCTTTGCAGTTTTCATTTCTATCGCCGGCTTGGTGTTATTTTCATTTCTCATAGGAAATATGCAGGTTAGTTTTGAACATTTATATGTTATTCATCTTGGTTTGTTGCTTGTCAGATTGAGAATGTGTGATTTCTAATTTGTGAATAGGGAACAGCCCAAACATTTTTAACATAGTATCGAGGTAAACGGAGAAAAAGTGGTTCACTGGATCCAAAAAAATGAATCAAGATGATACCCAATCACCTAATACTCAATTGCTGTGGAAGAGTGCTTTTGTCTTGGCACTTTTAGGGCAATGGAATAGTAGGTTGCTTAAATGGTTCCAGGGAACAGTCATTGACACTGTCTTCATGACACTGGATGATCCTTCTTTAATTACAGTTCTGTGACTTTTTCAAATTTTGATTCCACTATGTTGTAACAACAGCTATCTTAGAAGCTTATACGCATTTGAAAATGCCATGATTTTTAATATTTAAAGAATTGGACATGCTTTCAACAGTTGGGGAATATGCTTGTAATTTTCACATATAAAATACATTGGAAGTATAAACAAACTAACTGGCCAATAAATTGAAATAGAATTATTTGAATCCTTACCTATTAATCCTCCTCTATGCTTTTTGAGTTAAGAGCCCTAAATATTATTTTTGATAAGTTCGTGAAATTCATGATATATGTTAGAAGTTTTTGTCCAACTTAATTTTAGATAGCATATGGAAAAAAAAAAATTTCTTACTATTTGGGATAGTAAGAAGTGATTTCTTGTAAGTTAGATAACACCATGCATATGTATTTATAATGCATAAAGGTGAAGGAATTATTGGCATCAAATTGTTAGTTTGATCCCAATACCTTCTCTTGTCTGGATTCTTGGAGAATTACTTTGTCATGTTTCCATGCAAGCATCATGCTCAGATCTGCATTCTTGTCTTGGGCACCTAATTTACTTTTGGTGTAACAGACATATCTGCAGTCCACGACCATAAGGCTGGAGGAGATGAGAGTCAAAAGGCGAGATGCAGAACAGTGGATGTCCCATCGTTTGCTCCCTGATAATCTAAGGGAGCGAATCAGGCGGTATGAACAGTACAGATGGCAGGAAACTAGAGGTGTTGATGAAGAGAATCTGATCTGTAATCTCCCAAAGGATCTTAGGAGGGACATAAAGCGGCATCTGTGTTTGGCTTTACTCATGAGAGTGAGTATCTTTTTGTTTCTCTCTTTCCCCCTCTCAATTATAAATCTTCATAATGTTGGCAGTCTTGGTTGCGATGAATCAGTTGCCTCAAGGTAGTTCACATTTCAATTTGGCTATGCAAGTTCCTTTTTTCCCATCATCCATTTCCCCCCTCGATTGTCTTGATCAAGGGAGTCTGTTTCCTTTATATCTCTTTCCCCCTCCCCACTAATATAAAGTAGATATCTTCATATTTTTCACTCACAGCCTCTGTTCGGATGAATCACTTGTCTCAAGGGAGTTCATGTTTCAATATAGCTGTCTTTCTTTATCCCCTCAACTATCTCGTTTGGTGATTCCAAAAGTCTTCTGGTGGTGGTCTCTGCAAATCTTTCATTTCTTATATTTTATTTTTATTTTTTCTCTGCTTTTGCTATTGATAAGATTTAAACTTTCAGCAACATACTTCTAAAATTTAGATGAGTTTGCTATTTAATGCCTTGTATCGTTTGCAAGAGAGCGAGGGGGTGACAATGCACTGCAATAGTTGGACGATATTTTGGTTAATCCTTTCTGCATTATGAATGACGTAAACTAACAGGATTTGTAGATGATGAGTTAGATCTAACACATTTTTTTGGAATGTTTATAAGGTCCCAATGTTCGAAAAAATGGATGAACAACTGCTTGATGCATTGTGTGACCGCCTAAAACCTGTTCTCTACACAGAAGAGAGCTTCATTGTGCGAGAAGGAGATCCAGTTGACGAGATGCTCTTCATTATGAGGGGAAAATTGTTTACTGTGACTACTAATGGTGGAAGAACTGGCTTCTTTAATTCAGAGTATCTCAAAGCTGGAGATTTTTGTGGCGAAGAGCTTCTCACCTGGGCTCTGGATCCCCACTCCTCCTCTAACCTCCCAATCTCTACGAGAACAGTTGAAGCCCTCTCGGAAGTCGAAGCATTCGCCCTAATGGCCGATGACCTGAAGTTCGTCGCCTCACAATTCCGGCGACTAAACAGCAAGCAGCTCCGCCATACCTTCAGGTTTTACTCACAGCAGTGGAGGACGTGGGCAGCTTGTTTCATACAAGCAGCATGGCGCCGGTATTGCAGGAAGAAACTAGAAGAGTCTCTCCGGGAAGAGGAAAACAGGTTGCAAGATGCACTGGCCAAGGGTGGTGGGAGCTCGCCGAGTTTGGGTGCCACCATCTACGCTTCAAAGTTTGCCGCCAATGCTCTCCGGCTTATTCGGAGGAGCAGCACACGGAGAGCAAGGGTGCCAGAGCGAATACCGCCGATGCTGCTTCAAAAGCCGGCGGAGCCAGATTTTACTGCTGAAGATAAATAGGCCAACTCAAAATCCACTTAGTTATAACTACTTTTGGTTTGGTTTAGAGAAGGTGATACTGGAAAATGGGTGGTGAAATAATCGTAGTTTCTCTGGTATCAGGGCCCTTGTATATAATAAATATTGTGTTGTATAATGATAATCTCCTGTTGTTTGCTCTTTCTTGTGATGTGTAAGTTTTCTCCTGTCGTAGTTTCCAAGATTGGATTTCTTTAATGTTCTCTTGATTTCCTTTTTTCTTTAAATTTTTTAAAGGTGGGTGTGGTCTTTATTGCTTTCTACAAGAAATATTACCCTTCTTTAGTCAAAGTTTTCTGAAATACAGAGATTTCTTTGTTGTTGGCTGTCTGGAAATTTTCCTCCTTCCAAACTCCAGTGAGTGTCATTCAGAAAGTCATTTAAAACAACAATATGATAAAATATTGAAAGAAATAAGATGTTTTTTAGTTTTAAGCTCCAGTTTTAGGTTTGACTTAGGTTGCCCTAAGGGGTAGTCATGTTGCCAGCTAGCATATTAGGATATAGGTTTGATTTGATTTTTTTTTTAAATTTATACTTTTTTTGGACTTTTAGGTAATTATACTTGGAATAATTTTGATAGGATATTTTATTTTTTGATTTATTTTATTTAGATCTTAGATTTTCAAGTTTTATCGTTAAGTCTTATTTTTTACTTAGTTTACACAATTGTATTTAGGTTAATTATATTTTAATTAAGATTTTAGTGTATAAATAAGATTATGATAAAATAAAAAGTCAAGTTTTTGGTGATGGCTTGTATTATTGGCAACTATGAAGGATGTGATGACTGACTGAAGACGATAATAATTGTAATAAAAATTGATTATTCTTATATTTTGTGATTTTTTTTAAATTATTAAATATAATAATATTATCAAGAACAAATAACTTTTAACTCTTGAAGACTATTGTCTTTGTTGTAGTTCGGGTGCTTGTATCGATGATCCATTTACTTATAATTTCAAAACAAAATAGTAGATTTAAAGGTATGGGCGTAAAATTAATAAATATAAAAATCTCTCACATATATCTATCTCCAATATATTTTTAAATTGAAATATGTAAGAACCTTAAGATTCACCATCCTCTATTTGTTAAACCCAGCAAAGACGATGCTTAAATTAATATTTGGAATACACTCAACCTAGCAATTGATAGACTTGACTTGTTTATTCTATATTCTATCCACGCTTTTAAGCTTGCCACTGATTGGAATTCTTTGATTGGTGGGACTTTCTGTGTTCTGCCAAAGAATTTCACAATTTGTTGTTTATTTGTTATTGGATTCAATATGTTGTGATAATTATTTGCGTTGTCTATATATATATATATGCATATATGGTGTCCATTGATACTAATGCTTTATCCTGACACCATGTCAATATTGCTAGTGTCTTGTTCATATTAGGTTTCGTACCTGTCAAATTGAAATCACTGTTGATGAAGCTTAAGATGTGGTGATCAGAATGCATCTGTGGAAAAAGATTCCCAAATATATTTTCGCTTTCGCTTTACTCAGATGTGATCTTTTATTATATTCTATATGGGTGATTTACAAATGCCCAATTCAGATTTTATATGTGGTAGAAGGTATTCACGAGTGCAGCAAACCTAATAACATTATTTGGCATTGAAAAGCCTTGATATCGAGCAGCTCAAGGAAGATCCTTCTTCTATTGGTCTTTCTGAACTTAAAGAGACCACCAATGGCAAGATCTTTCTTCTTTCTTCTAGAATCCGGATGTTAGAAAATCCGAAATCTGGGCCTTTAAACTGGTGAAGGCCAGCGCATTTCTACTGAGAAGAGTTCGAGTAAACAAAGAGGGGTGGAGATTTACACTAAATGGAATGAGGAAAAAGGCATCCTTTAATAAGAAGTCGTGGAGAACTCTCTACTCTCATGTCAAGGTAATAAATAGTTGGCGAAGAAGTGCTAAAAAATGAAACATTTATAGTTGATCTTCTGGAAACAGGAGCGCCACGCCATCATTCGTATCAACCGTGCGCATGGAAGCCCCAAGTGTTTGGAGTGAGATAATCAGAAGGGTTAGAAGAAGTACTCAAAATGCTGGAAAAACCATGTCGAATTCTTATATATGGATATAGCAGGACGAGAGCTCCGAAAAGACAAGCTCAAAGCTGATCCGTGCTTGTGCTTGTTTCTACGTAGACGGGCCAAGAATTTCTCAGTAAGCTTGAGGTTGGCGATACCGTAACAATACATTATCTGACGCTGGAGGAAAGCGAGGAATGCTGAAGATTTGCAATAAGTTTGCCGTGTTTGGGATTCGTAGGAGTGTGTTCCACTTCCAGCAGGGCTGCTGCTTGTGTTGAGTCAGGAACAAAATTATTTGCTAAGGCAATCTCAAGCCCTCACTTCGAAGGATCTTATGGAGTTTGCTGCTCATGCTGAAATTGTTCCACACCAAGATATAATGTTCTCTTTACTGTTTCGAATCTTTTTTAAAAAAAAATTATAAGAAAAACTCAAAACAATAAAATTATTATGGCTGCCGAAACACTGAAAAAAAGAGATAATTTATTTATTTATTCGTATTTTATTTTTGTAATAGGAAAAAATATTATAAAATCTACCAACTTTAAAATGTGTATATTTTTTAATAATATATTAGTATTAAATAATTTTAATTTACTAAATAATTAAATTTATTAAATAAAATATTATTACAAAAATATTTTCAAAATTTCAAACAGAATTCATTTTTTAATTTTCTGTTTTGAGAAATAATTTTTCAAACAAACAAAACGCATTTTCTATTTTTTGAAAATAAACTATCAAAATAAAAAATTAAAAATAAATTTAAAATTAAAAATTAAAAATTAAAATTCAAAGATAACGGAGTTTGTTTTCAAAAACATAATTTTGAAAATAAAAAAAAAATTATAAAAAAAACTCAAAACAACAAAATATTTTGAGTGTTTTCAGCAAAAACATGTTAAGAAATTTAAAACATGAAAAACAAACACCCCCCCCCCCCCCGCGAGTCTCTTTTTCTTTTTCTACACTCACTGCCTACTCCACCATCTCCTCATCCTTTCCATTCTCAAGACGGCCAGCCATTGACGCTGCTATTGACGACCAAGGGCTTTGGTCATCACATCCACATCACCATCGCCATAGCTTGCATCGTCGTCGCCCACACTAGATCAACCTCGACCTTGAGAGAAAAACCCGCCACCACCATCACCCCCCCGTCTCCCCTGCCAACGTCGCTCGCACCCACTTGGTTGCCTCCACCTTGTCGGCCATAGAAACCCACCCCACCACTCACACTGCTGTCGGTCTTGCCACTGCCATCTTTCTCTCTTTATCCACCATATCTCTCTCTCTATCCACCTTGCTTGTCCAAAAATTGGGTTTGGCCAAAAAATTGAGCTAAAATCTATAAATATTCGACTATTAGATCTTGCTAATTTTTGAATATATTAATCAATGGGGATGAAGGTAATTGAGTGGCTACCTCTGATAGATGAAAATCACTGACCACGGTGGCCGATGGTGACTAACAATGTGTTTTTCAATTATGATCAAAAATTAAAAATTATATCTATAAAAATTCAACCGTTAAATTTGACTCATTTTGTATATATTAACTCTCTTGTCTTGACGTTTCTAACGATAGGATCTAATTATGGGAATCTCTAACCAGCGATGGACACCAACGACCGTTGGTGGCGACGATTGTTGCTAGTTTAGGAATAAAATATTATCAAATAATTTTTTAAAAATTTTAAAGTAAACAAATTTTTTAATTTTTCGTTTTGAGAAATAATTTTTTACAATAATAAAAAAAAAAACGCATTTTCAAAAATTTCAAAACAAACACTCAAAACACAAAAGTGAAAATAAATTCAAAACTCCAAATTAAAAATTGAAACACGAAAAAAATTCTATCTTACCTTCTAAGGTGAAATTTGTGATCAATAAGGACTATAAATTGAAAGAAGAAACAGGAAGTGTATAAAACCAAGCCATTAAATTCTCATGATGAGTCCTAGATAACATCAGAGGGCGAAAGAAGTTCTGGGAGGAGGGGCGCTCTATATACATGGAACTCTAGACAGCTGATGAAATGTTTAAAGCAGCCAGAGAATGAAATGAACTAGAAGAGTTGACTGGATACTGTAAAAGGCTTTAATTCTGCCTTCACCTTTGTAGATTTGCTGTGGAGAATGGTATCCAGTGTCGATACAGCTTCAAGGATATGCGTCCCTTTGTTTAACATAATGCAACTTGCCCTGCAAAAACAAAAAGGATATCCTCAGTTATCCTTATTGACCCATTAAAGCACCATATTTCTTCAAAGCAAGCAGAGATCAATGAAAATTTTGTAACTCAAGGGCATCCGGTTTCCTTGTTTAGATAGGGGGAGACAAATAAGGAAAGGTCTTAACATTACAAGAAGAAAGAAATTGCAGCTTTTGCTTTGATTGGTCTTTAGCTTATAACATCTAATTTTATTTTCAAGGAAACAAAGTACAATCAGATTATTACAATCTGAATTTTATGTTTTAAGTTTCATTTAGAGAGAAAACATGTTATATATAAGGAGCCAGGTTAAATGGCAGCTTTTTCTTTGATTGGTACAAAATATTAGACATCTCACGTTCCAAATATTGTTCTCTTTTCTTTCCACTCCTTCGCAACTAAACTGTCTTGAAAACAAATGGTGCATTAGAAAAATGAGTGAGAAAGCATCAATTAATTTCTTACCTCCTTCCATTTGCCACATCAGTAATCTCAGCTCTTGTAGGCACGCCAGACTTGACAAGTGACTCCAGCACCTGAGTTGCCCAGATAACTGGTAAGTGGGCAGCACTACAAATAGATAGAATCTCTTCTTGTATGTCAGCCAATCTTTCCCACCCACACTCCACCGCAAGATCTCCTCTAGCGATCATAACCCCTAGAGGATTTGGCAACTTCATGGCCTCTAGTAGCAGTAACGGCAACTTCTCAAACCCACTTTTAGTCTCAATTTTTAAAATGACTCCCAAGTTCTGAAGCTTTCGTTTTTCAAGCTCTTGGCGAAGCACAATGATGTCATGAACATCTCGGACAAAAGATATGCCCACAATATCAGCATGAGAAGCAACAAAATCAAGATCCATAAGATCCTTCGAAGTGAGGCCTTCAAACCGAATATTGCTCTCCGGGATGTTAATGGACTTTTCTGAGCCAAGTTTACTACCTCTACGACCTGCATGAGTGATTGAAACAACAATTTCTGAAATACTAGTTCCCTGGATTGTACCCCATATCTTTCCATCATCAAAAGCAATCGGCTGTCCAGGTTCCACTGAATCAAAAAGATATCCAGAAGAACATGTTATTCTATGAACACCATCTGAGGGTCCAACTGATTCAACTTGATCATTTGATGCATCTCGTGATATGATTAGCATGTCTCCAACTCTCAGTCTTACAAACTGCTCAACAGCAGGGACATCTGAGACCAGGCCAACATTTGACTTCCCTTTTTTTCCTATGACAAATAATTTTGTTCCTGACTGAACATATGCAGTCCTGGAACACTCTGCCATGAAACCAACACCAGCAAATACAGGAAACTTCTGGCAAATCTTTAGTATCCTTCGCTTTCCTCTAGCATCAGAGAATTTTACAGTATCACCAACCTCGAGCTTACTGAGAAATTTGTGCCCGTCTACATAGACAACACCATTGACAGATAAATTAGTGGGTGGGGGGCCTGCTCCTTTGGGAGACAGCCAAACTTGGGCTGGGGAGATCACTTCCCCACTGGCATTCTTCTTAGGAGATATTTTCATCACACACGGACCTGCTTTCAGCTTACTAGTTCGGAGCTTTGGCCCAGCTAAATCCATGAGAATCCGACATGGTTTTTCCAGCATTTGAGAACTTCTTCTAACCCTTCTGATTATCTCACTCCAAACACTTGGGCTTCCATGTGCACAGTTGATACGAATGATAGTGGTTCCTGTTTTAAGAAGATCAGCTATACGTGTTTCACTTTTTAGCACTTCTTCGCCAACTGTTACCATGATATGAGCAGTTCCCTTGTCTTTAAGTGCGCCCAATAATGACTCCTTATTAATGGATGCCTTTTTCCTCATCACATTTAGGGTAAATCCCCCCCTTTTGGGTTTATTCAAACTCTTCTCAGTAGAAATCCACTCGTCCTCATCATCTTCGTGATTTGAAGGTCCAGATTTCAGATTTTCTAACATCTGGATTCCAGCAGAAAGACTTGCAAGGACATAACCATTGATGGTCTCTAAATTCAGAAGACCAATAGAAGAAAGATCTTCCTTGAGCTGCTCGATATCCAGGTTTTTCAATGCCAAATAATGAATTAAGTTTGATGCGCTCACTGAATATCTTCTGCCAAAAACAAACAATCGATTGGGCACTTGCAAACCCCATTTACAAAAACAAAAGAACACATTTGAAGAAAGAAAAGTGAATATATTTCCAAATCTTTTTCTACAAATGCAGTCTGATCTCTTCACCAAAATTTTGAACTTCACTGACATAGTTATTTCAATTTGATGAAGTACAAAATCTAATACAATTAAGGCTGCCAGCCTTACAAAGTCTCCAAATGTTGACATGGTATCAGCATAAAACATTAGATCAATGGACACCATACATATACAGATCATGAAATAATAATCAGAACAAATTGAAATCATGAATATTTCGGAAAGAATTCAATAACTAATATGGAACAGCAAATTGTGTTATTCTGTGGCAGAACAAAGAAAGTTTCACCAATCAAAAAGTTTCAATCAGTGACAAGCATAAAGCATGTATAGAAGATAGAGAATAAGTAAATCTATCAATTCCTATATTGCGTAGATTCCAAATATTACTTTAAGCATTAGCATTGGTGGGTTTAACAAATAGAAGATGGTGAATGTTAAAAGGACACATATTCTAGTTCAAAAATACATTGGAGATACATGAATACTTATGTGAGGTTTCCATATCTATTAAATTATCACAAACATAACAGCTATACCTGTGGCACAGATTAAGACGTGAAGCATTCCATTGTTCCATTGCCAATACATGTAACTGAACAGCCTTTAACTTATCAAGAAGGTTTCCTTGGCTCCCCATGATTGCAGCTTTCTGAGAGAGGCCTGATCCTGACTGTGATTGGATAGGAACAACTTCATACCCATGATCTTTAAACCAACCATCATGTTCTGAAGTTGAATGCACAGGATTGTCAGTACAAGCAGGTGAAATGCCTGCTTCAGCTTCATCGTCCTCATTTGCTATAGCAAAAACAGTAGTTCTGGGAGTTGGGTAACTTCTCTGTCTCGCTAAGAGTTGAGCAATGTGATCCCTGAAAGCTGGCTTTTCCCAATGAACTCTACATTGCAGATTAGTGAATTTTCTCCCAAAACCGCTGGATGCAAAATCCAAGAGATTAGCTGTTTGGAAGGCCTGAGAGAAAGAAAACAGGATACACCCAAATTCAGCAAACCCATCAACTGAATTCAGTTTCAGATATTGCAAAGTTCAATATTGAAGAAACATAATTGCACAGTTAACAAAGCAATTGACAGGTTGTCAACGCATAACAACAGTACTAGATAAGAGCAGATGCTAATAGGATCCACTAAATTGCAAAAACAAAGAGATTTTCAAATATAATCATCACTATTATTACATTCACTCCTTAACAGTTTTGCATTCTTCTTGTGACAAGAGATATTTTGAAGCTGTGTCAAGAATCACGCGACCCTTACAGTCACTCTCTATGATGGTACTAGTGAAAAACTCTTGATCTTCCTTGGAAAGCAATATGGCGATCCAGTGCTCTCCCTAGCGTTATCTTCTTTGTTTGGACAGCTGCCCTTGATAACACTCTCTCCATGATGCTATTTGTGCAAAGGAAGTCCTGATCTTCCTTGGAAAGCCAATATGGAGATACAGTTCTCTCCCTCTTGTTATCTTCTTTGTTTGGACAGCTGTCCTTAATTCAATTCTTATAGCAGACAACTTGAGCAAGTCATGTTTTATGTGCGAAGCCTTTTCTATATGATTTAGGTTACGGAAAATGCAAGCCTAAGTGATAGAATTTTTATGTTATTGGAGGTGGAGTTGCGCATGGGTCAACCATTGTACAATTTGGACATCCTTTTTTTGTTATATTAATTATTTAAAGTTTTATTCAAATGTGAAAATTTTGATAGGCGTATTTTTTCCTTGGTCCTGACCAATTGCTGGAAAATAATCAGATATCCTATTCTTTTTTAAAACTTTTCAGGAGTAATATTTTTTTATATTTTGAACAATATTATTTTCATTTTCAAATATCTTTATTTATTATGTTGATACTCTTTTTTATGAAGAGAATGCAATCAAAAGAACAAATAGATAATGAAATAGTAAAGAATGATTCCATTTGAACAATGAATGTCTTTCACAGCCAACTAGAATAATTAGTAACCTCTTAATTTTGAAATGGAAGTCCCAAAAAAGGCATACTTCTATATCAAAAAGCATATTCGTAAAAGTATTTGGAAAAGGAAAGGATAATGGGCACTTCGAGTTTCATTCTTGCAAATATACTCCCCCATGGTGGGAAAAGCAATAAGAGTTTTTTGGGCAGAGGGTCTTGTATTTAATGTTTGAAGAGATATATAAATTGGTGTCCCTAGTTCATGAGGCTCTTCACTTTGTGAGGGTTGTACTTGAAGGGATACATACATATATATATATATATATATGTATTATTGTTGAAGATGAGCTCTCCTTCTTTGTTGTCCCCCTTTGAGCAGTTGCAGCAGTTCATAGATGATTTTTTCATTCCTAGACTTTAATAGTGTGAACTTTTGGTACCCTATAATTCTTTGAAAAGGACTGGTCCCCTTTATGGTATTTTTTGTTTTATACAGGCTTTTTATAATAATAAAAACTAAAAAGAAAATATATACACAAAATAGCTCACATATTTTTAACTTGCAATATGCTTGCTAAATTCTCTCTGTGCTGGAGTACAACAATATTGGAGATCTAAAACAAAGAAAATGGGCATCTTAGGAAGAAAAGCAAAAAGGGAAAATAAACTGGGCCAAGAGCCATAATTAAAGCAAATTGAGTTCTTCAACAAAAGCAGAGTTGAATCTTTAATTGTGGAAGGGCATCTATATCCTACACGTTCAGTGAGTGGCTTTCCTTTATAACAAAACCTACATTAATTTATCAGCAATACTGCTACAACCTGACCCCCCCACGGGGGGGCCCTCCCAAACCAGCAGATCCCGGAGTTACACCATGGTAACTACTTCAGGAAAAACTAAGTTGCATGGAAAATAAGCTGGTCAGTGGACATACATAAAAACCATGCATGCATTATGCTTTAAGAGTTAAGGGCTAATTACATTACTGCAAAGTGTTGCTTGATTAGTAACCAGACAAATTGAAGAAACAACCAACAGCATCTTTGCACCAGTAGCCACCAGCAAATATCATCTAGCCTGCAAAATAAACTATCAGAGCATTAACTAATCTGGAAATTATGAACAGAAATTGATTCATGACATAATATCTTTACCTCAAGAAACCCATTATTAAGTATTAAAGTGTCAAAATGGAAAATGAAATACACATAGTTCAACATCAACATGGCCTTTCAAATGCCTGATATATGCTCTAGCGTTCCTAAGGAGGTGAAGCAAAAATTTGATGTGTGAAGATGAGATAAACACTCGCTCAGTAATTCATGAATGCTAGCTACATACTATGATCTATAAAATTAGTCTTACAATGGACCTGGTTGTATTCTCAATCACAAGCAAAATGGCCTGTCCTCTATGGCACCCTCTGAATTGCTAGCTGGTAATAACAGGACTACCCTTCTGAGCAATGTAAATTAAACCTAAAATTGAAGCTTAAAACTTATATTGTCCAGAACTCCTGTGTTGTGGGTGAAGCATCAAAATGCTGCCGTCTTGATTGGAGGGCAATTTCAGCAACCTCAGCAGTCCACATGGACGGCTGATGGAAGGCCAAATTGCAACCATCAAGGGCCTCTTCACTGCTGTCCGGCGCCTCTTGATTGTCCTTGCTCTGCTCGACGCCCTTTTGCTTGTCCTTATTGCCTTTTTGTTAATCGTGCTCTACGATTAACGGACGGCCATCGATGCTGCCTTTATCAGATCCTATCTCAGCTGTTCAACTCTCATATAAATGGAACAGTGCCTCGGGATGGTAAATCAGACAAAAGAAATCGCAAAAAGAAAAGAGGGAAGAAGGGATATCGATCGGTTGTGGGTTTTGGAGTAAGCTTTGTCTTTGATTTGTATAGATTCATTTCTCGTTGTAATCTCTGGTTCTTAGGTTAGCTTCTAATCTTTATTTAATGATTGTAAGGCTATTTTGTTAGAAAGACTATTGATGTACAGTCTGTTTGTTCGGATCTTTGTAACCCTACTCGATATAGTGCAGTGAGCTCTTTCTTACTGAGCTCAACGTGGATGTAGCCCTTTGGGTGAACCATGGTAAATTTTTGGTGTCCTCTTCCTATTTTCTGTTCGTTTTCGTTCTGATTAGCTTACTGTTTTTGATTGCGTAAGTGTGTTGTTATTTTCTTGTTCTACCGAAGTATTTGGATTCTGAAATAGCCATTCATTCTGTTCTTTGTTGAGTCTTCCACTCGATCCAACAGTGGTATCAGAGCTCGGTTTCATAAATCGTGCTCTAGGGTTTGAGTCAGAATCTAGGTCATTTGATTTCTGCGTTTGGGTGTTCTTTGTTTTTTGCTTTGTAAAGCAAACCGAGGCTCTAGGGTTTCTTCGATTCTCGATTAGTGGGTGTGTGCTGAGAGAGTCTCAACCTAGAGGTCTAGGTTACCTTCGTGCAAAGCGAAGATGTCGTCCACCTAATTTGAAATCGGAATATTTGACGAAAAAGGACACTTCAGTAGTTGGAAAAAGAATATGAGAGTCCTTCTCTCTTATCACAAAGTGTTGATAGCACTGGAACCAGATGATCGAAAATGGTTTATCGACCAGATTGCTTG
This sequence comes from Diospyros lotus, assembly GCF_014633365.1. Classification (NCBI taxonomy): domain Eukaryota; kingdom Viridiplantae; phylum Streptophyta; class Magnoliopsida; order Ericales; family Ebenaceae; genus Diospyros; species Diospyros lotus. The sequence continues at coordinate 45,777,964 of NC_068338.1, read as the reverse complement.
AACTGAGGAGATCAGAGAGGAGGCTTACAACCTCATATTTCTTCATCTCGATGACAGCGTTATAAGGAAGGTAGATGGTATGTCTAACCCTATTGATCTTTGGAATAAACTTGATTCTCTATTTTCTGTTATGACTGCTCCAAATCTTGTATATTTAAAAGGCATGTTGTTTAACTTCAAAATGGATACTTCTAAATCAATGGATGAAAATGTAGATGAATTTACTAGATTAACTCTATTGTTAAGAGGTACTGACCAAGCACTGGGAGACACTAGTAAGGCAATGATTTTATTAAATTCTTTGCCTGATGAATATGATGTTGTTAAACATGCATTACGTTATACTGGAATAGTTCCTAGCTTAGATCTTGTAATCTCAGGTATTAAAGCAAGAGAACTTGAACTAAATACAATAAAGAAATCTGGTAACAATCTGTTTGTGAAAGCTAAAACTGATAAAAAAGAATTACATGGGAAATAGTGATCAATCTAGTGGAACAGGGTTTAAAGGAAAGAAAAAGGATAAGAAGGGAAAACAGAAACAAACAAAATGGAAGTGCTACCACTGTGGAAAAGAGGGACATATTAAAAAGTATTGTTATGATTTTATTAGAAAACAGAAACATGGGGGTAACACAAATGTAAATATAGGTAGTTCAAACTGTCTAGCTGAAGTTCTTACTGTCTCTAGCTCATCTATTGAAAATGAGTGGGTAATGGATTCCGGTTGTTCTTTTCATATGTGCCCTAATAGAGAATGGTTTCAAAACTTTAATCAAAAGGAAATTGGTACAGTTTATATAGGAAATAATCAATCATGTAGTGTACAGGGAATTGGTGATATACCTTTAAAACTGCATGATAACAAAGTGAGAATCCTAACTGATGTGAGGTATGTACCAGGCTTAAAGAGAAACTTAATATCTCTAGGCACACTTGATGAGTTAGGTTTTTTATATAAAGCAGAGAATGGTTTCATGCATGTTCTTAAAGGTGATAATCTAATCAAGTCTAGCACTAAGAAATATGGTTTGTACATTTTAAATGGCTGCTATCATCCTTTTGTTAATATGCATTCTGCTTGCATTATAAAATCTGATGAGATAGATATATGGCACTTGAGACTTGGTCACATGAGCCTGAAAGGTCTGCAGGCACTGAAAAACCAAGGCTACCTTGGACTAGTGTTTGCCGAATCCTTGGATTTCTGTGAGCCATGTATCCTGGGCAAGCAACATAGGTTGAGTTTCCATCAAGGGACTCACCTGGCAAAGGTATTCCTAGAATACCTGCATGCTGATTTGTGAGGACCTTCCTAGGTTCCCTCCTATGGTGGTAACAGGTATTTCCTTTCCATTGTAGATGATTACACTAGAAAAGTTTAGGTATTCCTACTAAAAACCAAGGATCAGACATTAGAAAAATTTAAAACATGGAAGATTTTAGTAGAAAACCAAACTGATAAGAAGATTAAGGTGTTAAGAACAGACAATGGATTGGAATTTTGTAATAGAGAATTTAATGCATATTGTAATTCACAAGGCATACTTAGGCATAAGACTGTTAGAAATACACCCCAACAAAATGGGGTGGCTAAAAGAATGAATAGGACCTTATTTGAATAAGTTAGGTGCATTATTTTTACCTTAGGAATGCCTAAATCTTTTTGGGGTGAGGCCCTTTCAACAGCATCTTATTTAATCAACAGAAGCCCTTCAACAATCCTAAAATTCAAATGCCCTGAAGAAATGTGGACTGGTAAGAAAGTAAATTTTGAATACCTAAGAGTTTTTGATTGTGAGGCATATGCTCATCAATCTGAAGGAAAGTTAGAACCCAGATCCAAAAAATGTGTGTTTGTAGGCTACCAAGAAGGTACTAAGGGATATAGGTTGTGGGATAGGCATTCAGGTGGAGTTAGGATAATCATTAGTAGAGATGTCATATTCAATGAATCTAAATTCCCTTGTAAGACAACAAACATAGAAGAATCCAATGATAAGAGAAAACTAGATGATCATACTATTCTAGAGGATACTCAAATTCAGGTGGAGCAACCAGTTGTGGGAAATAACACGTCTGGTGCTCCAGCCTCATTTGGACCAGATTTGGGGAATGTTCCTTCCTCCACTAACCATACCTCTGATCAAAATTCTGATCAAGAGGAACAAACAGAAAACCCTGAGATTGAGGAGGAACAAACCAATGTTCCCCAACAGGATCTTAGTGACTATCAACTAGCCAGGGATAGGAGCAGGAGGGCAGTGAGACCACCCTCCAGATATGTATATTCAGATTTAGTTTACTGTGCCTTAGTTGCTGGGTATGAATTGAGGGATAGTGAGCTTTCTACTTTTGAGGAGGCTGTCAACTCTCAAGACAGTGTTAAATGACAGCAAGTCATGGATGAAGAAATGGCATCTCTTGCTGCAAATAGAACTTGAGAACTTGTTCCCAGACCAAAGGATCAAAAATTAATCCAATGTAAGTGGCTGTACAAATTAAAAGAGGGTATGTCACCCTCTGAACTAATTAAATACAAGGCACGATTAGTTGCAAAGGGTTTTACCCAAAGAGAGGGAATAAATTATAATGAAATATTTTCCCCAGTTGTCAAGTTTAAAACTATCCGTTTAATGCTAGCTGTTACGGTTCATTTTGACTTAGAACTTGAACAACTACATGTTAAGACAGCCTTCCTGCATGGTGACTTGGAAGAACAAATATATATGGTACAGCCGGTTGGGTATACTGAATCAATTAAACCTAAGCATGTCTGTTTATTAAAGAAATCATTGTATGGCCTAAAATAGTCACCTAGACAATGGTATAAGAAATTTGACCAATTTGTCTCTGAAATTGGCTTTGTTAGGAGTCAGTATGATAATTGCTTCTATTTTACCCTTTTCGATATCCCTATTTATTTGCTGCTATATGTAGATGATATTCTGTTAATTAGCAAATCCAAGTCCAAAATCAGTGAATTAAAATCTATGTTAAATATGAAATTTGACATGAAAGACTTAGGGCATGCTAAGAAAATCCTAGGAATGAAAATAGAAAGAAATAGAAGCAATTTCAGTTTAAAAATACAGCAACATGATTACTTGTTAAAGGCTGTGCAAAGATTTGGCATGAATAATTGTAAAACTGTATCGATCCCTTTAGCTGGTCACTTCTTGCTTTCAAAAGCTCAGTGTCCCACTTCAAATTCTGAAATCATTAAGATGGAAAATGTACCTTATGCAAATGCCATAGGAACCATTATGTATTCTATGATTAGTACTAGGCCTGACCTTACTTATTCAATTTTCCTTACTAAGTAGATACATGTCAAACCCTGGGAAACCTCATTGGGATGCCTTGAAATACTTGTTTAGATATATAAATGGTTCTGTTGACATTGGTTTGTGTTATAAAAGAAGATATGATAATCTTTATCTTGTGGGGTATGTAGATTCAGATTTTGCAGGTGATAAAGACTCCAGGAAATCCACTACAACTTACTTTTTCACATTGGGAGGTAATTGCATCAGTTGGAAGTCACAATTGCAGCCTCTAGTTGCATTGTCTTCCACTGAGACAGAATACATGGCAATCACTGATGCCTTTAAAGAAGCCATATGGCTTCAAGGCCTCCTGAGGGAAATCAATTTGCTTCAAAGCAAAGTGGTGGTGTTCTCAGACAGTCAAAGTGCTATCCACCTCTGTAAAAATCCGGTATATCATGAGAGGTCTAAGCACATTGAGGTAAAGTTTTACTTTGTTTGAGAATTGGTAACAAATGGAATTGTGATGATTAAAAAGGTATCTACCGAGGAAAATCCAACTGATGTGGGAACCAAGATTTTGACCGCAGCCAAGTTCAAGCTTTGCTTGAGTTTGCTGCACAATGATGTTGGTTAATCCTTCAACTGACTAGAGCGATGATGGTAAGAAATTGAAGCATGCTGCACTATTTTTCCGAGTATTGGGTTCACTCTCCTCTTGATGCTTCAAGGAGGAGATTGTTGTGGGTGAAGCATCAAAATGTTGCCGTCTTGATTGGAGGGATTCGGCAACCTCAACAGTCCACGTGGACGGCTGATGGAACGCCAAATTGCAACCATCAAGGGCCTCTTCACTGCTGTCTGGCGCCTCTTGATTGTCCTTGCTTTGCCCGACACCCTTTTGCTTGTCCTTATTGCCTTTCTGTTAATCGTGCTCTACAATTAACAGATAGCCATTGATGCTGCCTTTATCATATCCTATCTCAGCTGTTCAACTCTCATATAAATGGAACAATGCCTCGGGATAGTAAATCAGACAAAAGAAATTGCAGAAAGAAAAGAGGGAAGAAGGGATATCGATTGGCTGTGGGTTTTGGAGTAAGCTCTATCTTTGATTTGTATAGATTTGTTTCTTGCTGTAATCTCTGGTTCTTAGGTTTGCTTCTAATCTTTATTTGATGATTGTGACACTATTTTATTAGAAGGACCATTGATGTACAGTCTGTTTGTTCGGATCTTTGTAACCCTACTTGATATAGTACAGTGAGCTCTTTCTTACTCAGCTCAACGTGGACGTAGCCCTTTGGGTGAACCACGATAAATTTTTAGTGTCCTCTTCCTATTTTTTGTTCGTTTTCGTTCTGATTAGCTTACTGTTTTTGATTGCGTAAGTGTGTTGTTATTTTCTTGTTCTACCAAAGTATTTGGATTCTGAAATAGCCATTCATTCTGTTCTTTGTTGAGTCTTCCGCTCGGTCCAACATCCTGAAAGCATAGACCAATCACGTCCAATTATTTAATGAGAAAGCTTAACCCAAAATCAAAATTTGAGCTATGATCACCAGCCCTAAGAAGTTGAACAAGTTGATTTACAGTAAAAGCAGACAAGTTGTCATGCACACACCCATTCCAAGAATATTGCCACCAAAATTTCATGCAGTCAGACTACATCAGGACAAGTCCACAGACCAACTCAAAGACATCTAGTAGCAAATAAGAAACTGATCCCAGATTCATCATTTAAAACAACAATGCGCCTGCAGGTGCTAGGTGGCTACATGAATTGCAGGATGGCTCATTTAACATCTACAATACTGACATAAGAATGTCTTTCAACTCCTACCATAGTACAAATCGTAAGTCTTGTTGACAACTAGACACATTTTATTATTTTAAAGCTGAAAATAGCATGTGGGTCGTATGCCTAGCGCAGATGTGCAGAAATTCGTTGTTCATAATCTCATGGGCTTAGCTCCTTTGGCCATTGATAAAATGTTGAAACCCATATGCAACTAATTCTTTCTGAATCACATTCATTGGAGTTAGATTACAGTAGTGAAAGCATCACAATCTACTGAAAAAAGCAGGTCTGTTTTCTACCATTAGAAGAATGAAAAGTTCCTATTTTTGTTTAAATTGTAAAAATAAAATATCTTAAAAATAAATGAAGAAAGAAAAAGAAAGGAGAAGTTCAGTTTTTGGAAGAACTGATCCCTGTTTGCATTGAGGAAAATGTCCAGAAAACCACCAACAAGGAACCCTTTCTGTAAAAAAGATTTCGAGAAACTTTGATTAAAGAAGGGTTTTCTTTCATCTAGACAGCAACAGAGAACCTTTCTGCTTTCAGATTATTCTAAAGAATAAAATTCTTAATCTAAAGGTTTTTGATCAGCCCTACATAATCAATCTTGAAAAATCTTTACGAAGCCTTTCGCTTTTTTTTGTTTCCTTGGTCGGGCAACACTTACTAGGAAACAATAAATTGATAGTAAAGCCGGATCCCTCCATTCATTCATAAAATCAAAATTGACTCGCTAATTCTGCACCAATCACGAAAAGCTCATTTCGACCAATCCGCAAACAATAAGGAACAGACTGAATTCAAACAAAACAAAAGCTAGAAAACTGAAAAGAGAAAAGGAAATTAAGAAAAGATTAAAGAAGTCCAATCGTAGAAACCACAAAGCATACCTCGTAAGTCGTAACCAGTAACGCTCAACACTGAGAGACAAGAGAGGTTGCGAAGACCAAAACCGAAATCGGGAGAATGAAAGAGTTGATAGAAAATACACCTCCAGCAGAGAGCTAGGGCTTGTGGAATCGAAGAAACACCACACGCTTGATCCAAAATTGGAGAGACTCAGATTGCGATTGATGTTTAAAGAGAGTTCGTATGAATGCATTATGTGGAAAAGAGGAAAAGGGGGGGTGTGGAGGGCGCGTGCCCGATTGACAATCGGAAGAATCTTGAGAATCTCGGCTCTTTTACCATAAACACCCTACTCTCCTCACTAAATTACGGATGCGCCCTCCGCCAAACTCCTCCCTATATTATTATTTTAAAATAATATTAAAATAGCACTCTAAACTAATTTAATTATCAAAATAAGATGGTTTAAGGTGTTATTTAATTTTTGAAAAATTCCTATTACCGGGCATTGTTCTAACTACCATTTCTGTGAAGTGAATAAGAGATTGAGCACATATTTAAGTTTACATGATCTGTTAATTTAATGTGTTCTAAATTACAAATTTGAAAAAAGATTCAAAGAACAAGGTAAATAAATTCCTCCAGAGATTTTATATTTTGTATAAACAAAAGGCTTAATTTGATAATTTTATATTTTGTTTTTTCGGTGAAGTTGAGAACTAAAAGTTTCCAGGAAATAAAAGCCGAAGATGTTTCTAATGTAATTATCCTTATTCTTTTCTTCAAACATGAAGTCCAAACATACCACTAAAATTATCTTTCCCAGCATGGTTGGTTCTCCAATACAGATGCAAATATAAATTGAATAAACCCATCTTAGTTTTATATATTTATTTATGCCAAGGCAGAAAGCACAACTAGAGCGATGAAACCAAACCAGCTGCCAAAACCAAAACACAGCCTTTAAATCAGAGGCAACTAATAATGCATTCATACGAACTCAGTTGATGGATTGACAACTAGGGCATTGCAGAGAAATGATAGTCACCAGAATAATAAAATCTCACTGGTATCATCAACCTATCATCGGTCCAGAAATATAACGTATCACGAAACACTCTCAATCTCAATCTACTGAATATAGGGTCACCTAGACTAGTGGATAAATGAGCTGCCACCAAGGCGAGCTTTCAGTTTCAGCAAATACAAACAAGACCATATTGAACTCTAGCGAAATATAATGGCTGCATTAATGCTTGCTACACAGTAAGTTATTTACTAATCAACAGTCACCTCCACTCTAGCGTGGGGGTGCATCCATTTTAGAAGAAAAACAAATAGGGCAGCTAAATTTCACTGCAAACCACGAAGCCGCTTAGCTGGGGATGGAGAATTCGGAGAAGAGAGACCTCCCTCTTGACAAATGATGGCAAGGAAAAAGCAGCTCTGTGAATCTGTCCAAAATAGAGTAAAAAATCAGTCACAGAATGTTGATTGATCTGTGCTAACCAAATGGACCAAGACTCATAATCTAATATTTTTGGGGTTTAGGTGTTACCTTATGACAAAATAAACCATTATCGTTGACATACCAGAGGCGTTTCAGTTTGCAATAGACGTCAGGGCACTGTTGAGCCCAATATAAATTACACAAGCAAGTTACACTCAGCACCCCTGAGGTAAAACTTAAAATGACCATCTCGCCCATCCTTTTTCAAACTCTCTCCCTCTCTTTCTCTATATCTACTTTAAAAAAAAGGAATAAAAAAAATCAGCTGTGGCTGGCAACAATCACCAGCCACCACCAGCGTCCAAAAACTAAACCCCAGCGATCTGGTCACCACCAGCGTTTTTTTGGGGAATTTCTCAAAATTTAGGGATTGTTTAAAAACAGGAGACAAAATGTTAACAGCTTTTTTAAAACTAAAGAATAAGGATTGTAATTTCTGAAAATGGAGGTGGGGTGGTACTTGGAATTATGTCTTACCTCAGGGTATTTAGTGTGTCAGGCAAATTATGAATGAGCTTTTCTTTTTTTTTTTTTAGATTATACCTTATCACTGGCGCCCCTTGATGCCCCACTCTGAGGGGGGAGGTAAATCAAGACCTGACAGCCCCTTAGTTTCGACCCCGGGATCAATGCAAACCTGATGACAACACCCTTGAGAATCGCAGAAACCACTAGGCTGAACCCTGGGGGCTACAAATGAGCTTTTCTTAAAGTAGCTTCTACTTGTCTAAATTCAAACTAATGGGCCAACAAGTATCAGGTAAACTACAAACGAGCTTTTTTTAATGTAACTTTTACTTGTCTAATTCAAACTAATAGGCCAATAAATATCAGGCAAACTAAAACCAAGCTTTTTTTAATGCAACTTTTACTTGTCTAAATTGAAACTAATTGGCCAATAACATCAACAGGCAAGAATATCGGGGTTACTGGTGCTCCCCTTCACCAACCAAAGATAAATAATAAGGTTATGTTTGGGTTGAGGGGATGGAGGGGGAAGGAAAGGGAAGAAAGGGGAAAGGTACTATTCGGAAAAATGTTTGCATTCTAAAATATTTAAATCAAAAGATAAAATACGGTATGTTAAAAAGTGCCAAACAATAAAAAATTCACGAGTATGGGGAGAAGACCCCAGGTAACTTGAAGACTTCTGCGCAGGACAGTTTAAAATCATTCAGACTCGAAAGGGCTGAGCACTTATAAGCAATACACAGCCTATCCTACTCTTTTAGTGTCAAAACAACCAAATAGTTAAACAAAGAATATTTGCTCAGATTTTCCACTCACAAAACATAACTGATTAACAGAAACAAAAATACTAATAGATAACACAACAAAAAAAATACAAAAGTAAAAAAATAAGAAAGATAAAAAAAAATGAGGCAAAATATACAGATGGTGACTATTGGTCCAACCGATTTTTACTTCAACCATGGAAATTTATTTAGAAAAAAAGTAAGATTCGTCTAAGCAAAAGAGTAGGAGAGAACTTCTAGCTGTAGAAATTTAAGTGAGACGAGGGAATTACCTCAGAGTTGTAAAACCTCAATTCTCTTTGATGCATGAGTGCTCCCTCTATTTTCTCAATAGGATTGATAGGATGAAGAAAGTCCACAGGTGGACCCTCTGTTGAGCATATCAAAAATCCAATCACGCCACTGTATCCACAATGTGAAAAACCATTTCATTATCAGAATGAACTAAAAGCATTAACCAACTTCGATGGCCAAAACTACAATTTTTTTCGTAACTGCACAAGATGATAACTGCTGGAAAAAACAAAACCACTGAATAAATGAGTTGTTAACAATGGTGAAGCTGCCGGAGCTCTATAAAGGAAAATAGACAAACGGCTCCATACAACTGTAAGAACCAAACTAGGAGCTTCAAAGAATCAATTGAAGAAAAACCACACAAGGCATGCGAAGTTAATGTATGGTGTACCTTGGATATGTAGGAACACTTGCCCATGCATAGTGAACAGAACCCTTAAAAGTTTCCCGGCAAATAGAAATCATATCTTGAATGAGATGAGTGTGAAGCCACATACTTTCTGCCATATTGCAAACAACACCTCCAGGCCTCAGTGCTTTTGCAATCATCTCAAAAAATGGCCTCTCCACAAGTTCCTGGGCAGGACCTAAATCAAGAAAAATAAGCTCCACAAATAAAATTGATCTAATTCATTAAATGCCTTGAGATATCATAAGCATCTCAAGTAGGAATGCCCATACAATAGGATTTGCATGGCATCCAGATTAATATAAGAGGAACATATATCAATAATCATATGTTAAAACCTAAATACAAAGTAAGAAAGAAAAAACCTATGGCGATTTCCCATTTTATGCATCCATGTATACCAGAAAAATCAACAAAAAAATCTATGTTTTCAGATAAGGGGTCAAGGAAGCGTGAGGACCCAAGGGTGGGGAAGGAAGAAAATAAAAATGAAATAAACAATGTGAAAACATCCTTTATTGCTTTATTATTTTCCTTTTTTTTCCAAGTTCTCAAAATATTTGAAAACAAAAACAAGCAATCAAATGCCATTTTTCTGTTTTTGCTATTAAAATAATGAAAATAAAAAAAACAAAAGAAAGAAAAACAAAAGGTCTACCAATTGGCCCTAAGGCAAGTGTCCATCAATTTTCTGTTGATATATACTATTAACCTTCACAAGTGTCCAAAAAGCTTCAAAAAAATGCTATCAGATCTATGCATTCACCAACTGGACAATTGAAGGTAACAATAATCTGACTTTCAGTAGATGCACAAGAAAGATCAAGAGCCCTTTCTAGGCTTCAGAAGATGAACATAAAAGAAATTCCCAAACCCACCCACCCATAAACCAAGAAAGAAGGAAACCAAGAGGAAAATGTAGAAGTTAAAAACAAAGTAAAAGAAAGAAGGGAAGGGAAAACAGATATTAAAGTGATGCAAACATACCAACAGGATCTGATGAATCAACAATAACTGCATCATACTTTCCTTCAGGTGCACATCGTAGAAAATCAACAGCTATCATAATCATGAAATAACAATTAGGAGGGAAGTATAGAAATGCACTAAGGTACATTATTAAATTCACATTTTTAACTCAACTGCAGACCAGAAATTAGAACAGATGTCCACATACCATCACCAATATGAAGCCGAACTCGAGGATCCTCAAAGCCAATGGATAACTCTGGGAAAAACTTTTTGCTAACCTACAAGAAAAGTTCAGCAAGGAACTTGTCAAACAAGTAGAAAAGAAAACAGAATTCGATGAATGGGTGCTTCGTTTCCACTCACATCTACAACCATTTTATCAATCTCACAAATATCAATGATCTCAACTGAACTGTGGCGACAAATCTCCCTAAGAACTCCACCGTCACCACCACCTACAACCAGAACCTGCAGCAAACAAATTAATAAAAAGGCCTTACATGTTACTCTTGCTAAAAGAAGAAATAACAGCTTGCAAGATCATGAAAAATGGAACAGGTAACCAGCTCTACCAACAATGTTGTACGAAATAAAATTTGTACAAGGCTCAAGCAATTGGATACCATATCAGAAGTACTACTATTCCCTGAAGCTCCCTTGGAAGATCACATAAGAGCATATGGCAAGAAATAGTATTTCACTTTTAAATCACAACACACAAGTCTTAATTCTAGTAGAGGTGAGGTAGCTGCATGAATTCTATATCCCCAGCCATCTCTATCAATGGCAAGATAATGCTAATCAAAACCAACCCATTTACCCAGAAATAACAGCACAATTAGATTTCAGCTCCATATGCATCCAGCTACAACCACAAGAAATTCCAGGAATTTTGTTCATATTCCCTGAATGATTCTTGAACCTCCTAATACTAATAGATACAAAACTCAAAAATAGTAGTGCAAGTTTTTGAAACAAATAGAGAAAAGTTTAGTTGGAAATGCAACTATGGATAGAATTCAAACATACATGTAAGCAATTACAGTTCACCCATAAAAGTGAAACGTAATATGCAACATTGCATTTTTAAGATGCCACTGCACTTATTTGCATTATTTAATTTCAGGAATCCAACCATGGTTATCTATGAACTGAAATTAACTTTGAAGGAATATAAAACAATAAACCCATTATTATCTAAAGTAGCAGTTTATAGAAATTACAGTTTTTGGAGATTGTATTGAACAAAGTGGGAGATGAGTTATCATCTCCTGATAGGCGCATTCATCTTTCTCAGTCAACTGAACAATACCATCAAGTACAAGCACTTTCCCATTTGTTGAGGACTGCAAGTAGAAGGAAAAGAATCAGGAAACTTACAAGAAGCAAAAATATAAAAAAAAAAAGAATCAGGAAACTCACACATGATACAATAAGCAGCAGAAAAACAGAAAGTAATCTCTAGTAATACGATATTTGAAGCATGTACCTCAAAAACCATGACCTCTTGGAACTCTGACTTCTCCTTGAACAGCATCTTTTCTACTTCCAGTGAATGTACTTCTCCTACAAGTTAATAATACAAATTACTTGGCCATATCCATAAAATCATGAAGTTAGGAAAAACACAGGACTATTATTGAACTTATTCCTTGTAGAAGGAGCATCCTATTAAAGCTCTTATTATCACATTTGGATGTGCGATAGGATCAGGCATAAGTGAAGTACTAGCAACGGAACAAGATCCCAATCTCAAACAATTTTCTATAATCTATATAGGAATCAAGATTGGACCGGGTGTGGGTAGGAATAAGGATAGAACATGTCAAAGTTAGTCCAACCCACAGTTTCTTCACATATTAGGTACTTTGGGAAAAACCAACTTTTCCAAGACATCATAGCATTGCAACTCCATGGAGTAAAAACTATGTTGATGTGAAAGGAACTTAGACTAGAGGGGTGGCACGTGCCATGCACATGCAAGTAAACGAATGGGTTATATATTTAAATTTTTAGTGAGAAGTTATGTATGCTTGGAAATTAAAAGAAGTTATTTATGTTTTAGCAGAGAAGTTATTTGTGAGTAGAAAGATAAAGGAAATTGAGAAGTTATGATGTTTTGTTGGACAGTTATTTGTGTCTGGGAAGTTATAAAAGTCTTTTGTAAGACAAAACATATATTGCGTTCATTATTATAATCTTAGATGCACCAATCAACATCCCAAATCCATGAAATTAAAAATATATACTAGAGGCTACAAGCCTTCCAAACATTACATACAGGCAGATTCAACTTCAACCAAGTCATCACTGTTGGATACACCACATTGTGTATCTAATACATATTTTAATGTATTGGACAATTCATCAACCATAAAAATGACAAATGCATTGCTTTGTATGACCAGTTTACGAATCCAATATGAATTAGATATGAATACTGAACACAATTTGCAATGTCTTCCCAGAACTAAAGTGACCAACACCTACAAACTCCTTTAGTTGCGTCTAAAAAACTGGATCAATTAAAGACTTCAAATTTGACAGGTTGATGAGTGTATTTCCAAAGGAAGAGATCACAAAAGTTAAATGAGATGTAGATTAATCACATTACGGATTTGAACTTTCTAGGATCCTAGAACTTGCATGAAGTGTTGGCTAGGCTGTCTTGCACTCCAAATCAAACTTAACTATATTAGGCTAGAGAGAGAGTGCAATGATGGTAAAAAATACCTGGCCACATTGGGCTATTAAAATAAACTCGCTTGCCACCTTTACCTGCAAAGAGCAACACAAAAAAAGGGGAGTCAACAAACCCCTGCATATTTTCCCAGCAAATCATAACCAGATAACAGAAGAGTGATGAGGAAAATAAGGACTTCTAGAAATTTAGAACAGTGCTTTAAAAACAGAAGCAAAGAAAAAATAATGACCGGAGCAGGACCCAACTTCTGAGAACCATCCCGGAACAACTGTTGAGTGGCATTTGGCATCAAACTCAGGGTCCAATGATCCATGTTTCAAGCAACAGGTTGGAATAAAAGCCTTATCGAAAGCATTCCCATTATCATTCGCCTTCACATCCATAGTCTTCTGGCATTCCGAACCTCTTCCTCCGCCGCCTTCCATATATAATTTTTTTCTTCTTCGGCTCCAGTCTCTGATCACCAAAATCTGGTCTAGTCAGCTAAATAGTTACCATAAAAATACTGCCAAAGACCCATAATGATGCAGATACACAGACAGACACATGTAGAAAAGAACGAAGAGAGGCAACATAGATATTCGAAAAAACAAAGATATCAGCTTGTGTCAATACTGCTATTGACAGGAGCGGGACAAATTTCTGGTTAAAATTTAGCACTAAACTCAACGGTTTTTAATTGTGCTTCTTATACAAACATGAAATGTAAAAATAATAACATAATTGTGGAGAAAAATTAAAACACGAGACAAAATAGTATGCTAATAATCCAAACTTCACACACACATGAAAAGAAGAATACCAGAAAAGACTGCGCAAGTTCAAGCCATACAACAACTTATAACTTATCACCTTAGCATTCATGAAGGGAAGAAAATATGGGTAAAAGAAAAAGGGCAAAGTTTAGGAAAGCATCTCCGAATTAGGAAAGCAAAACAAAGAAGAAAATGGCAATAACAAGAATATATTGTTTGTTAAAAAAAGGCATACATAATAAGTCTATTCACATATTTACTTAACCAATAACAAGAATCGTTATTTACTCGTCGTGCACATGAACTATTTCAAGGAATAAAATTAAATCTTCCATGATGGTGTAAAGAATAAAAGTTCACATACAACTTCCTGTTGCCTTCAAACAGGGAAGGAAAAAAAACAAATAAATAAAAAAAAATCTATTTACTTGGACTCGGCATAAATTGCAACGAGCTCTGCTCGATCACTTAGAAGCCGAACGGAAAGAAAGACATATACATATTAAAACAAAAGACTAAAAAACTTGATGTCCACTTGCTTTTAGTTTCACCAACGTTGAAAACTCCAACACTCGTTGCCTACATTTATCACAATTCACAAACAAAACCTGCACAGTCGTGCTACGTTTGATCGCTGACAAAACGAAAATCGGAAATATAACAAAATTTGCTTCCATTTTCTCAAAATGCCGTCGAAATTTCAAGCAGTCAAATCCTGATCGGTTAGCTTCATTGTCTGCTAAACACAAGAACAAAGGAATAAAGGAAGAACAGCTTTTCTTTAACCTTTTCCTTTTCTCGTTTTTCACAGCTTTCTCGGGAATCGAACAGAGCACTAGGGTTTATTATAAGGCAAAAAGAAGCGGAGCTGTGAGAGAGAGAGAGAGAGAGAGAGAGAACTTGCCTGAGGTAAATGGCTATGCGGTTGATGATAAATGCACGAATGCGAATATCTGCGTATATATAAGCGTTGAGAAAGGAAAGAGAGAGATGATTGAGTGGGCGGGAAAGAAGACTCGAAGAGAGAATCACTCAATCGCACGTTCAGCTTGGGGAGCGCTCACTCTCCGTGATTCTGTGCCGAGACAGAGCTTTGTGCGCGTTTGGATAAAAATGGCGCAACAAAAGCCTCTAGGTTATTCAATTATCCCACATTCCGCACGGGTTAGTGAAATGACTGGCATTGCCCTGAATGGTTGGAGCAGCTATGAGAAGGGGCTTTCCGGTGGGGGGCGGTTGGGGTGGACAGAAAGGGAAATTTGTAGGAGGCTAATTGATGACGAGACGAGACGAGACGGAGACGCATCGCCGATGTGGCTTTTCGTTACCCCTTTTTCTTTTATCTATTTCCTTTTTTTTTGTAAATTATTTGGTGGTTTAAAGATTTATTTTTTACTAATTAAAATAATATTTATGTTTTACCAAAAGATATTCCGGTCTCTGTATCTCTGGTTAAATAATGTTGGAATATTTTATTTTAGATATATAAATATTTTAATATTTGTTTCTATTTTAATAAATATTTATCTATTTTAAAAACATGAATTTAAAGGTAAAACGAGCTAAGCTTATTTCATTGTAATTGACATATCTCATCTCACGCCCGCATGCTGCGCCAAAAATCAACCTTTCCAATTCATTACTCATTATTAGCATATAAACTTTTCAAATCTTTTATGATTTTGTAATTATTTCAAGTAAATTGCATTCCTATAATTCCAAAAATAAAAAACCTAATTAAAGGGAGGAAGATCTTCTAAAAGCAGCAATTAGAAACAATTTTTTTATTTTACCCATAGCATTATCATCGTGGGAATTTTGTACTAACGGCATGTTTGCTATTCTAATTAAATTGAAAAAAAATAATAATAATAATATAAAATAGTGATAGAATTAAATGATTTATCTTATATTTGAAAATACAAATTTAACTTAAAATTATACCATTCTCATATTTAATATATTAAGTGACGAATGAGGTACTACCACGGTATAATTGACAAAATATCAGTTTTGACTCTTTATTCAAATAAATTATAAGAGAGAGATGTGCGATGCATGCGATTAAGGATATATATATATTTATTATATTATATATAATAAAGTAGGAAAGTAGAGAATCAGAGCTCAATATAAGTCCTCGTAATATCAAGACCCAAGAGAAAGTGGCCGGAGATGAATCATCTATCATCATCATCATGATGCGTGGTCCATGGAATTGTCCTCGTGGCCCGTACGTGGTGGTGGGGGTGTCCAAAACTAAAGCTTGCTTTCTAAATCCTCAACCGACGGTTCACAAGCTGCTGGCAGATTTGTACTTAATTCACACGAGTTTAATGCTTCACAGGCGTGACAGTGAGAGGCTTGAGGAGGCTCCCACCAATCGCAAAGGCATTCTGATTATTAATCTGGATAAGACTGCTCCTGCTTTCTTACATGTTATGAGGATTAGAATAGTTAGTTATTAATGTTTGAAGATAATTTTAAAATTCAATTTTTTTTTACTTTTAAATTATAATATCTTTTTTTTACATATGTTTTATCTCTAGAAAAATTATATATATAAAGAAGATTTTTTTTTTTTGTTATAAACAAAAGGGAGTTAAGATAATAACAACTGTTTTATTACAATTATTATTGTCGTTTTGTGTCCTGAAAGATAAAAATAAAATTTAAAAATAATGAATATATAAATGTATAATAGGTAAAATAAAATAAAATAAATGATCTAAAACAAACTTAAATACAATAAGAACATATTTGTTATTTAAAAATATTGAATACTCCACATCCTCCTAACTTTATTTTTAGTTAAAAGACAATAAGGAGAATGATACGGATGTAAACTTAGAGCTATTAATGGGTTGACACGTAGATGAAAGTTTGACAATTTGTGATAACAAATTTTGATTTTTAATTAGCTTAGTCTATAATTTTAAGTTAGGCTAAGTTTATATAAGATTTTCTTTGTACAAAAGCATCTTACCCAGTACTTGAGATTTTGGAGTCCTAAGTTGAAATATAAAAATGGGTCCGAATCACATTAAAATTTTATTTTTATAATAAAATATAAAAAAATAAACAAAATTTCATTTAAACACAAGAACAAAAAGTGATTTACAAATATTCATATAGACACAGGGACAAAAAATAAACAAATATTCATTTAGACACAGAGGAGAGAGAGTTTATTCTGCAAATTTTAGATTGGGAGAGTGATTTATATAGGGGCAAAATCGTCATTTAAATACAGGTACAAAATAGTTATTTTCTCTTAATTTTATGGGCCCCTTAAATTAACATAGTTTATAGGCCTTGAGATAATGGACTCTTAAATTACACTATAGGTCCGGCCGATCTTACCGTTCCAATGATCATTACTTGAAGAATGTTACTAATATACAAAAAGTTGAATACTATGTAGTTGAAGGATGTTACTAATATACAAAAAGTTGACTACTATGTAGGCTTAATTATATGTTGGGACATTTAAAAAAAGTTAAAATTTGTTCAATGGACAAGTCACTCACTTATAAGCGTCCACTTGAAAAGAGACTAAGTTTAGAATATTTTAAGATTGAGATAATCATTCAAGTTATTAATAATGTTAGATAATATAAAAGATTAATAGCATCAAATAAGGTAACATATCAATCATGCCCAATAAGATAAGTGTCATCTCAATCCTTATTATCTCTATTTTTTAATTTCTTTAAGCATTAAAACACTATATGTACCATAAAACCAATGTCTCTGCAAAGTATGAATATGGTTAAACCATTGGTTCACTTGCACACTATCATTTCAAACATATTTTTTCTAATTTGAGTATAGAGAGCCTTTTAAAACACTTTTTAATGGTAATTTCAAGTTACAATTGACAAATAATGATTTTCAACCATCATCTAAATAACTATTTATCCAGATTAACCTAAATTAATTATAAGTTATTTTTAGGCACCATCAAAGAAAATACTCAGTCCCATAATCTTTTATTTGGTGAAGGTTCTATGCTGCTTTTTTTTTTTTTTTCATTTTTTAAATAAAAACTTTTGGGTTATTTCAAGATTATTATTTATTATCAAACTAATTGCATTCTTTGAGTTTTTGCTTTTTAAAAAAAAAATTGAAAAACAAATTTCAATAATAAGAATCGTTTAACACTTTTTGAAACCTCATACTCCTTTTGGTAGACAAAAAAGGAAAATAAAATTCAAGTAAATTAATGTATTATTTTCAAAATCAGTCAAGAGTCAAACATGCTGGTCATTTTAAAAGTTTGAGAAAATTCCTATTATTATTATTATTAATTTTTGCATTCCTAAAAACTAAATGAGATTTCAAGTATCCCTGCGAGGATTACTGAGTAGCTAAACAACTGCAAGGTTCTCTCAACCCTGTTTCAGAGCTGAGAAAAAAGGGAGCAACAAAAGAGATGGATTGGAGCGAGGGGAACTTGGCGTGTGAAAAGTGAGAACACGGCGAGTTGGTAACTCCCCAAAGGGGAGGTTATGGAGAATGGTAAAATGCTAGAGAAAGAAACGGAAGGGAAGAGGAACGGTTTCACGTGAAGAGCATCATCCTGAGGCATCTTGTACTCGCGAGATTGAATGGATGGTGAGCTGTGCGGAGTGAGTGTGCCTGCCTGCCTCCCAGCCATTTCACCGAAGCAGAGAGGAAATTATGATGCTTTGTGTTTGAGCCGTGCGCCTTTTCATGGAAACACGTTATTACATTGCCTTTTCTCTACTTTAACTTTTTCCATTAAGGCAAGGCATCTACGTAACTCTCATAAATTTGTCATAAAGCTCACACATTACTTACTATAAAAACTAAAATCCCCGCTTTCAAAATTTATTCTTTTTCACTTGGAATAAGAAAAATTCCGTAACTTACAAAACGTAATTTCAGGAAATTGATGTTAAACCACTATAATTTTAAGAAATAATTAAATAGTATTTTAACTAGTTTCATAGATTGTTCATTGTTCATTGCTTAACATACAAAAATAGAAATTATATGAAGATGTTTGTATTCTTAAAATTTTCAGTATTTTAATACTGGAAATTAGAAGAACAGAACACAATCATGAAAGAACATACTGCCGAACTACACGATCCATCAGGAAGCAGCATCCGTAATAGAGAAAGAAGTGTGGCGTGTGCACTCCTGCAGGAACTCTTGATGGGATCCAAGCTTTCTGCTGCCCATGTGTCTGAACCTTAGCACTGAGTTGTCAAGACCGTGGAAAATGACAATTCCATGCCAATACTTGATATGGGAGCTCCAAAGGAAAAAGCTGACCTATAATTTCATACATATTTTTTACTTGTTTTTTGTTAATAATTTATGATCTTTTCTACGTGTACGATAAGTTTATAAGTGGCATGTCAAGAAAATAGCAACTCAATATTCTAATTGATAGCTAAAAATTAAAAAAAGAACATCTTATATGCCTATATAACAGTATATATCATATGCCTACGTGACAATACTATCTATTGAAACTATGTTTTATAGAATGTGTACCCTGCTTGTGTTACGCGTGACAGGTTGACATCAAAGTCTAACAAGTTAAAACACAAGAGTTGCACAACATAGGCCCAACAATATAGTTTGTTGCCCCGGTATAAGTGGCCACACTGTAATAAGTAATGCGGGTTTTCCAAACATAACCAGAGTCACCAACGTCCAAAACTGAGGAACCATCCTGTACATTCTCGAATTGATGAAATCAATCTCAGCATATGATTACAAGGTAAAATGGAGAAAACAAAGGGTACGTAGAGAGAAGCTACTCCATCTCGCCTTTATTTTGTGCCTCTACTTGTTTCTATTCATTTAAATTCACTACCACCACACTAATGTTATCTTCACTACCCCGGGCCAGTGCCATCTCGGCTAGTATGGCTGCTGCATCTGCAGCACGGCTGTCCTTCACAAACTTGCTCAATTTACTTCCATTTGCAATCACTAGGGAACTCCTCTTCATTTTGCCATATAGGCATTGCCTTACAACGTGGCACGCAACCTCATTTGAGACCACATCCCATAAGCCATCAGATGCTAGGATCAGGAACTCATCTCGGTTGGTTCTTTTGCTCACTGCCACATCTGGTTTGGGTATTACAAATGGTTTCAGGTAGTGATCCCCTGCATCCATGTTTTAGAACCTTGTAAGAAAGACAAATCACAATCGCTAGTACATGCTTCTAAGTACTGATGGAACCGTGTCCCAAACAATTGCTTTGCCTGTCCTCTATAAGCAACAGGGTATTTAGCCATTGGTGGTGGGTAAGATTTCACGATCTGTAACAGCTCAACAAGAATCAGAGGCAAGTATTTAGATGATTAATCTGCAAGATGCAACTACAACTCAAAGTTCATCCTAAAATCAGTAGAATCTTAATCTTCTCCTTGCTCAGTTCACCTACAGGTGCTTCTTGTGGTTGGATTCCCCGGTCTTCAGTCATATGCGGATGTATTAAATAATAGTGAAATGGAATATTAATTATCTCCTGTGGCCTTACAGATTTTCCAACAAGGCCACATGAAGTGATGCTCAAGATGAAAATATGTTCTTTTCCTTTTTTCGGAAAGGTAAACATATATACAAAAGAGAAGCCTACAAGGAGTTGCAAAAATGCCCTCAAACCTAGCAACAAAAGATCATAAATTTTTTTTACAGGGATCTCAACAGGGAAACACAAATAATCCCCGCTAGTCCATATGAAGACAGAAATGAGAACCAATTCTAAGATAGTTGTCAAAATCCTAAAGGGCATGTAATTGAAGGTTATGGACTTGTACGAGTACCACTCCTAGCTGTGTGTCTAAGAACCAAAATCATTTGATTCCTTGACTAGTGACATTAAGATCACTTCTCAAATGCTTGATTTTATTTTTTTTGATCAAACGGCATTTGTATGCTAAAGTTGTATACCAAACTCACAAACACACTTGACTGATGCATAGCCAGATCCTATTTGAATGTCAATGAATAATTAACAAAGAGCTCACACACAACATAGAAAGGACCTAACTCCTAGACCACGAAACTTAAGATGCAAACTTCCCAAAGAATCAGCTATAGTCACTATTTCCCAGCATATTTATATAATAAGCTGTTTAGAAACAAACTACTTACAAACTAAATATTTAATATACACAAATAAAAAAGAGATTAACCTTCAGAACAACTCTAGAACAACCAACTTCTTACAATTTCTCTACCAATGAACCTACCAGGAACCCATGCATGGTAGTAATCCTGTAGCAAAACTTGCATAGTTAAATGAATCAGTAACTATTTGTTACTATTAATCCATACATACCTATTGATCTTGAAGTAGCAAGAACTCCTAAGACTCGATGCCCATTCCAGTTTATAACCCTTCCACCAGCACCTTCAATTCTCTCTAACTCATCAGGTCTGTCAGGCTGTGCACAAAAATGGGAACAACAAATGATCCAAAATTATATATGTGGACATCAAATGAGAAAGCATTAAAAAGTAAAGAATCAGAGCCCATCCATGCGGACCACATCAATACATTATATAATTCAAAAGGTCAAAGGGCGTGGAGTTGCTCATGTAACAAAGTCATGCTGAGATGGCCCAGTATACAAACAGGAGGTTAGCAAATGGCAGCAAGAGTCAACAACCAAGTCAATTTGGATTTCCTAGTTCAAACAAATTAATAAGAGAGGAAACACCATGATTCCATGATAGTTCCCATTTTTTCACTAGGACATCATCTCTGGATCTATACTTCAAAACTGTATTGTATTACTTTAGACAACTTGCCAACACATCTCGAACACTCACCAAAATAATCCAAGTAGAAGTTTACATTACTTCACACATGGTCTGCCTGAAACGAGCAATTCTAATATAAGATGGGAAGGGTAATGTCACTATTCACAGCATTATTATCACAATGAACACTTCAACCTTCATCATTATTATATGATGAAATAACATAAAAACCAAGTCGCATATTTGTTTATGTATTTACTAAAATTATATGAATGCTGTGTCCTAATTTTCAATCTCCTAGGATTTCTTAAGAACATTCCCTTATTGAGTGAATGAATAATCTAGGTTTGTAACTTGAACTCCTTAAAGAGAATTTCTTTCAGCAAGATTCAGAGTTGAAGCCACAGCTTGACTAGTTATGTCCAATGTCCATGAATGAATTCTTCAAAACAGTTAAAAAATTAAAAAGAAATTGGTAGAAAGGTGCAAAAAAAGACTGTTGAACATAATAAAGAAAGGAGCAAAACAGAAGAGGAATTCACTGCCTTAAAACTTGAGCTCAGAAGAGAAGGCTCAGAATATTAGTTCAGATCCTAAAATTCATATTATATAATGCTTCATTAGACCACTGTAAATGTCCTGAAGAATCACTGGATTTCGCAGTGAGATGCAGTAACTTGGAATGAGATTTAAGCATTTGTGGTGAGAAATACAGAGACTTGTAAATATAACTTGCTAAAATGCATTATGGTGTTTGGTACTTCATAAACCTGTTGCTGCTATAAAAACTCCAAATATTTGTCTTGTTTTAGTGGTATAAGCAAGTTGCTGAAGTCCTCTACCTATGACTTTTATAATGTGACACAAGCCTGAGTTTAACACATGGTAAGCCATCAAAATTATGCATACTTCATCAAACTTGTCAATATACAGAGCAAGAAACAGGAAGTCTCCTGTAATTAGTTAAGTATTCTGTAATACTGCTATGTCCCAATGGTGCAGGTCTTTGTAGAAAGCCCGGACACATGAAATGTGTTTCGAAACTTCATTTTCTTTTGGCAGACAGGAAAGAAGAATTTGTTGCATATCACAGGAATTTCAGAAATTCATAGAAAAATGGATCGTTTTGGCCGCATGACTGCAATGCGCATATAAGCAATTAAGGGAAAATGAAATAGAAGATATTTAAACATTTACTGGTACAACATAGTACACTAGTGCATACTCTACCTATTGATATCTCACCTATTTGCATTATATAGACTCACACTTGCTCTTGCTTGATTTTGGTTTTCTACCATAAAATGGGAACTTCAGCAATGAAGTTAAAATACCACCCTTCCGAAATTTGAGGAAGAAAAAATATTCCTGTTGGCTATGTTACCTTGTTATAATTTTTGTTGCCGTCTTTTATTTTTGTTTTGTATTCTTTAGAATTCATGACATAAGATCTGAGAGTTTTAACGCTAATTGTCAGTTACTTCAATCCTCCTCTTCTATCCAAAGGTCAAAAGGAGCGCGAGTATATAGAATATATTCATCTTTAGATGTGCAGAGGGGGATTGCTCCAATTAAAAAGCCAACCCTTGGATTGTTGTCGTTTTGTTTGTTTGGAAACCAAAAGCAACGGGAAGCCATCTTTTGTAGTACACTTTTAGTTTTGGTAAAAAAGAAAAAAAGCCCTTCTAATTCAAAGAAAAAAACTTTTTTATTTTTATTTTTATTGTCACCCAGACTTGTTTGCTCAAGCATCTCATTCATCAAATTCAATGCCTCGTGATTTTACTTTCTACTTTTCTCTCTCTCTTCCGCAAGTTTCAAACATAGCATAAAATCGTGATAAAAAAGTGGAACATCTTGTGTGCAAGTGCCATTTTTTAAAACTGAATCTGCCACAAATTTCTCTTTTTTCCTTATTCATTTCAGGCGATGACAAAGAATGAGGTTTTTGAATATGATGAGTGCCAGGAAAATTTCTCTCACTTCAGATTCAGGTTTTGCAAGCACAATTTCAGCTTGTTTTCAGATACTTCTTGAATAATCCTCCAAACATAATAAATAAGAAAGAAAAAAAAAAAACAAAGCCACAAAAAGTAATGATTTATGAATAAAGGGTAATTTACAGTGTGATATAATTACAGCACGAAGTCAATAAAAGATGGAAGTTTTAATAGACATTTGCCATCCAAAATATAACAAATTACCTTATGATCATTAGACATGGACACGGCGACGCCTTCTCGGGATAGAACAGCTCTTGAGTCGCCGCAATTGGCAACTACCACCACCTCCGCTCCTACCACCGCCACCACCGCCGTGGAACCTATCGTTTCCGACAAGGCCGTACTGCCCTTCCTATTATCATTGACTTCCTCATCCATCTTCTCAAAACACGCCACCATCACCTTCTCCCAATCCACTAACGACGTCGATTCGAATGTTCCTATCTCCTCAAT
Organism: Diospyros lotus; assembly: GCF_014633365.1. NCBI lineage: Eukaryota > Viridiplantae > Streptophyta > Magnoliopsida > Ericales > Ebenaceae > Diospyros > Diospyros lotus. Next base: position 45,753,927 of record NC_068338.1, on the reverse strand, counting down.
CTCCTCCTTCAGTAGCCGGTGCAACCGGTCGCGGCAGGCTTGCGCCACACGCGAGCCTCCGTGACCGTCGTACACGCCAAAGAAGTCATACACTCTTGAATGACTGGCAAGAAACCCTGGCTCCACTCTCACAGCGTCCTCCATTTCACTTCTCCGCCCGATCATCGATACCGATCCGTGCGGTAAGCACGTGATACTCCGCCAACTCTTCATCGCTTCAATCCGAGGAAAAACGACGTCGGTCTCCGACGATGACGAGTACGACAAAGACAGCTCTGAAACTCGCTTCTCCGCACTGTTCTTGCTTTCAGAGAGGTCGGAATCTCTCTTTCTGCTCTCAGATTCCGTATTCTTGGAGTACTTCTCACTGGATATAACTTTGCCGCCACCGCCGGCGACCTGACTCGAAAGCTCTAGCCGCCGGATCTCCAACCTTTTCCGGCGAGCCTGCGCTCGTCTCACGCTGTACCGACACATCACGCCGGAACGAGACAGCGCTATTCCACGCAAAGCGCCGACAGCCGCGGACGGCGGATCACGCCTCAGGCCGGTCGTCATGAGATAGAAAAGTGGAAGAAGCGCAATACCAATACCATATGATGATCTGGGGAATGCGATGAGCGATGATGATTCAAATAAAATTGCAGAAGAAGGGAGGGCCGGCATGAAAATGGAAAAGGCCTTTAAGGTGGGCCGGATCCAGTGGATGTATGCCACGTGGGAGGGGCGCACGGGAAACCGCATCGTGAGATGGATCTTCGCCGGGAGACGTGTGCGGCTGGAATTGGTGGGGCGGAAACGTGGCGCTCGGATCTTGGGTTAAGTGATTTGGTTTGGCGGGAAAGTGGGCCCCGGTGCACCTAGAAGCGGTTACGTGGCTGCTTGACATTGAGAGAGGGGATCTTTTGCTTTTGGCGTACCAAAATGTTTGACCCGTCCGGTGAAGCGTGGGGGACCCGGAAGACACCTGTCGGGTTTAACAGTATCGAACGCCGGATTTAGACCTCGTACCATGCGCTAGGGAAAAAATATACTAATATACCGAATATGAGTGTTGGGAGAATTGGATCGAGAAACAAGTCAGCGGAGAGAAATTCACTGTTTAATAATTAATAGCAGCAATGAGGTTCAATTGATTTTTTTTTAATAAAGTAGAATAAAAATATTTAATATAAAATTTTTAAAAATAAAATTTATTACATAATAATTAATACATTTAGAAGTGCATAAGTAATATTAATTATTTTACACTTAAAATAATTTTATAATAATATTAATATAAACTTATGAAGAGAGTAGACTAAAATACATGATTAAATATTTAAATTAAGAATAAAAAGCAAAAAGTTAATAATATAAATTAACTCATTTTAAATGTTTCAAATTATTATTATATTTTTAATACATAAAATAAAAGATAAAATTAAAATTAAAAAATTTTGATCTACTCAAAAAAACTCGGATCGATTCATTAGTTTAAACATGATTCTCGTAAAAAAATTAATCATTTTTTCAATAAATAATTTTTTACCATAAATTAAACCAATTTCTTGGCGGTTCTCAATTCAACTGGTCTGATCTACAATTTGATTCGATTCTCAAAATGCTATTGATTATTCTTGAACTTTAATTTACTTGGTTTTTTTTAATATCTTTACACTGTATTTGGAATAAATGAGAATGAATTTGAATTGTGACATGTATTCATAAAATAATTTTATATAGAATTCTTTTAAATGAATTCTTATATTTAGTATTATATAATCTATTTTATTAAGTAGAGAAGCACTAGATTTAGAATGGAAAAGATTAGATATCGAAAACATTTTGAATATTTGTCATTTTTTACAAATTTATTTGATTTTTTTTGAAAAAATCCTCATATAACTTCTTATCTGACTTTTTACAGAAAAATCTATCTGACATTTTATAAATAAGTCTAAATTACCCATATGTCTTTTGTAGGATAATTAATGTCATTTGATATATTTTTAAAATTTAAATTTATTAAATCTTATTTTTACAATAAGATTGATTTTAAAAAAACTTATTTATTTAACTTTTATAATTAATGTCATTTAATACATTTTTAAATTGTCATTTGATAATTTTTAAAATTTAAATAACATTATTCCTTTCACCAATTTTTAAAATTTAAATTTCTCTCCATATATATATATATTTTATTATCTAATATAAATTTCTTTCATCAATTTTTTAAATTATTTTATTTAATTTTATATTTTATTATCTATTATGAAAATATATTTTGGTAATTTTTAATTATCTATGTGGAATTATTGTAATTCCACTAATAATTATTTCTAGTCTTTTTATAATCTATTTTTGAACATGAATTTAGAAAATAAGACACTATTTTTAATTTTAATTTTTTAACAATTCACATTAATTATAAAACACTATTTTGATAATTGTTATGCCCACTAAAATAATAAAAAGGTCCGAGAAAAAGAAATGCCATGTGACAGGCCACCACGTGGGAGGCCTGGCTGCTTCATGCAGCTAAGAGGGGGGACCCCATGCCTCGTTGCTTCGTGCAGCCCAGAAGAGGGGCCTCCAAGCTGCATGAAGCGGCCACACAATGGCCACATGGCTGCTTCCCCCTTTCTATTGCCACGCAATAGCGTGGCCCCAAAGAAAATGAGAGCCTCTACCCCCGAGAAATGTCTCTCGGGGGTACTTTCATACCCCTGAGAGACCTTTCTCGGGGTTATTGCACACCCCCGAGAGAAGTCCCTGGGGGTGCCTAATGCACGCCCCCGCGCTCATGTTTGCTTGCCTGCATCCTCGCGCCGATAACCCTATAAGACTCGATCAAAATCGCCTTCGGGATGCTCGCTGAGATTCACTGCATATCAAAGTGGACCGTCGGGTGGACACTCCTAGTCAGTGGCCGTTGACCGGTGCCGGGCACCGCTGACTAGCTCTACTAGTATGCGATTCACTGCACGTTTAGATTTATTATATTGCTGTCCATGATTTGATATGCACATGGGTACGGGTTGCATATTGGGATATTCATGTATTGAGTATGCTTGGACACGGACATGCTAGTTTGGTTAGGTTGCATCCAGCACGAGCATACACATCGCGTGTGGTTTACTATGTGGGCGGAGCATGGCCTGATGCCTGGATGTATGGGCGTCGGTGTATCACGTTGATGCTCACTACGCCATTGCATTGCTATGTGCATTACATGGTTACCGGTAGTATTTAGTTCTCGGACGGGAGTACCATTCCGAGGGAGCCTATGGCTCGGCTGTCGGGAGTACCGACAGGGAAACGGGTGTCGGGAGTACCGACATAGACGGGTGACGGGAGTACCGACCCGGGATGGCGCACAGATTTGCTGGAGGTATTTGTTACCATCCAGGGCAGTGATAGGTTGGTATGGGACTTGGGTGCCAGGTGTCTTATGTGGGTCCTAAGGACCAGTATGTGCTTTTATTATGCTATGCTATTGTGTTGTAGCGTCTCATGACTTGTGTGTGCCTGTGGGTTTATTCTGGGGAGAGATTTCTAGTTTTGTGTAGTCTTCAGCCTTTCTTTTCTTATACTTGCTGAGTCTTTTGACTCACCTTGTTTTTCCATCATTCCAAGTAATGGCAGCGTGGGCCATGGCAAGGGAGTCATCTTTTAGCGACAGAGTCGGTGTGGTGTACAGGCAGTCCCGTCAATCCCTGTCAACTCTGATGGTTGAGTAGGGTTTACTCTATCATTTTTACTGTGCCAGGTCGTTTCTCGAGTCTCGTGTATGTTGGCACATGAGTCAATGTTTATTTATTTATCATGTGACCGCTGTGATAGCAGGGCACCCGTAGTGCATGCATGTGTTTAGCTTCGTTTCCGCTGTTCTTATTTTTTTTGTATGCATGCCAGGGTAGTTTTGTCTTGTGTCTCATTCTTTCCCTTCCGTAGGTGCCCCCACTCGGGTAGTTCGGGTGTTTGGGGATATCCGGGCAGGGGTGCTTACAAATGCATAAAGGTTCGGCTCTAAAGAGGCTAATCCTCTCTCTCAAGAGTTAGCTTGAGGCTCTCAAAACTTAGTTTGAGCTTCTAATAGAGAGAATCAACACTATCTTTTAATTGGAACTAGAACCAGCATACAATCCCTTACTTAAGCAAGAACCGCTAGCATACTATTAACAAATATAATCCCCTCACATAACAAGCGAGTAAAAGTAACAAATTTACAATCAAAGACAATTACAAACAAGTCACCAACGGTTGAGAATTCCACCAATCAGCACACTTCCAATACTTCAAACCTTCTCACTCTTGATTGAATGCTCTATCAAGTTTGTTCTACTTGAGTCTTCATATTTACCCTATATATATACATTTTCCAAACATATTAGCCATTAAAAAAAGGGTTAATATGAAGTTTGAAATTCAAAAAATGTTTAGTCTTTCTAAAACAAGAAGAAAATATGTCTCACCTTTAATTTAAAATAAATTTACTTTTTGCATGAGAAATCAATATTTGAAAATTTAATAATAAGCTTTTGAGATATAAATGATTAAAATAAGAAAAAATGTCTAAAAACAATCTCTTTTAATTTAAAATAAATTTACTTTTTACATGAGTAAGAGAAAATATATCTAAAAATAATTTTCTTTAATTCAAAATAAATTTACTTTTTGTATGAGAAAGAGAATACATTTATATTATAAAATATTTTTGATGTTCTACCCTTGTGCTTAGTTTTGATGATGAAAAACATATGTTATTAAATCCCTAAGTCATGAATCAAGGTGGTGGTTTTCAACAAAATAAATTTCAAGTGCATTGTTAAAATGAAAACCAAAAAGATTTATGATTTTCTATTTTAGTTAGAGATTTGCAAAGTCAAGTTTTTAGTCTTAAAAATAATCTCCTTGAAATCGTTGGTCAAAATAATTCTAAGGCAAAAGACCAACTAGAACATGTTTTTGAAAGTGTGTTCATTTTAGAAAGTGTTCATTTTAGAAAACTATCTCCTAGTATTTTGATATCTAATATCTCTTAGTAATGAAATAGTTTTGATGAATGTCTATATAAAAATCAATTTCTATCATGTGGATTATATGAATGAGAAAATGAATTTTTAGTATATAAGCTTTGAAGCAAGATATGAAAACTTATAGAAGAAATATTGAGTATGGTTGAGAGTGATTTGAAAAACTTGCTTGTTGAGAGTGATTTGTTTCAAAATATACTTTTGATAATCTCAACTTGCTTTCAAGATAATCAAAATGAGGTTTTAAAAGAATCGAATAAGGATGTATTGAAAATTCAAGATTTTCTATAGAATAGTCGACTATCAGGATCATTCTGTCGACTATGCTTCAAAATAGTCGACTATTTTTTATGTTCTGTCGACTATTTAAGCATCTGTCGACTATTTTAGCATCTGTCGACTATCGAGTAAAAATAGTCGACTATGCCTTTTGATCTGTCGACTATTTTTGTTCATAAGTTTCAAAAATTTCTTCATATCTCAGCATCTGTCGACTATTGGAATGTGTCTGTCGACTATTGAAATTTTGTGTTATAAAATAGTCGACTATTCGTTTTGTCTGTCGACTATTTCTTGCTTTAGTTGTAAAAATAGTCAACTATATATTTCTTCTGTCGACTATTTCTTTTTGCAGAAAGTTCCAACGGCTATTTTTTTCAAATCCCAACGGCTCCAAACGGCTATATTTCTCTTCAACTTCGTGGGACACTTATATATACATGTCATAGATGATCAAGAGAAGGCTAATGGACGGGAACGAATTGAATTGAGATTACATTTTACACTCGTTTCTATTTACATTCACTGTGCTTCAATTTTCTCTCTTCAAGGCTGTGATCTTAATTTGTTTACATTCATTTAAGCCTTGTATTATTTTTGAGAGACATTGTAACTAAGAGATTCATCTCTTAGATTCTCTCCAACTATATATTTCTTATTTTCCTAGCTTGGATAGCTAGAGGGCCCATTTGAGTGGGAGGTTTTGTAATTTCTAGTCTCGGACTAGAGGACCTACTTGGTTTAAGTAGGGGGTTTTAGTGGATGGTTTGAAAAATCCTTAGTGAGGAGCTAAGGTAGTGGATTAGACTTGGGTTAAGCCGAACCACTATAAATCTTGGTGTTCTTGTATGCTTGTGTTCTTTAAATCATCTTTATCTTTCCAAGCATTCCTCACTTGATTCACATTTGTCATTTTATATGCTTCACGTTTTAAATCTTTAAAACTTCAACCTGTATTAAAAGTTTTTCAAGTTCTATCAATTAAGTTTTTAAAATAACCAATTCACCCCCCCTCTTGGTGTGTGCCATAGCATCTCCCGTTCTAACAATTTTTGTTAATCATCAAAACTTAATTAATATGAGCAAATTGGTTGAACAAGACTTATAATACAACTCTTAATTTTTGAGTATTTGATGTAAACATTTTTATCAAGTAGATCTCTAAATTTTCTCAAATTAGTTTTGAAACATCTATATTATTAACGAGATTAAATAAATTGATTGAATATTCTTAATCTTTAGATTTCTGCCCTAAATATTTCCTGAACTTTTGAAACTTTGATTGGAAGTCTAATTATTATTATTATTTTTTTGTCAAATTGGTCTTTGAACTTTTTCAAAAATAACCAAGATACTTCAATCAAAAGAAACAACCTTAATTAAACTAAATTAAATAAAAATAAAGAATAATTTTAACATAATTTAATTAGTTTGATTAACATCCTTTTTTGTGAAAGGATGTATTGGAAATTTTGAAAAAAATTTAAGAATCAATTTGGTAAAAAAATAAAGTTCAATGGCTATTCAAGCTAAAATGCCAAAATCTAGAGAGTGCGTACTAAGTTAATTTAATACTATTAGTAACAGACAGGTGTTGTAAGTTTTTTAAAGAAATTTAAAGAGCTATTCAATAAAATACAAAAAAATTTACCTTTCAAAAATTGTTTATGAAACTAATTGACATGAAGAAACAATAATGAGAATGTGTAATTGTGCTCTTTGGTTTGGAAACTAATCTAGTTTGCAATAGAGAATCTTTGAAATTAGTTGTGTTTTTTGCAAAGAAGAAGAAACAAATAAATTGCTTAATCTAAACAATTATTCATAGAAGACAAGTCCATATATTCTGCCATGCATGAAATTAATTGTGTGGATATCATCAAGTAACCTTTTTATGAGTAGGCTTCCGACAATAAGGATTTGGGTGGTAGAAAAATATAGTTTTATTATGATTAATTTATTTGGTACATGGATGGTACTATAATTTGCTCTAATTTTAGTAAGAAAAAAAATTATAACTTACAAATGTTTATACTTGGAAGATGGCGTGCTCCAAGAAACCAAGTCTCTAAGCTCACCCATGCCTTGGAAGATGGCGGGCATTGGCATACATGAATTCAAATGTTTATAGTGATGACCATTAACTATTTATTCAATAACAAGTGCTTACCTTTTAAGTGTTGTGTTGATTTCGTGATATTAATTTGACATTTCTTGTGGGCAAAGTGAGGGCTTGGGAGGCATAGGTATGAGTTCAACACACCCTTCAAGCATCTCCACAACCTTACTCATCGACGGACGATCAATGGGCTTCATTTGAATGCACCACAAAGCTACCAACATCATCTTGTTCACTAGCACCTTTTCCTCTTCGTTGGCATCTTCCATTTCTATCCCTTTCCCTTTGTTGAGCTGGACATAAACCCATGAAGGGAAGTAAATTTGGCTTGTGTGATCTGCATAGGCATTTAGGTTCCGTCTCTTACTTGTCATTTCCATCAACAATATCCCAAAACTATAAATATCGGCTTTGTGTGAAACTCCTCCAATGTTGTTGTACAACAACTCTGGAGCCATGTAGCCAAATGTCCCTCTAGCTGCGGTCAAAGAGACAATGCTATCATCTGTTGGGTACAATTTTGCCAACCCAAAATCTGAAATTTTAGGAATAAAGTTCTCATCAAGAAGAATGTTGTGAGGTTTGATATCAAAATGTAAGATCTTCATGTCACAACCATCATGCAAGTATTCAATCCCGCGAGCCACGCCAAGTGAAATGTCAAACATTTGCTTGTAAGTCAAGGAGAAAGCTCCTTGCTCAGAAAATATGTACTTTTCAAGTGAACCATTAGGCATGAAATCATATATAAGAGCGCGTTTAGATCTCCCAGCATGAAATCCAACAAGACGAACCACGTTGAGATGATAAATCCTACCAACGGTGGCAACTTCATTGATGAATTCTCGAGCAGTAGCTGTGGACATCTTCAACACTTTTACAGCCACAATTCTACCACTTTTAAGCTCTCCTTTATACACAAGGCCAAAGCCTCCTTCGCCCACCTTGTGGTTGAAGCTGCTAGTCATTTTACTAATCTTAGAGTAAGAGTAGCTAATGGGCACGAGATTGTCTTGACTTAGAAGGAAATTTTCAATATCGTTGTTTATCCATGCATGCCTTTTCCAGAATTTGTACACCAAAAATGCCAAATAGAGCGGTAGCCCAATTAAAGCTCTTGCAACTAGGAAATATCCTGTTAACAAATTTCAAAATTAAAAACCAAATTAACTAGAAAAATTTCATATTAATTGGTTGTATTTGTAAAAAATAATGAATGTTTTAAAGTTCCTATGAATTTTTAATAGATTTAATGAAAAAATTGTTTACATTTCAAGAGGGAAACAAAGATGCTTTAATTGCAAGAGATACAACACCTTATTAATTTGTTTTTTGTTTATGTCTAAAAAGCATGATAGGAACATGGTGTGCGAAACATAAATGGAGATGACAATGTGTCTTTTAATGGGTTTCAATTATTTATTTAAAATTAATGTAAATATATAAATTAAAATATGTAAATGATTAAATATGTGATTCATTATTATTCTTAAACTTCATATTATGAAAAGGTAAATTGTACTTGCAATTTTTGTGTTTTCAAAAATAGCACCAACGATTTTTTAGGTTAATTACTATGCAACAAATACCACTGTACCATTTATTAACAGGGATCAATTTTATAAAAATCTCCCAAATATGCTCTTATTTCTTTACTCTCTTCTAAAATCATAGGAAAATAAAAAAAAATGCACAATACTGGTAATCATCCATCACTGACGAGATTCATTGACCACTTAAGAGAGAGAATATAGGTTGAACCAAGATTGATGAGTTCAAAAAAACAAGCCTACATCAATCTGGGGTTAGGTTTGGACAAGGGAAAGATGTAATAATTTATATATAAGGGTAAAATAGTCAATTTACTTAATATGTTATCCTCAAGACATATGTGTTAATTCCAAAAATACAAAAATATATTATATACTTAGTCAAATCTCAAGGATGATATGAGAATTTTACTCATTATAATATGATATATGTATATATATAAACTATATATAAAATGACAATTCTCATAAAGAAATGCAAATAGCTTGCTAAGGAATGCTATCCATTCAACCCCTACATAATATGTTTAAATTTATATTTTTAATATCTTTATAATTTACTTTCATTATTTTTTCTTTTCTGTTCGAAGTTCTATTTAATTTAAGCGATTGACACATATATCCTAATTTATATTCTATTTAACGTGCTTTGAGTTTTATTTATCGCAATTCCAAGAGGCTGGGTTTATAGAGCTCTATTTCCAACTTCGTTCTTTATTCTTAATGTTGCTCGATGATGGTTGACATTGCTCTTTATTCTTAATGTTGCTCGGTGATGATTGACAGGGAGATATATAAAAAGTGAATGGCTTCCTTTTTTTTACTCTTGGTGTTAGTTTTTTTTTTTTGTCTTTGTTTAAGGCTTAAGGTGTCGGTATTTTGTTTTTTGTCTTTGTTTAAGGTTTAAGGTATTTTGGTGTTGGTATTTTGTTTCACTTTGGTGTCCTTTGACTTTTGATTATTTTCAGCATATTTAGCTTTAATTAATTTTAGAATGGTAGACTCTAAATTTAATGTATCTTTAGTCGACACCATTTAAAATAAAACTGTTAGATTTCTATCAAATCAATTTAAATGCATATCCTAAGGATACCTACCTGCATATTTAGAATAGTGGTTCGCAAACATTTTGTATAATTTAAATTTTAACCATCCAAGTACAGTATCAATGCAATAGAAAACTGTTTTTTTAAATATTAGTTTGATTGCTAATAATTATAGAATATAGAGACAAGAGTGATATATGTTTTTCATACCTATTGGTATTGAGAGTAAGATACATCCAAGAATACCTGTAACATAATAAATGAATTATTAATCATACAACCAAGGTCGTTAATTATTCAATCTCACGATTAATATATTGTAAGGTTAGATACCTAGCAAAAAATATTACAAGTATATAATAAAAAATTACATTTTTATATTTTGAAACAACAATAATGATTTTTTTTAAAAAATGAGTTTTTCCATGCATTGTTAGATGAATTGTGATGCAATTGTAATTCAATTCTTCAAAAAATTACGAGACTCTATTTTCTTTCATCCAGAGTTTTAAGTTCAATTTTAAGGGGACTCTATTTTCTTTTATTATTTATCAAGGTACATTATAATTAATATATAATTTAAAATTTATACGTAAAATTAATAATTTTAAGGTTTGATTAAAAAATTAATATAATCTGATCACCTTTTAAGAATATTTAATAATTTATCTTATTATTTTTTTATATTTTATTAGCTTAAAATTCATAATAGATATGCAAATGGAAACAGATATTTACTGACTGAGAAAAAAAATAAAATACTTACTTAAGCCAATGATTCCGGGATAGAGTCCTACAATTTAAAACAAAAAACATAAATTAACAAACTAAATATATTACTCTTCCCCATATTTGCTTTTACGAGTGAATTATTTATAAAAGATGATAAAAAAATGTTATCATATCATTGGAATATTTTATATATTGAATGAAAACAAATACTCACTGTTATCGTTGGCTGGGATTGGGAGTCCGACAGCTGCAATTTAAAATAAACAAATAAGAAAGTAAATGAAAGGCATTATGTATTATTTATCTCACAATGCGATAATGAAATGAAAGAGTATTTCAAATATTTCCAATAAAATACTACAAATAGAATTAATTATACTTATGAAGATAATAATGGGTTTGAATATATACGACCATGTCAACAGCATGCAAAGTTTACTCTTTTTCATCCTTTTATTAATAGTAGCATTTCATAAATAAGTTAACGAAAATAATACTTACAGATTCGGAAACCGAGGAAATTAGCATCTGCAATTGAAAATTGAAAGATGAGTTAGGACACCCAACACTCTCTTGTCGTTATATGAATATAATAAGATATTTTCTTTATTTCGCACCACTTCACGCTCACCAACTCTCTTGGCACGTGGCACAGTTTTAAGTATTAACTGTGCTAATGTATGTGTTGTGTGAATTTGTGAGAGTTATTTGTTTGTGTAGCATTTCGCTAATGTATAGTATTACATCACATCATTTTTTTTATAGTATTACATCACTACCTGCTATACTTGTACACTAAGATTAATTGGTTAAAATATATATTTTAACCTCTATGCTTATATATTTTTTTATTTAAATATTTTAACTTTTTATTATTTTAATTACACTCTTGAACTTATAATTTCGAATCAATTATATTCTTAAATTTTTTGTTATTTCAATTATATCCCTAAATTCATTGATCTCAACAAATTTATTGAGATATTCAACTAATATAAAATTTCATAATTTATGAGTGTAATTAAAATAACAACAAATTTTACGGTACCTGAAATTATATGGATGCAATTGAAATAATAAAAAAAATTAAATATTTAAATAAAAAAAACATACAAATATAGCAGGTAGTCTTTGAATTTTGGTGCATTTTGTATTCTGTTGTCAAAGTGACTATAATCTTTATAACATAAATAATTGTGCCACAACCTCTAATTATGGTACTCTATATTATATAATAGTCATGGTATCACCTATAATTACAATGCTCTATATTATAAACACGATTATATTAGATACCACCAGTATTTACGACACTCTTTATCAAGTTATGTTGTCCGGTTACATTTTATTAGATTAATCATTAGTACACATGGTTAGAGTTTTCAAACTTCTACGCGTATCATTAGTGCTTCAAAGACTTCTAAGGAATGGTCTTTGAACCCATCAATGATGGTCCAGTCACTTCTTGGTGAACCCATCGAAGATGGGCTTCGGTAGTCGGACCCATGGCTGATCGGGCTTATAGGCACTGGCAGCTAAGTTTCAAATATAATGCTCGCTTTGGAGACAAGGGGACACAGCTTGACATGCTGCTGAACTTTCAAAATACGCTACCTCAAATCTGATTCTTAATCTTCTTCCAAAATTTTAAATCCTAACCTATACATATATGTATATATATATATATCTATCTATGTGATTGTATTTGAAATAGCTATGGTGGTGAAGATTTAAGAGTGGCCGGAATAGAGCGATGACCACACTATCAAATCAGGTGACACAAAGATACGATATTGATAATGACAAGCATAATTCTTTGTTATCTAATATCACAAATTTGATAAAAAGAATATTTTTGGATCTAAACAAAGTACAAAGACTATTTTAATTAGAAATAAATTATATGAAACGTTTGGACAAAAAAGTGAAGCTGTTGAACAAGCAAATTTACCTTTTTTAAAATTATATAAAGTATGTGTAAATCGCCCACACCAGGCCTAAATCAATTTACCCATAATTTTTAAAGTATATGGGATCGCAAACAAATACTTACCAGCTTTGAAGCCTTGAGAATAATAGCCTGCAATTTAATAAAACCAATATACAAGTGAGAAAACAAATACATTATCTTTTTCATATAATAAGTTATTATTCATATCTTTGAAAATTGTATTGAAAAATTGTACAATAAGTTTCTATTACCAAAATATAATAATAATATCAAAAGTTCGTTTCTACAACTTAATTAATTTAGAAGACAATCGTGATATTGTTGTATTATAATATTTTGTTTAATTTGTTCTGTAAGCACCCTTGCCCGAATATTCCAACCACCTGAACTATCCGAACGGGAGCGTCTACGGAAGGGAAAAAGAATGGAACACCAGAGAAGAACCACCATGGCATGCATACACAAAAATAAGAACAGCGGAAATAAAGCTAAACACATGCATGCATTACAGGTACCCCGCTATCACAGCGGTCACATAATAATTACATAAACACAGACTCCTGTGCCGACATCCACGAGACTCGAAGAAAGATCTGGCACAGTACAAAATAATAGAGTAAACCCTATTCAGACATCAGAGTTGATAGGGATTGATGGGACTGCCTGTACACCATATCGACTCTACCGCTAGACATTGACTCCCTTGCCATGGTCCACGCTGCCACTACCTAGAATGATGGAAAAACAAGGTGAGTCGAGAGACTCAACAAGCATAAGAGAAGAAAGGCTGAAGGCTGCACAAAACTAGAAAACTCTCTCCAGAATAAACCCCAAGGTACACACAAGCCATGAAATGCTATAACACAATAGCATAACATAATAAAAGCACATACCGGTCCTTAGGGCCCACATAAGACACCTGGCACCCAAGTCCCATACCAACCTGTCGCTACCCTGGACGGTAACAAATACCTTCAGCAAACTTGTGCGCGCTGTCCCGGGTCAGTACTCCCGTCACCCGTCCATGTCGATACTCCCAACACCCGTCCCTGTCGGTACTCCTGACAGCCGAGTCATAGGCTCCCTCGGAACGGTACTCCCGACCGAGAACTAATAACTACCGGTAACCATGCAATGCACATAATAATGCAATGGCGTAGTGAGCATCAACGTGATACACCAGCGCCCATACATCCAGGCATCAGGCCATGCTTCGCCCACATAGTAAACCACACGCGATGCATATGCCCGTGCTGGATGCAACCTAACCAAGCTAGAATGTCCGTGTCCAAGCATATTCAATAAATGAATATCCCAACATGCAACTCGTACCCATGTGCATATCAAATCATGAACAACAATATAATGAATCTAGACGTGCAGTGAATCAAATACTGGTAGAGCTAGTCAGCAGTGCCCGGCACCAGTCAACGGCTAGTGACTAGGAGTGTCCACCCGACGGTCCACTTCAGGGCCGTACAATAGTTTACCCCAACGTCACCAACAACCGACCCCTGCCCTACTGCTCGATAGCTCTAACCAAACCATAAATAAATCCGAGAAAATCCTTAAATAAACCCGATAAAATCGTAAATAAACCCGTACGTCTACAAACCTAGTTCCCAGCCTGGTTCAGCATCATTCCCAAAAGGAGTGGGGGTGGTACAAACCCCCATAGGCTCACAATGAATAAAATTTTAGAAGTCTCGGATTTAATTTAAATTAAACAAATGAATAATAATTCAACAAATAAGGCTAGATGCCGAATTAAAGTAAGGGAGGTGATAAAATACGAGAAATCCCGGGGTCTTTCACAGGAATTAAAGATCACGAGGAGAGGGTTAAGAGCTTGCCTTCACACGGCCGTTTCCTCTTTTTCTTGCCCTCCCGCTGCTAAGTAAAACGTTAATAGCGATTAATAAAACCCTGACTCGCATTAATTAAATCTAACCGTGTAATATAAATAATTTAACCTCCTAAAATCCCACGTAGGCGCATCACAAATAAAATCTCAATAAATCTTATATTTATTTTAAATTAAATAATGCCAATAACATCCCTAATTTATATATATAATTAATACGCGATACCGAAACGAGTTAAGGGAAGACGATGGGATCATAAAATGGAAAGAGATTGCGAAGGGTAGAAGGAGCTTGCTTGTATCTAGCCGTTTACGACGTTTCCACGCTTAAACACCACCAAATTAATACACGTTGTAAATAGATTAAACTCCCAAAATTAATAAAATTAGGCCCAAAATGAAATTTCAACCGTAGAGAATGTTTAATACATATTTATTTACTCACCTGGCTAATTAAAATCCAATTAAACATTGATTAAACGCTTAATTTCTCCCAAAATTCCCTCTTCATGCGCCTTCTTCTTCTCTGTTTTTCTTTCTCTGCTCCCTGCCAAATTCCTTGGCCGAATACTGCTAAAATCAGGCTTTAAAAAGCCAAAAGAGAGAGGCCACCAGCGCCTGCTGCGTGGCAGCGCTGGCACACCCACCGCCTTGCCCAAAACGACGCCGTTTTGGGTAAGGTTTTGGCTGAAAATAAGCCAAAATTCCTCCAAGCCCGCGCGCACGCCAAGCCTCGAACTCGCGACCTGCCCGCCTCCCTCGCGCCACTCGGCTAACCTACATCTTCAACCTTAATGCGCACCACATTAATTTTAAAGTGAACCACAGCCCTTTCTCCGAAATTGCAGCAGCACCCAACACTTCCAGAAGTTACACATGCACCCCTATTCTTAACTTCCACTTATTACACTTACACCCCAAAACTTTCAAAAATCCACCAATTTAATTTATTCTCCTATTTCATAAATACTCCCAGTTAAATTAATTATTTTCTCAAAATAACATAAATAAATATTTTTCTTAAATCTCCAAGTACCCAAATAAATTAATATTTCCTTTTTAACCCACACATATTCAATAATTACCACAAATTCATTAATTAATAATTATCAACCAAATAATTTAATTAATTAACTTTAATTCCTTATTTTCCTCAAACCACATAAATAAATACATTCTCTTAAATTCCCAAATATTCAATAATGTCCTCAACACCAATTTGAATAATTATTTTCAAATTTTGGAATATTACATGTTCTTTATAAGTAAAAAATTAAAAAAATGTAACGACCCTGTAATCGGGGTTGGGACTCTTACATTGATTGAAGGGGTGTAGTTGGTGTTGTGAGGTGTGTAGGACACAAAAAGGTAGTAGCAGTCGACAGAGGAAACAGCTATCGACCGATGAAGGCTAATGGCACAATCGATCGATAGATGCCTGGGGATTTGTCGATTTTTTGTTGGAACTGTTGACCAATTAAGTGAATTTGTTGACCGTTTGTGTCGAAAAAAATCGACCAATTAAGGTGGTGGAGAGCTTCTAGAAGCAAGGGGTTTCTACACTCTTCTAAAGCTTGTGTTATATATATATAAAGGGAGAAAGAGACGGATTTCTCACGAAACAGAGAGGAAAATCGGGAGAAGAAAAAAGAAGGAGGAAAAAAGGAAGAAGAGGAAGGCTGGGGTCCTCTTATCTTGACAGAAGTCATGGACTGCGACCTACCTGGGTGTTCATTTTGACCTTGCTAAGCCCTTAAAAGTCATGATATGTTAGCCGCGATCGAATTACGATCTACTGGGACATATAACTTGACGGCGAAATGCTATTTAATTTAACAGTTATCGAGCTACCGTATATTAGCTTAGATTTGATCTTATAGGAATTGGGCTTCACATTATTTTTTTCTTATTTTGAACAGATTAGGGCTTCCTGGGTCATGAGGAATTTTGATGGCAAGAAGGGAAACAAGGAGATTGGAGACAAAGAAGCAAAAGTGTGCTGACAGATTTGACCTTCTATGCTTCTTTCAAGTTTTTGGCTAAGTTACAATCCCAGAACGTGAATGATGTCTTCAGAGATATTGTAGAGGACTTCTTGGTATTTCTGGAATGGTATGGTTTGTCCAAATCAAATTTCGTTTGGGCCTCCAAACATCGCTTCAAAGTCGGGACCAGAAAGTTGGGTCAAATTAGGAAAGCTGCACAGATGCTGAATCTTTAAAAGGCCATAACTTGGGCGTCCGATATCCAAATCAAGTGATTTAAAATCCCAAATTCATCTACTCTTCCTGATATACAATTTTGATGAAGGGGCCGAAGCCCATAACGCACTTTATCCTATTCGAAATTGGCTGTGAAGTTGCGGTAACCTAGGGTTTCCTCCCTAAGCTTTATTTAAGCACATTAAGTGGCCGATTTTGGAAAAATTCTCACGATTTCAACCAAGAAGATGGAAGGCTAATTCGTTTGTGATTCGCTACATTCTCGTACCCCTTGCCCGATTTGAGTCTCGGTCATATTGTTGAATCCGGTTTGGAACTCGATTTTCATGTTTTAATTGATGATTCTGTTTCTTTCCTTCTCTAAGTTTATGTATGTTTCTTTTATGCGATTGTGTGAATGCATGCATGATCTTTGGATAGTTTTAATTGACGTACTTGGTTAAGGCTTTGATTAGAAAGAAACGGTATATTTGTATGAGCGATTGCTCGATTGGATTTAATCTTTTACGGTTGTAGAAGAGTTTTTCAAATCAAAAGAAAATCAAACCAAAATAGATTGTTTTCATAAATGAGACGAGCATTACCGTGGTAAGGAGGTAGGGTTTGTAGCGGGTTACGTTTTACTTCATCGTTGTTTCATTCTTGAACGTTTATATTTCAGTTTTCATCACAACCCCCCTCGTTTAGTCTTATTTTGACAGATCCGTTTGAGGTTCATTGGGAGACGACTTTGGGTTGCACCCTTATTGCAAATCCGAATCTATATTTCATCTAATCTATCGTTGTTCAACAGCACCGATCAATCCCGTTTACTTAAAAGTTCATGACTTACTGGGCATACGACTCGAGCTAACAAAATCTTACTTAACATATTATCCGAAGTTACTTAGTTTTGAAATTTATCAGTTGCAAGCTAAAGGTGCCCTCGAGTTATCTAAATTTAAACTCATGCGTAATCTTTGTGATCGACTTTCAGCTTGCAGCGAATGATAAAGAAACAAAAATTCATTGAGACAGAAAGATGTATCGTTTTCAAAATCAAAGTGCAAGAACAAGTAAGAAAATGAAAAAGTCTTAATGGCCTAGGGAATGCGAGCTTGAAGCAGGTGCATCCTGGGGAGCTGAGTTGCCGGCATCTTCAACAGGAGGAACGACCCCAGTTTGATCAGGCGCGGGCAAGGTTTCGATGACCTCTTTATTCACGGCATCAGCAGCATATTTCTTCACCGCTTCTATGGCTTCTTGGCCGAAGCAAGAAAAATCGAGTTGTGGATGCGCTTTCCACAAAGTGAAGATGAACGCATTGGAGATATCGAACTCAACCTCCTCGTGTTCCCTTATGACCAGAGCTTTGACATCGACCTTCATTTGCTTGACCTCCTATTTTGCCACTTCAGCCTCCCCAGATGCAGCGTTAACTCGCTGCCAGGCCTGTTCCAGGTCGCCTCGTATTGCAACTAGCTCTGCCTCAGCTTTTTTAAGCTTCGAAGTTATCTCCGAAAAGGTCGAATCGTACATTCTCTTCTCCCTGGCCAATTCTTCCTCGGCCTCCCGCTTAGTTTTTTATGCCTCCCTTACTTGGTCTTCCAAACCCTCAACCTTGCTCCGGGCTCTCTGTGACTTTGGTGGTCAAAAAGGCCAGACTCTCCTCCAGCTTCTTCTTATCCTTCCTGAGCACCTCGATGATGACCTCGAGCTGCTCTTTTTCCTTGGTGGCTCAGGCTTTCTTTTCTTTTTGCTAGAAGACACCCAGGGAAGCCTGCGAAATTTAGAAGGTCAGTACATGAGAAGGAGATAAAACAAGAAATACGAAATCGAGTGAAGAACCTTACCAAAAGGCTATGACGAGCAATGTAGTTAGAAAGTACGTCACCTGACACTTCCTTCTTGTCCAGAGCCTTGGTAGAGTTACCAAGGACCCCGTTCAAACTATCAAGAAAGGGGCTGAAGTATGTCCCACCGACTGCGACCTCGGATGCACTTGGCTCGACAGAAGCGGTTGCCTTATTCCTTTGTCTGCCTGAGCCTTCTGAATGGCCTGTGAGGTGGAAGGTGTTTTTCTTTTGCTCCCAGTTGCAAGGGCCTCCTCGCGAACCACAGACTTACCACGATTAGCTGCAGCTGCGACAGCCTCGCGCTGTGAAGAAGTGCTAGTAGTAGTGAGGTCTGACAAAGTCGCGACAGTTGCTGCAGGTTCGGGACCATGCAGAGCAACAAGGTCGTGACTCTCGCTAGACACCTCGACGCGAGGCTCCGTCCTTTGGATTTTGGCAGGAGAAGAAGATGCGGGAACGACCTTAGGCAAGCTCGAGATCGTGGAAGTGTTGGGTCTTTCGAGATGAAGCTTTATTACCTCTGATGACGTTAGTAAGGCCCCGACCGTGACTTCTCAATGAGCTCTACTTTCCTTGATCGGACTCCCGCTGAAGTCGACCACATCAAGGGCCGACCCTATCTCCTTTTAGCCCCGAACTCCTATGTCCTCCCTCCTGATGTCTTTGAGCTTAAGAGGGGGAGCGAGTTGGAAGTCACAGAGTAAACAATCAGAGAGCTCGCAGTCGTCCTTGTTTGTTTTTGCCTCTGAAGCTTTTTGAAGTCCTTGTGCCTCGGAGATAGTCAGCTCAGGCTTCCCACTAGCGACGTCTGTAAAATCAAGAAGAAATTTGTAAATAAGGAGCAATATCAAATAAATCATTGTAACAAGCGCGAGTTGAAGGACTACTTACTTGGTACAAGGACAAAGCTGAAATTATTAAAATCGTGGAGTGAAGAGCAGGAAATGTAGAACCACTAGGACTTGTAGACTTGTAGTTCCCTACATTGTACTTGCCCTTAGCCTTCCCTTGAGGCAAGAGCTTCTTATAGTTAGAAGAACGAGCTTCCATATAATACAACCTATCATTGGTACCTTTGAAAGAATAAAGGTATCTAAGGATTTTGGGGGTGGGAAGAGGAAGTTTGTTCTTTTTGAAGAGTATGGCCATGGAGGTTAACTGGGCGTAAGAGTTGGGAGTCAGTTGGAAGGGGGTGAGCTTCAAGTCATTTAGAATGGTTATGAGATAGGGCTGGAGTGGAAATCTAAGCCCAAACTCTAGGTGTTGGGGGTTGACAGCCACGAACCCTGCTAGAGGAAAGGTTGTGTGGTCACCAGGAGAAGATACCATTACGTGTGTGCCGCAGGGAAGGCGGTACTCCGCAGCACACGACTTCAACTCGCTGATTGTTAGCTTCGAGGGGTAGCGTTTGAAGACCTTGCGAGTTGCACGTTCCTTGGCAGCTCGTTAGGCGACTACAGGGTTGGTACGCTAAGGAACTCTCTCAGCGACCTCAGAGTCAAACGAGATCATGTTGTGTACAGTTCGTGCCAACATCTCTCCGCTATGCTCTAAAGAGCTAGAGGTGTCATTGTCTTCTACCCTTGTGGTTGCGGTGCTTCTGACTTGATGTGGACATATATGATGGGAAGACAAAAAGAAAAGGAATAGTAGGGTCACTAAGAACAGACTGGTCCTCACAAATTGAAGTTCCTAAGGATACTTCCTACCAATCAGATCGTGCGCTTCACAACAGGGTATGACTCAAAACAAAAGGGACTAAGTCTATAAGCCTATTAAGCCTCCTAAAATAGATGAAAGCTAGCCTACAAGATACACAGCCATCACCAGGAGGTGAGGCATGGAAACATAATCGACAAAAAGAATGGGAGCAGAAATAAAGTAAACTAAAGAACTACGAGAAACATATTGTTCTTGATCGATTGCTGCAAAAGCCGAGGAGAAGAGCCAGTAAGAAAGTGACTGTGAAGGGCGGAGAAGCTTCGAAATAGTCAGCAATAAAGTCTTAGAATCGGGAGGAAGAAAAAGGTTACAGAAGCAAGGAATGTTTTTAAAATGACACGGTAAAGGGGAGAAAAGAATTTCCTCATGCTTTTATAGTTTGAAGTATTCCACCGTTGAATGAAGAAACCGACGAACTGCCTTAGATCCAATGGTGACGCACGGGAGCATGGGGCCCACGGACATAATGATTAAGCGGTTATGGGGAACATGCGCATTAAAGGCACCTCAGACAAGAAGTGCGGCGTGAAACAACACAATTTGAAATGATTGGGCAGAAGTCTAGAAGGTGGATTGACAGGTTGCATAGCCCAATCCGGACTGCGTACATCAGCTCGCGCTCTGAAGATTGCACCGCGAGCTGGGGGCTAGTGTTACGGGCATTTTTCGAACCGCCTTACGCTATTGTCTGGACTGCTTTGGGCTGAGAATAGTCCAATGATTGAGCCACAGCCACACGAAGCCCAATGGGCCTAAAGCCGAAGAACATCTCAGCGAGGTCGCACAATGCTAAAGCATGAGCTTAGATCGCGATAGCAAGCGAGCTCCTAGTGATGCCTCTAGCTTGCTGGCCGATTAGATCAGCTCACAAAGAAAATCACGAAGCAGAATATCCGGATATGATGTCTACCTGTCCTTATCTGTGGTAAACTAGTCCCCAGATGGTGTGGAGCCTTTACTCTCGATTTTATGGAAATAATAAGGGCACATTGTCCCTCACGATGTGGCCTGTAACGCCCCGCTTTCCCGGGCGTGTTATAAATTGGGACAATTCCGGGACAATAATTTTTTTTTCTTTCAAACATTAAAGCTAAACCACATCGTTCCTCGAATCCGTCCCAGAATTCCCAATCATTAATCTCGAAAGAGAATCATCAAATGCGGAAGCAAAGATTGAAACCTGATATCTTAACATTAATCATAAATAAATTCTTACATCTTCAACATTCCTCAAAACGTTCAGAATCTAAAGTAGCAAAACTTAAATATAGAGTCTACGTAACATACATTTCCTTCTTCCTACACTCTGCTAAGTGCCATTTCATGCCTAATTTATCCTTGTATCTGCTGCAATTTCCACCTAGAACGTTTGAATATTCCAGGGGCAAAGCCCAAGTTAGATGATGAATCATCTAAGTAAGGGTACATAATGTTATGTCATGTGTGTATGCAATGTCTTTCATCGTAGGTGTCAACTGCACCCCTCATGCTGCCTACCATTTTTGCGGCCACCTCTTTCGAAGCCGGGGTGTATGGGTGCACCCTTGGTAAAGCAGCGGTGCTAGTTCGTACTCCCTACGGCCTCAATGCGAGTGATCAATGATATCAACGTGTATTTATGCATTTCATAGTGATGTCATGTATGTAGTCTACGTGATGGATACATATCAGAGTATGCCAATATGATGAAAACATTTTCGAGGAACATAAACCAAACTAACTTTAATTGGGGAGTATCACTTACCTTCTCAAGCTTATCGGGTTACCTCGATATTCGTGCCTTACCTCGATTTGCATGCCAACCTCAAAATTTGCACGAATCTCTTCAACTTCAACCTCAAAGTATCCTAATCACCATAATTATTTAAATAAATATTAAAACCTATTTTTCCATAATTTCTGGCATTTTCTTTAATTTTCTTTCTATTTCTTCCTAATTTTCCTCAATAAATCCAAACTAAATATTTCTAAAATATTTTCTCAAATATTCTTCTACGAAAATTCATAAAATAATATTCTTGAATTTCTGAAATTTTCTAAGAAATTTTACTTACCTTAACTTAGCTTCTTCGACTTCCTTGGTATGCGTGACACATCCTCGAAACGGGTGCCCAGACAATTTTTTCTCACCAAAATCTCCAGGATATTACCAAAATATAATTTTCTATTTTTCAAGATTTTTCTAGGATTTTTTTCATCATTTTCTTATTTTCTTTTCTTTTCTTTTCTTTTTCTTTTCTTTCTTTTTTTCTTTTTCCTTCCACTATTCATCATCTTCTCTGCTTCTTCTTCACTGCACCCGCGCACCACCTGCCCAGCTTCTTTCCATTTTTTCTTCTTCCTTTTCTTTTTTTCTTTCTTCTCTTCTTTTCTTTTCTTCTTCTTCTTCTTCTTCTTCTTCCTCCTACCAGCGCTGCCTGCAACTCGCGAACAGGGGCTGCGCATGGTCGTCGCTCGCCACCCACTTCCGTCGCCACTGCTGCGGCCAATGCTTCCGCCATTTGCCATGCTTCCGGCTGCTTCCGTCTCAGGCCGTTGCTACTTGCTCGCGCGCTGCTTAGCCGCTGCTCGCGGCATCCATGGCTGTTGAAGCTCGCGGCCGTGGCCACTGCAGCTATGTGGCCGACTCCTTTGGCCATCGACACGGCCGCACCAGCCTCCTCGCACACCCATCAGTGCCACCCACTGCTGCTGGCCGCGGCTTACTACCAGCGGCAGCCATGGCCACGGCCACTTTGCTTCCATCTCTCTCTCTCTCTCTCTCTCCCTCTCTCTTGCTTTCCTCGGCTTTCCCAGCCCAAACTCGAACTCCCTCTCTCTCGCATCTCTTGGCCAGCTTCTCCCATGCTTCCATTTCTCTTCTCCCATTTCCCTGCCATTCTCTTCTCCAAGCTCCCTATTTATAGCAAAATGTAGCTTGGGCATTACTCAACTTGGCGTGCAAAATCTTCCAAGTTTGCAGAGGTAAGCTTCAGTTGCAGACGCGTGGCTAATTTGCGCAAATCGCGGATGGCTGATTTATAGGGCATGGCACACACGCGCACTGATATATATCACGCCGCGCATTTAATTCCTCAAATCTCGCAGGCTTAATCTCCCCTTATTGCGCAAATCTCGACCGATTTTGTAGAGGCGTGGCTGGTTGCAGAGCATGGCTAAGTTGCAAAGCGTGGGAGGAGTTTGCATGCATAATTCTATCAATTTTGCAGAGGCGCCTGCTCTGCTGCGTACATACATATATATAATTATTTACTACTTTAATATATATAAAAATTACATAATTAATTTACAAAATTATACATTAAACCCCAAATTTATTCCTATTACACTAGTGCAATTCCATAATTGCAACTATGGCCTTAAATCTCAAATTAATTTACATTACAATACCGAAAATCCACAATTAATAATCCAAATCTTAGTTGAAAAGGACGATTTCATCCTAGTGTCCTCACTGGGCTATCGTTTCATCCCGAAACCACTGAAGGGTTTCTCATTACGTAAAATTGGAGCCCCCTTAGGGTTCCATTGATTTTTTGGGACTCTCCTATAACAATTCGATTTTTCAGCCTAAATAACAGTTGTATTTTAGCTGTACCGAAAATTGTTCCCGATCCGATTTCTTTTGATACCATAAATCCTATCTCGGGATTCTTATTAACCCCGCATCATTTTCCTTAGACAATTTCATTCCGAGGCATTCCCTGTAATCGATTCGGTACTTATAACTACTATTACATCAATTTTTTGGTATTCTAAACTTATTAAAATTACGTGGCAACCTTATCTAAACATGGGGTATTACATGGCCCCACTGCTTTGAACTTCATGTAAATTGTAAATACCCCACACTATAAATAGGGAGTCAAAAAACCATTGTAGATGGATGAGAAAATACATATTGTTACTATGTCAAAATTATCAGAGAACAGTCATGGACTAGGTATCATTCTGGCTGAACCACGTAAAAACCCTCACACGTATTGTTTGATGATCATGCTATTGTTTTCTTCCCCTCGAGTTTGTGATTATTCTTTCAGTACGTACCAACGAATCTCAGTCGACCAATTCTAAACGTCGACACATATTAAAAAAAAAATACTTATCATTGTGTAAGACCCCATTTCAACATAAGGTTGCCACGTAATTTAAGCAAGGTTTGAATACCGAAAAATTGGCTTGATAGTAGTTATAAGTACCGAATCAATTACAAGGAATGCCTTAGAGTGAAATTTTTTAATAGAAATGATACGGCGTTGATAAGCATCCCGAGATAGGATTTATGATATCGAAAGAAATCAGATTGGAAACAGTTTTTGGTACAGTTAAAATACAGCTGCCATTTAGGTTGTAAAACCAAATCTTTCTAGGAGACTTTCAGGAAGTCAACGGAAGCTTGAGGGTACTCCGATTCTTCGTAATGATCAACTCTTCAGTGGTTTCAAGATGAAACAATAGCCCGATGAGGACACTAGGGAAAAATTGTCTATATCGAGTAAAATCTAAGTTATTAATTTTGAATTTTCAGTATCGTAATGTCAATTAATTTGATGTTTAAGGGCATAGTTGCAATAAAGAAATTGCTCAAGTGAAATTAAGAAGGAAATTGGGGTTTATGTGTAATTTTTTTTAGTTAAATGTGTAATAAATTAGTGTAATATATAATTATATATATACATATCTATGCATGCTCAAACACGCAACGACCACGCCTCTGTAAAATCTCCATGCCCTTCAATTCTCAATAGTTATGTCCTGCAATTGTCATGGAAAATTGAGTGTCTTAGACGCAATAGGTGATGGCTGAAGCTGATTTGGGGCAGTAAGTTGCCTATAAATAGCAAGCAAGAGGATGCAAATGGGGGAGAAGCAGAGGGAGCTTGTAGTAAAGAGAAATGGCCGAGAGAGAGAGAGTTCGAGCTTGGGCTGGGCAATCCGAGAGAAGCAAGGAAGGAGGAGGAAGTCACGAGCAGCAGGCGGGAGCAATCTGGGCAGCCATGGCAGCCACGATAGTAAGCTCAGCGGAGCTGGGCAGCGCTCGGGGAAGGTCGGTGGCAGCTAAAGCGATGATCGACGGCCTCGGTGAAGGTCCTCGAAGTGCTCGGAAGCAGCGGAGAAGGCCGAAGGCGCGGCCATGGCAGTTGTGAAGCTACTGTTGTAGCAGCTAGGTGCGGCCATGGCCGTGGACAGCGCCTGCGACGGAGTGGGCCGTGATGGAGGGAGGCTGGGGACGGCCGGAGGTGATGCAGTAGGCCACCGATGCGACCGGCGGAGGCCGGTTGAAGCGCAGGCGATGGCAGACTGATGCTCTGTTCGTGCGTAGGGGAGAGGAAGGAGGAAGAAGAAGAAGAAGAAGAAGGAGGAGGAGGAGGAGGAGGAAGGAAGGAGAAGAAAAAAAGAAAAAAGAAAAAAGAAAAGAAAAGAAAAAGAAATAAAAACAAAATAGGAAAATGATAGGGAAAAATCCTAAAAAATTCTGAAAAATAGGAAATTATGTTTCGGTAATATTTCAGAAATTTTGGGTGAGAAAATGGTTCGGGCACACATTTCGAGGAAATGACACGCCTACCGAGGAAGCCTAAGGAGCTAAATTAAGGTGAGTAAAATTTTTTAGAAAATTCTAGAAATTTAAAAATATTATTTTATGAATTTTCATGGTGAAATATTTGAGAAAATATTTAGTTTAGATTTATTGAGGAAAAATAGAAAGAAATAGAGAGAAAAAATGTAAGAAATTATGGAAAAATAAGTTTTAATACTTATTTAAATAAATATGGTGATTATGATGTTTTGAGGCTAAAATTGAAGAGACGTGTGTAAATTTTGAGGTGACACGCAAATTAAGGCGATGCACGAATTTTAAGGTAGGCACGAATATCGAGATATCTCGATAAGATTGAAAAGGTAAGTGGTACTTTCTAAATGAATTTAGTTTTATGAAAAATGATTGGTTGTAGGTGATTTATGTTTCAAACTCCGATCTTCGGGGATGCTTTCATCATATTGACATGTTTTGATATGTATCCATCAAGTAGACTGCATACATGGCATGCTATGAAATGTATATGTACACGTTGATATCATTGATCACGCGTATTGTGGCCATAAGGAGTACAAACTGGTAGTTTTACCAAGGGTGCTCCCATACACCCTGGTTTCGAAAGAGATGGCCACAAAAATAGTGAGTAGCATGAAGGGTGCAGTTGACCCTTACGATGAATAAGACATTGCAGTCATGCACGAAATATGTTTTCTTTACCCTTACTTAGATGATTCATCATCTAACTTGAGTTTTGCCCCTAGAATATTTAAACGTTCCAGATGAAAATTGTAGCAGATACGAGAATAAATGAGGCATGAAATGGCATTTAGCAGAGTGCATGAGGAATGAAATGTATGTTATGTAGTCCATATATTTAAGTTCTGCTATTTTGAATTCTGAACGTTTTAAGGAATGATGATGTATAATCTTATTTAGGGTTAATGTTAGTTGAGAACTCATGCTATGTATTAAGTTATGTTGAGGAATGATGATGTAAAATTGAATTTCAATTAATATTAAGGTATCAGGTTTGATCCTTGTTTCCGCATTTGATGTGTATGATAATTTTCTTTCGAGAAAAATAATTGAAAATTCTGGAATAGATATGAGGAATGATATGATTTAGCTTTAAATTTAAAAGAAAAAATTTATTATCCTAAAATTGTCCCAATTTATGAAGCGTCCGAGAAAGCGGGACGTTACACATTGAATCCAAATTCATATCAATGGAGATTGACATACCAAGATATGTTAATTGGCAGGGCATTAAGGGCATTAATGTAATTGGCAAATTATAGAGTACCAAAAAAGTTATAATAATAAAAAAACACAGCAAATACTTACGCTTGTGTTTGTAAAAACTGATGCCTGCAAGTTAAAACAAAATAAATAAGTAAATAAGAGGCGAAACTAATGCACATATAATATACTTCAATGCTATTTATTTATACATTAATTTTTTATATTTAATTTTAATATTTATAAAATTATAAATAATGTTCGTGATAGTAGGTATGAGAAAATTTGAATTTATAATGAGAGGTGAGTTATAACATTAAGAAAATTAAGTTGTATATTAAATAAAAACAAATACTTATCTTTGAAGCCAAATTCATCAGCGATCGAGATTGACATACCATGATATGTTGATTAGCAGGGCATTAAATGAAATTGACAAATTTATGGAGTTCCAAAAAAATTATAACAAAAGAAAAATACAGCAAATACTTACCCATGTATAAGAAACCTGCAAGTTAAAAACAAAATAAATAAGTAAATAAGGGGGTGAAACCAATGCACATATAATATACTATAATGCTATTTATTTATACACTAATTTTTTATATTTAATTTTGATATTCATGAAATTATAAGTAATATTTTAAAAAATTATAATATATTGACTTTTGTACATTATTGTATATAGTTTGTTTTTTATTTTGTTTAGATGGATTTTTTTTTTGTTAGTTTTATCTCATGGATTTTTTTTTTTTAATGATACTAGGGATATACCCTACCAGATAATTGTAGCGCTCCTGTGATCTTTCGCTTCATGAAATTTTTATTTAAAAAAATAACTAAAATTTAAAAAATATATATTTAAAGATATTTGATCTCGGGTAGGCAACGCATATATATGCAAGTTTTTTCTTGTTTTTTATTTTCAATTTTTAGTGCTTTTTAAAAATAAATTAGTTAAAATTTCCCAAGGACCCCTTAATTTATGGTTTCTTTTTAGTCATATAAGTTCTTGCAGTATACTTAAATTGTTGAAATATCCATTGTGTTATAGACCCTATCAATTAAGAACTAATTAAAGCACACTTATCCTTAATGTAACGCCCCGTAAATGGTAATTAATTTAATTTTGGGTTATTTAATTTAAAAGAAATATTAAAATAATTTGTTGTGATTAAATAAAATTAAATTAGGTGATTTTAAGGAAATAAAAAATTAAGATAATTAATTGTGTTATTTTAGGAATTTATGAAATTAGAGAAAAATTAAAATAAATTAAATTGTGTGATTTTCAGAAATTTCGGATGTTAATGTAATTAATTAAGTGGGCGTGAATTTGAGCAGTCAAACAGTAAAAATTTTACAGAACAGCAGCGTGCGCACGAGGAAACTTTGAGAGATTTCGGAGCTTAAATTCAAATTAAATCTCGTTTAATCCCTGATTTAATATTCCAGGTATATACCTAAGCTAGTAATTAATATTTTGTGCGGTCGAAATTTTGTTTAGGGTCCAATTTTATTAATTTTGGCGAATAATTGTGTTATTGCAGTTTGTATAATTTTGACCGCGTTTGGTCAAAACGAGCCTAAGGATATCTTCGGAAAGGCAAGTTCTTTATACCCTCATTGTCGATTCTTTCGATGTCAATTTATTTGACCTCCCTTAATTGGTTTTGGCCGTTAATAAATTATAGAATTTAAATAGTGTGTTTTAATAATTTAATTTATTAACCTGGTTTCGAGGGTTTTATTTGTTGGTTGCCTACGGGGGTTTGTACCACCCCCAAGCCTATGGGAATGATGTCGTACTCACCCGGGACTAGGTTCTTAGCTGTCAGGTATTATTATGGACTTTTAGTTATTTATTGGCTAGAGTAGTTGGGCAGTGGAGGCAAGGATTAGCTATACGGTGACGGTGTGACTGTTGTACGGTCTATCTTAAGCCGTCAGATGGTCTCTCCTGGTCACTGACCGCTGACTGGTGCCAGACATTATTGACTAGCTCTGCCGTTATGTGATTATAGCATGCCTGATTATAATTTATTCTTGTTGCATGGTTTGGTATGCACATGGGTACGGGCTGCATGTTGGGATTATCATGATTTGGTTATGCTTGATCACGGACATTCTAGATTGGTCAGGTTGCATCCAGCACGGGCATATCCATCGCGTGTGATTTATTATATGGACGGAGCGTGGCCTGAAACCTGGATGTATGAGCGCCTTGTATCACGTTGATGCTCACTACGCCATTGCATTTTATGTGCATTGCATGGCTTCTGGTAGTATTTAGTTCTCGGACGGGAGTACCGTTCCGAGGGAGCCTATGGCTCGGCTGTCGGGAGTACTGACAGGGGTACGCGTGTCGGGAGTACCAACCCGGGACAGTGCGCACAGGTTTGTTAGAGATCTATGTTGCCTTTCAGGGCAGCGGCAGGTTGGTATCGGACTTGGGTGCCAGGTGTTTTATGTGGGCCCCAAGGACCGGCATGTGTTTTTATTATACGACACTATTGCATTGTTGCGTCACATGGCTTGTGTGTACTTGTGGGTTTATATTTGGGGTGATCTCCTATTCTGTTTCATTTACAGTCTTCTTTTTCATATAAACTTGCTGAGTCTTGCGACTCACCTTGCTTTTCATCATTCTAGGTAAGGGTAAAGCAAAAGTCGAGAGCGAGGACTGAGCCACCTAGCAGCCAGCCGTGTCGGTAGGGTATACAGTTTGCTGCCTCCGTTTTCTCTGATGTTTTGTTAGGAGTTATGACTCATTTTTTACTGTGCCCGGTTGTTCCTTGTATTTCCTACTCATTTGCACATGTGTCTGTATATTTTTATATACTCCGTGACTGCTGTTCTAGCGGGGTACTTGTGGGCGTGCATGTATATTGTTTTGCTTCTGCTGTTGTATTTTTCGTATGTATGCATGCCAGGGTATTTTTGTCTTGTGTTTGTTTCTCTTCTCTTATGTAGGCGCTTTCGTTTCGATAGACCAGGTGGTTGGGATATCCGGGTGGGGGTGCTTACAATGTTGGTATCAGAGCGTCATTGAGTCAATTTGGGGGACAAGTAACTGTACACCAAGACTGTTAGGTAGAGTTAGAATGTTAGGTCGTGTCTTTAATTTCGAAATGCGTTCTAATTAAATTTGGTTATGTAGGACTCATGGACGCACGCCGTGGACGAGGTCGTGGTAGACCGCCGATGCGAGGTAGAGGGCATCTTGTTCCTACTCCTGAGGTACAGGCAACAGATACAGGAGATGAGAGAAAGCCAGGGCCTCTGGACGTGCAGGAGACATTGGCAGGTCTTCTACGGGCCGTGGATGAACTGGCGGCATCTCAGTTACGTCAGGAGCGCAGTCATGATGGTAGGACCGCTACGGCCCAGGTGTCAAATTTAGGTACTCCGGGGGCAGGGGACAGTTCTGGTGCCGCATTGCTTAAAGATTTTATGGCCCTACGTTCACCAGAGTTTAGTGGAGGCACCGACACGACAGAGGCCGAGGATTGACTACTGGCTGTGTAGAAGCATTTGCGATCTATAGGCTCTGCAGAGGCCCACAGAGTTCGATTGGGAACCTTCATGTTACGAGGAGACGCCGAGCGATGGTGGGAGACCACCAGACAACATTATGGTGATGGGGGCCCGACATGGGCACAGTTTGTCTCGGCGTTCAATGAGACTTATGTACCGGCTTGGGTCAGAGAGTAGAAGGTGTTCAAGTTTATCGACTTACAGTAGGGGAGCAAGACAGTTACACAGTATGAGACTGAGTTCGTGGCATTATCTCGTTATACTCCAGAGTTAGTGACCCCCGAGTCTTGCAGAGTCAGCAAGTTTCAGATGGGGCTACGACCAAAGATTCATCATGCCATGGCTGGTGTCGAGGCACCCGATTTCCCTACAGCTGTTCAGCGGGCCTATGCCGTCGAGCTGGACCTATTGGAGGCTCGATCGGACCAGTCAGTCATGAAGAGCGCCGGGAGCAGCAGTAAGAAGAGAAAGTGGGATGCGGGCAGTATGAGTTTTGGGCTTCCACAGTGTCGACAGTGCGAGCAGAGACACCAGGGGCAGTGCCGGGATGTACGTCGGGATGTATGTTATCGCTGTGGTCAGTCAGGACATTTGAAGAGATACTGTCCACAGGGGCCTAGACCAGCTATACCGGCCCCACCAGCTACACTGGCCACAAGGCAGGATATCATTTGTTTTTGTTGTGGACAGAGAGGCCATCGTTCGAATGTGTGCACTCAACCAGCTCAGATTGGAGGGCCACGGACAGGAGGTGTAGGGCCCAGACCAGCGCAAAGACAGTTTACACCGAGGGCGCCGGGTCTAGGAGCACCATTACCCCTACCAGCAGCACAGCGCCCAGGGCCCACAGAGAGAGTACAGATGCAGGGGAAGGCATTTGCGGTGACAGCAGCCGAGGCAGCTGAGGGCAGTGACACGGTGCAAGATATACTTTCTTTTCATGGCCACGATGTACGCGCCTTATTTGATACAGTTTCTACCCACTCTTTTATAGCACCCCGTTTGTTACATAAGATCTCGATCCCGTGTAACCCCTTACCATATGATTTGTCTGTTTCGACACTGGGAGGGACGGTATTGTTGGGGAGTGAGATGGTTAGGGATTGCGAGATAGGAATTCATGATGGGGTATTTTTGGGAGATCTTATTGTTTTGGCGATCTAGGATTTTGATTTACTGTTGGGTATGGATTGGCTCTCACGCCACTATTGTAACGCCCCGCTCCCACATACGGGTGTTACTAGCGAATAGTCAACCTATTATTCACACGCTAGGGCAAAGATGAAGAGACAACTATGTTTCAATGAGAAACGACCTAGGTGGGAAACTAGACTTCGCCCTCTCTTCACTCCACTCAAGGTTTCGGGAAGATAACTAAACGACCCCGCGAAGTATAAACCCAAACCTTGAGAGGTGCCATCTTCTCAAGCTCTCAATGAAGAGCTAATGATGGCTTCCCAGGATCGAAAGAATTAAACTCGCTCACTCATTTCATACAAATTATGGCATAAGCGTTAATTATAAAAAAATAATAATTTCTTTGCCCCGACTATTAACCCATTAGTCTCATCTTCATTTCCTTTAGAAAATTATTGGATTAACATTTCTTTGGAAAAATTTTATAAAATTTCCTTATCAAATCTTCATTACCTTTTCTCTTTCATCATTTCAAAATACTAAATTTTCCAAACACTTAGGAAATAAATTTTGAAATATAACATTAAGGTATCCTCATCCATTTTCCAAAACATAAGGAAAACACTCCATTATTGACATTTCCAAATATAAAATTTTTCCACACGTTTGCCTCAATTCATATTAATTTAATAATTAATTTAGAGGCTAAAATACTCCATTATTTATTTATTTAAAATGAATTTTATTTCATAATTTCTCAAAATGTCAGAATTAATTAAATAAACATAACCCAAATAAATAAATAGAAAAAAATATACAAGCAGCAAGGTAGGGGGGGCGGCAGCAGCAGCTGGCCGCGCCCCCAGCGCGCTGGCCGCGCGCATGCACGCGGCCAAGCGGCCAGGCCGCCCGTAACATCCCGCATCGAGCGATAGGAAGGACCGGAACAACTTACCCTGATGGGCCTACACGAACTTCCCAGGGGGTCACCCATCATTGGATTGCCCCAGGTTAAGCACGCTTAACTTGGGAGTTCTTTGCCAACATTCAGCCCAAAAGGTATCCAGCTGGTGTTGTTTCCTTTCTTACACTATCCTTGATATATTCTAACTTCTCTGGGCTCTCGGGGTATTACATTCTCCCCCCTTAAGCACATGACGTCCTCGTCATGCGACCTTACAACCGGTTCCAGATCTCCCCCCGTGCATGGCCGATGTGGGATTCACCTAAGGTGCCTACACGCACCCCCCATAGGGGCCTCACACCCCCCTTGGGACTCAACCTCCTCGCTGAGGTTTGCCCCACCACCGTGCTCAGAGGCTCGGGGGTCGGCTCTGATACCACCTGTAACATCCCGCATCGAGCGATAGGAAGGACCGGAACAACTTACCCTGATGGGCCTACACGAACTTCCCAGGGGGTCACCCATCATTGGATTGCCCCAGGTTAAGCACGCTTAACTTGGGAGTTCTTTGCCAACATTCAGCCCAAAAGGTATCCAGCTGGTGTTGTTTCCTTTCTTACACTATCCTCGATATATTCTAACTTCTCTGGGCTCTCGGGGTATTACAACTATGCTCGAGTTGATTGTCGTCGGAAGGTGATTTCATTTGAGCACCCGGGGAGACCAGTTGTTACATACCGGGGTGTGAAGCCTGTGGTGACTACGCCGATGATATCGGTTATGCACGCGGAGAGGCTTATACGACGTGGGTGTGAAGCCTATTTTGCATTTGTGACAGTGATAGCTGGGGAGAGGAAGGAGTTGGCTGCCTATCCTGTAGTGCGAGACTTTCCAGATATATTCCCAGATGAGTTGCTGGGATTACCACCGCACCGGGAGATTGATTTTGCAGTCGATCTGATGCCAGGTACGCAGCCTATTTCCACGACTCCTTACCGTATGGCTGCCAATGAATTGAAAGAACTCAAAGTACAGTTGCAAGATCTTTTGGAGAGAGGGTTTATTCGATCGAGCACATCGCCATGGGGGGCTCCAGTATTATTTGTGCGTAAGAAAGATGGGTTTATGCGATTGTGTATAGATTATCGACAGCTTAATCAGGTAACAATTAAGAATAAGTACCCCCTACCCCGTGTGGATGATTTACTAGATCAGTTGCGTGGTGCATCGGTGTTCTCCAAGATCGATTTGCGGTCAGGTTATCATCGGGTGCGGGTCAGAGATGAGGATATTGCGAAGATCTCATTTCGTACACGTTACGGGCATTACGAGTTTGTGGTCATGCTATTTGGGCTGACTAATGCCCCTATAGTTTTTATGGATTTGATGAACATGGTGTTTAAGGAATATCTGGATTCCTTTGTCATAGTTTTCATTGACGACATCCTAGTCTACTTACCGAGCCTTGAGATACACGAGGCGCATCTGAGCGTGGTTTTGCAGAAGCTCAGAGAGGAGCAATTGTATGCCAAGTTTTCTAAATGTGAGTTTTGGCAGACCCGAGTTGTATTCTTGGGACACGTGGTCTCAGGTGAGGGTATCTCAGTAGATCCAGAGAAGATCGGAGCCGTGATGGATTGGCCGAGACCGATGACAGTGACAGAGATTCGGAGTTTTCTTGGCCTTGCCGGGTATTATCGACGGTTCATAGAAGGCTTCGCACGACTTGCATCACCCATGACGAAGTTGACAAGGAAAGGCGTCAGCTTTATTTGGGACGAGTCTTGCGAGAGATCCTTCCAGGAGTTGAAGTGGCATTTGACATCGGCGCCAGTATTGACGATACCCAGGAGTGGTGAGTTATTTACTATATACAGTGATGCCTCATATACAGGGTTGGGATGTGTTTTGATGCAGGACGGTCGAGTGAATGCTTATGCATCCAGAAAGTTGAAGAGGCACGAAGAGAATTACCCTACACATGACTTGGAGTTAGCGGCTGTGGTGTTTGCCTTGAAGATTTGGAGGCATTATCTTTATGGTGAGAGAGTCTAGATTTACACGGATCACAAGAGTCTCAAGTACTTCTTTTCACAGAGGGAACTCAATATGAGACAACGCCATTGGCTAGAGCTGCTTAAAGATTATGATTGCAAGATCCTCTATCACCTAGGTAAAGCTAATGTGGTTGCGGATGCATTGAGTCATCGTGGAGCATCAGTTGCAACTATGATGGTACATGAGTGGTTCTTATTGGAGCAGATGAGTGATCTTACTATCTCAGTGGCATAAGACAATCCTACACTTTATTGTGCTGCCATGAGTATCCATTCAGATCTAGAGGGTCAGATTTGCGATCGACAGCGACAGGATGTGGAGCTCGGCGAGATTATGGCTGATATGGAGAAATTTGGTCCATTGGGGTACAGCCAGAGGGACGATGGCTTGCTACTATTCCGTGGGCGGATTTGTGTGCTGAGTGACAGTGATATCAGGCAGAGGATCCTAGAGGAGGCTCATCGTTCTCCCTATACTATCCACCCTAGGGCGACGAAGATGTATCAGGGCTTGCGGCGCCAATATTGGTAGAGCGGCATGAAGAGGAGCGTAGCCGAGTTTGTATCGCGATGTCTAGTGTGCCAGCAAGTCAAAGCTGAGCACCAGAGGCCCGCGGGATTGTTACCACCTTTATCTGTGCCGGAGTGGAAATGGGAGCGCATAGCTATGGATTTCGTCTCAGAATTGCCACGATCTAGTCGGGGATTCGATTCGATATGGGTGATTATCGATCGATTGACTAAATCAGCACACTTCCTACCTGTCAAGAAGACCTATCCTATTCATCGACTGGTCACGTTGTACATTGATGAGGTGGTGAGATTGCACAGAGTCCCAGCTAGCATTGTGTCAGACAGGGATCCTCAATTTACCTCACGATTTTGGGAGGCGTTATAGAGTGCTATGGGGACCCAGTTGACTTTCAGTACAGCCTTCCACCCTCAGACTAACGGGCAGTCGGAGCGGACCATACGGACTTTGGAGGACATGCTCCGTGCCTGTGTACTAGATTTCTATGGGAGCTGGGATGATTATTTGTCGCTAGTGGAGTTTGCCTACAATAATAGCTTCCAGGCTAGTATTGGGATGGCACCATTTGAGGCGTTGTACGGGCGACCATGTAGATCACCGCTTTGCTGGACCGAGATTGGGGAGCGAGCATTGCTTGGACCGGAGTTGGTAGAGCAGACGTCAGAAAAGATCCAGTTGATTCGGGCTAGGATGAAGGCAGCTCAGGACCGTCATAAGAGTTACGCAGACAAACGACGCCGGGATTTGGAGTTTGATGTGGGTGACCATGTTTTCGTTCGAGTCATGCTGATGAGGGGTGTTCGACGCTTTGGAGTATCTAGCAAGTTGAGCCCTCGCTATGTGGGACCGTTTGAGATATTTGAGCAAGTCGGACCATTGGCTTACCGATTAGCTTTACCCCCTCAGTTAGCCCACGTACATGATGTCTTTCACATTTTTATGCTTCGCAAGTACGTGGCAGATCCCGAGCATGTTATTGATTATCATCCGCTTGTGGTGTAAGAAGATTCGTCATATACCGAGTTGCCTGCTAGCATTGTGGATCGGAAAGAGAAAGTACTCCGCAATCGTACGATTCCCTATGTGAAGGTCCAGTGGCAGCGACATACCCCTGAGGAGGTTACTTGGGAGCTAGAGGAGGACATGAGGCGACTTCACCCTCAATTATTTGCCTAGCTAGGTATGAATTTCAGGGACGAAATTCTTTTAAGATGGGAGGATTTGTAACGCCCCGTAAATGGTAATTAATTTAATTTTGGGGTTATTTGATTTAAAAGAAATACCAAAATATTTGTTGTGATTAAATAAAATTAAATTAGGTGATTTTAAGGAAATAAGAAATTAAGATAATTAATTGTGTTATTTTAGGAATTTCTGGAATTAGAGAAAAATTAAAATAAATCAAATTGTGTGATTTTCAGAAGTTTCGGGTGTTAATGTAATTAATTAAGTGGGTGTTTGTGTAATTAATGAAAGTTGGGGGTGGCTAGCGTGAATCGCGGAAGAGGCTAAAAGTCACTTTAAGTATAACTTACTGCATATATAGGTTGAAGATGCATGCGGGCGCGAGCGGTCGCCCGCGAGGCGGCCAGGCAGCGGATGTGGCTTGGAATCCGCAGGCAGGCGCACGAGGTTGAGAATTTTTGGCTGATTTAATTCAGCCTCTAGACGTCAAAACGACGTCGTTTCGCTAGGAGGCGGTGGCCTCCCCAGCGGCCGCTCCAGCGCTGCCACGTGGCGCCCCCCTTTTGCTTATTTTTGGCCTCATTTTAGCCCGATTTCGGGCGTGAATTTGAGCAGTCAAACAGTAAAAATTTTACAGAACAGCAGCGTGCGCACGAGGAAACTTTGAGAGATTTTGGAGCTTAAATTCAAATTAAATCTTGTTCAATCCTTGATTTAATATTCCAGGTATGTACCTAAGCTAGTAATTAATATTTTGTGCGATCGAAATTTTGTTTAGGGTCCAATTTTATTAATTTTGGCGAATAATTGGGTTATTGCAGTTTGTATAATTTTGATCGCGTTTGGTCAAAACGAGCCTAAGGATATCTTCGGAAAGGCAAGTTCTTTATACCCTCATTGTTGATTCTTTCGATGTCAATTTATTTGACCTCCCTTCATTGGTTTTGGCCGTTAATAAATTATGGAATTTAAACGGTGTGTTTTAATAATTTAATTTATTAACCTGATTTCGAGGGTTTATTCGTTGGTTGCCTATGGGAATGATGCTGTACTCACCCGGGGCTAGGTTCTTAGCTGTCGGGAATTATTATGGATTTTTAGTTATTTATTGGATAGAACGGTTGGGTAGTAGAGGGCAAGGATTAGTTGTACGGTGACAGTGTGACTGCTATATGGTCTATCTTAGGCCGTCAGATGGTCTCTCCTGGTCACTGACCGCTGACCGGTGCCAGACACTGCTAACTAGCTCTGTCGTTATGTGATTATAGCATGCCTGATTATAATTTATTCTTGTTGCATGGTTTGGTATGCACATGGGTACGGGTTGCATGTTGGGATTATCATGATTTGGTTATACTTGATCACGGACATTCTAGATTGGTCAGGTTGTATCCAGCACGGGCATATGCATCTCGTGTGATTTACTATATGGGCGAAGCATGGTCTGATGCCTGGATGTATGGGCGCCTTGTATCACGTTGATGCTCACTACGCCATTGCATTTTATGTGCATTGCATGGCTTCTAGTAGTATTTAGTTCTCGGACGGGAGTACCGTTCCGAGGGAGCCTATAGCTCGGCTGTCAGGAGTACCGACAAGGGTACGGGTGTTGGGAGTACCGACCAGGGACAGTGCGCACAGGTTTGTTAGAGATCTATGTTGCCTTTTAGGGCAGCGGTAGGTTGGTATGAGACTTGGGTGCCAGGTGTTTTATGTGGGCCCCAAGGACCGGTATGTGTTTTTATTATACGACACTATTGCGTTGTTGCGTCACATGGCTTGTGTGTACTTGTGGGTTTATATTTGGGGTGATCTCCTATTCTGTTTCATTTACAATCTTCCTTTTCATATAAACTTGCTGAGTCTTGCGACTCACCTTGCTTTTCATCATTCCAGGTAAGGGCAAAGCAAAAGTCGAGAGCGAGGACCGGGCCACCTAGCAGCCAGCCGTGTCGGTAAGGTGTACAGTTTGCTGCCCCCATTTTCTCTGATGTTTTGTTAGGGGTTCTGATTCTCATTTTTGACTGTGCCCGGTTGTTCCTTGTATTTCCTACTCATTGGCACAGGTGTCTGTATATTTTTATATACTCCGTGACCGCTATTCCAGCGGGGTACTTGTGGGCGTGTATGTATATTGTTTTACTTCCGCTGTTGTATTTTTCGTATGTATGCATGCCAGGGTATTTTTGTCTTGTGTTTGTTTCTCTTCTCTTATGTAGGCGCTTTCGTTCAGATAGACCAGGTGGTTGGGATATCCGGGCGGGATGCTTACACTTAATCTCAAACTAATTAAAAAAAATTAAAAAACTAAAAATCGTTAAAAAATTACAAAGGCTTGGGTGGAACCGGTTTGGTTCTAGTGTCAAAAGAGAGGTACTCCAACCAACCATCACTAGAACACATTGTTGAGTTCCAATAATGATTATTAAAACTTAATGAAAGTCCCTAGTTGATTATCTCGTTGTCGAGGAAGATGGTGAAAAAGGAAGCCCTATTCGTCTCCTTCTCCCCATCATTGTCTTTCTCTCGTCATCATCTACATCCCCTATCATATTTCCAATTTTTTCACAAGCATATATATATATATATATATCATCACCAACGTCAAATTCTTAATTAGAGTTTTTTTGTATCTTTCTCAAAAGATTTGGTATTGGATCTCAAATTAATCAATGAAAATCATGGTTAATGAATAACAGGCTAGCTAGCTACATCATCTCTATCACAGACAAACATATATATAGAAGATGGGAATGATGCCCCCAGGGCGTAGCACGTGTGGTTGTGGGATGGTAGATTGGTGCTAAGGATCCGGGTTCGAGTCTGGCCAGCCGCAGTGTGGGATTCCTGCCTCTTATGAGGTGGAGTCCTTGTGGGCAGTTAGCACTGGGCCTCCCATTGACCATGGCCCGCGTGTACCTGATTTACCTCCTCCCCTTAGCGTGGGGTAGTTGGGGGGAGGCCCTTAAGGTGAGGGATTTCACCAGTGCTAAGAAGATGGGAATGATATCTATGTATATATATGTGCGCGCGTGAGCGAGTGGAAACAGTGAAAAGAGATGATGACGAAAAGAAAAATGACAATGACAGAAAAGTCATCCTTATCGTCATTCTTAACTAGGTAGCACGGAAACGTGTTCGGGATGCCGTTTCGGCGTTTCCGAACTGTTTCCTGTTTCGGAGACGGCTAGAACGGCTCGAAACGGATTTTGGGCGTTTCTGTAAATTGCGAAACGTATGGGGGCCGTTTCGCAATTTGCAGAAACTTGCTGGAAACGCATGTCACCGTTTCACAGCCCCCTCGCACGAAAATCCAGTCGCTCGCCCATGTCGCACGCATCCCGAAAGTCGACCCATTTTTCCTCTCTTCCTCCTCCTCCTCCTTCTTCTTATTCTCATTCGCTGTCACTCAGCCGCTCGCCCATGTCGCACGCTTCTTCTTCTTCTTCTTCTGGTTTTTCCTCTCTTCTCTAGCCTCGCTGCCGACCACAGATTCATTCGTCGCTTCCTTTTCAGGTCGTTGTTCTTTGCCAAAGATCCCTCGAAGCTTAGTCACTGGTCCGATCGTACCTTGCCGAAGATCCCCTGAAGTCGATCGCCGCTGTCGCTCCTCGGGTTGCTGCCGATCAACCTCCCCCCTTCTGTGTGTGTGTGTTCATTATTGTTTGTGTTTGGATTTGAATTTGTGTTCTGTGTGTGCTCATTATTGATTGGATTTAGATTTGTACGTGCTCTGTGTGTAGGTTCATTACTGTTTGGATTTGGATTTGTATGTATCTATGTTGTTCTTTGTTTGTTTTAAGAATTTGTATGTGTTTGTGTTTGGATTTGTATCTATGTTTCTGTTTAATATTTTAATTAAAATCTATTACTATCTTATGATTTGAATTCTCTTTTTAATTTGTTTGAATGCATTTTAAATTTTATTTTATATTTACTTGTATTATATTTAAACTATTTTATATAATTGTGTATATTATAAATTATATTTACAAAAAAACCCTTATAATTTTTAAATTTACAGTTTACCCCGCGTTTCCGTTTCCTATCTTTTTTAAAAAATGCCGTTTCAACGTTTCCGTTTCGTTTCGAAAACGTATCGTTTTCCGTTTCCGTGCTACTTAAATTCTTAATAACAAGAGAATCGTCTTTGTCTATGATAGAAATGGTTTCAGATCGTTGGGTATTTTTGGCAATCTTTGTTGGTTGGAAACCATTTAGTTTTGGCCAAACCTTTTATTTTTTTTTAATATTTTTTTATTTTCTTAATTAGTTTGAGATTAACGGTAAATTTGATTTAGTTAGTGCTTAATTGATATAGCTTATAACAAAAATGGTATTTCAACTTTTAAGTATAAAAACTTATTTATCTAAAGACAAATTATAGGAAGCATTAGAACAAAAAGTTCAAACGGCAAAAGTTGTTTGAAGAATTTATCCAATAAATTAATGAAAACGAAGCACTTACCACCGTTGGGGCGATACCCAACGAAGGGGAAACCTGTCACCAGAAATAAGAAGATAATAAGTTATAGTATGTCACTTGAGACAAGCTAGCAAAGCAAGACTCAGTAGCTTTCACTTGGCAACTCTCGCTAATGAAAGGCATTTTGTCAATATTTTTTAACGATGTAAAGTTGTGGACGGTGAAAATGTGGTGGGAAGCATAAAAAAAAAAAAAATGTGAACACACTTTTTCATCTTTAAAATTTGATTTTTTTTAAATCTTTATATAAAAGAAAGTAATTAAACGTTAATAAAAATAAAAAAGAAAAGCTCTATCGACCCTTACCAAACTAAAGAGTTTGTTTTGTCAAATCTAACGTTATTTTGTAGGCAAAGTGAATCAGATGTAAGATGAGTATTGTAAATTAAAATTCTGATTTTAAATTTCATCAATTTACAGTGAAGGTGCATTATATTTTTATAGTAATGGTTGCGTTACTTTATTATTTTTGTCACAAAAAAGAACATTTTTTATTGTGATAAATACCACATTACAAGACCTCTTATATGTGCATAGAGAGAAATATCAACATCTAACTACAAAAATGAGGTTTAATAAGATTATTTTTTACTTATTTAATGTACTTTAAGTTTTTTTTTTTATATATTTTTCCAACTTATATATGCAATGGAAAATAACACTCACCAATTTGGTTTTGCTCCATGAGGCCTGCAATTCATAACAAAATAAAAATAAATAAATAAGCCAACCATAACGTTATGTTTTAGGTATATAGAAGATATGTTCAAAGAAATGTGTACAAAAACAGGTACTCGTAAAAGAAAATGTTGTTCAATGGTTTGCATTGTATAAAATGGCTATTAAAATTAATATATTTATACATAACAATATAAATAGAATTAGAAATCTATTAATGTAATAATATATGTTTTATTAATATTCATTTTTAATTATATATTAATATAACAAACAATTATAATTTTTTTAATAAATAATATATCCACACAAGAATTTATTTTTAAGACAAAAGTTAATAATTATAAAATATTACTAGCACTATCACTTTTTTTATATAAAAACTTTAGTTAAATACTATTTTCCTTTAGTGCCATAAATGACTTAAGAGTCCATGATCCCATCCGTGCATTTTTATATATAGCAAATTAACATGCATTTTTATATAGTATAAATAATCTATTAATAATATATATTAGAAACACACAATAATAATATGATTTCAGAAATGTATTTCTGAGGATGTCCCGACAAGTTTTTTGTCTGGACATCTGGTAAAATTATTTAAATGCATATCTGTTTTCTGTATTTTATATGTTTATGTATATATATATATACATATACATATATATATATGTTATGAGGAGCCAGGGGTATTTAAATAATTTCACTACATGCACGATAAAAAAAATATATGCCTGAAAACATTATCCCCATCTGATTTATTGATATTTTAATGAGAATTATAAAAATATCGTTTTCCTCAAAGGTAAGATGGCAATAATATTGATTAAAATGAGAAAAATAAGAGAATATTAAGATAATATCAAAATATTTTTTGAACCAAAATATAGAATAGTCAAGATAAGATTCAAAGCATTCAAATATTTTTATCAAATTATTTATCAAATTTTTTAGAGTACACTAAACGACACGATCATTATTTTTTTTTTATTTATAAGAATCAATATATATTTATTTAGAGGATAAAAAGATAAAGTATACTTTAAAATATTAAGATAAAAAATCACGTAATTTTTCGTATTAATAATAAGATAAAATTTTCAATATTAAAATATTAAGATATGATCAATATTTTTCGTATTAAAATTTTTTTGTATTAATAATATTAAAATATTAAGATAAAAATATTAATAATAAAAAAAATAAATATTTTTCGTATCTAATATTTTCATCAATATTTTGATTAACAAACATTAACTAAACAAATTTCAAGCGCTAAAATATGATCAGAAAAGAAGTCTTACGCACAATGGAAGTAGGACCTATCCCCGGGGCACGCCCATGATTTCAAATAGTAAAGCTCAAATCCATTAGCCATGGCGTTGTGAATGTCCAAGAGGGAAAGGTTTCGGCCACCAAGGAATGGCTCATCCGCAATGGGAACCACCGCTTCCACCGTGCACAATTCCGCTAAATCCGACGTCAACACATAACCTTTCAGGATATACGAATGATTTCGTCTTAAAGGAGTGTAGTAATTGTTGAAACAATTAGAATTAGACCCAGCAGCAGCAAGATCCATGTAGTAGTGATTCACCGTATTTTGTTCTGTCTGCTTTATTGGCCTCTCATGACAGTTCACCAACACTACTACAGGCGAAAATTCGCCGTAATATCCAGAAGTGTAATCTGAAAACAGGTTATCTGGTGGAGAAAAATGAAGAGGAAGAGAGGAGCAATTGCGCCGGTCGATGCGCACGTCCACTACCCGAATGGTGGCAATCGTGTAGTTGATGTTAAGGACGTAATACTTCTCGGATAATAAGTACAATATTGCGCGATTGTTCTCGCAGGCCAATTCGAATTGCTTTTGGCCGCAGCCTTTAGGGTCGTCTTTGAGGCGGAAGGGGTAGCTAATATTGGGAAGGCTTCCGCAGGAAGAATAGCATTCGGATGATGATGATGAGGACTTAGCATCGCTATATGCATAACCAGACCAATATAGGAGGAGAAGGAAAAGAAGGGTTGGATGCCCTGCTGCAATGACAAGGCCTCTAGCGGACATTTTCAGAGAGAGAGAGAGTAGTAAGAGCTTCCAAAAAATCATTCATTGGGAAGTTAGAATGGATTTAGGTTTTTATCACATTAATATAAGTATATAAATAATATAAATTAAATATTTGAATAGTATTATCGTTTTACATGTTTTGTAGACTCACCTTATATCTGTCCAAAATCAATGGACAAAATGATGTGCCCATTTCTCGTGGCGGGTCCATTGACTTTGACTTGACGCGTAATGATTGATTTTGTTCCCCATTACATTATTGGGTGATAGATTCAATCGTTCACATTCTTAACTGCTATATAATATGTAGGAGACGGAATCAGAAAAAATGAATAGAAAAGTGAAAAGCATAGAAAAAAAATTTGGACAACAAAATAACTATTAAAATATAAATAATTATTTAAAATATTAAATTTATTTTATTTAAATGGTATGATACACTCTTAGAAAAATAAAATTATTTGTAATTGAAATTATGGGATAAGACTCATAATTGAAGTAAAACAAAAAAAGAGTTGAATGTCTTTATTCATGGTTAAAGAAAATTTCATGCATTAATATTTTATTGTTATTACTGTTTATGGTACTTTGAACTTATTTAAATAGGTAATATTACTAAATGTTCAGTGATTTCTTATTATTAATAAAATAATTAATATAGCTATAAAAATAAAGGTACCATATACATGAAATTTCTTAAAAAAAGAGGAAGGATTTACAAGAAGCACACTGCTTCTTTTCTTTTCACCAATTTAGGGGGATCTCCAATCTTATTCTTGTAACTCCTCTACTTAGGTTGTTTTTTAAAATATATTAACTTAACAAAAAAATATAATAAAATGATCACATCCATGTTTGGCGTGTGATATCTGCCTTTCTTTTCCACTCATGACTTTTCTTACAATTGAATTGTGGAATCGTGTTTGGGTTGTCTTTTCATCTTCTTTATTGCTCAAATAAATGCTCCTTTTGAAAATTCAAAGTTCACGGATAAATCTGCCAATACTTCCAAAAGCTTTTGTAAACCCTCTCTCCTTTTTAGAGTGCGATTTTGTTCACCCCTTTAACGGGGTGAACGTAACCCCCGTCAGTAGGGTTAAATTTTTTTTTTTTTAAAAAAATAATATTTTATTCTTATATTGAAAATTATAAAA
Organism: Diospyros lotus; assembly: GCF_014633365.1. NCBI lineage: Eukaryota > Viridiplantae > Streptophyta > Magnoliopsida > Ericales > Ebenaceae > Diospyros > Diospyros lotus. The sequence continues at coordinate 45,709,064 of NC_068338.1, read as the reverse complement.
ATTAATCATGTTTTAAAAAAAAAATTATTTTTAATTATTATTTTAAAAAAAAATTATTTTCAACCACTCAAACAAATTAATTACTAAAAACAGTCACTTTTCAGTTTTGATTCAAACAAATTATTTGCCGTTTGATTTCTACTTTCTCTTTCTCACTCATGACTTTTCTTAACAATTGAATAGTAGAATTATGTTTCGATTGTGATTTCACCTTCCTTTTTTAGTTATTACTAAATGTTCCGTGATTTCTATTGAAAGGTAATATTACTAAATGTTCCGTGATTTCTTATTATTAATAAAATAATTAATGTAGCTATAAAAATAAAGGTACCATATACATGAAATTTCTTAAAAAAAGGAAGGATTTACAAGAAGCACACTGCTTCTATTCACCAATTTAGGGGGGTCTCCATTCTTATTCTTCTAACTCCTCTACTTAGGTTGTTTTTTTTAATATATTAACTCCTCTACTCCATTCTTAAAAGAGGAATGATCACATCTGTATTTGCCGTCTGATTTCTGCCTCTCTTTCTCACTCATGACTTTTCTTGACAATTGAATGGTGGAATTATATTTAAATTGTCATTTCACATTCTTTTTTGGTTTTTCTTGCTCAAATGAATGCTTCCTTTGAAAATTCAAAGTCCACGGATAAGTCTACCAATACTTCCAAAAGCTTTTGTACCCCTCCTTTTTAAGTTATTGTCAGTACGTTGTGGACCACTTAGACCTGAAGGTGATTTTTTTTATTTTTATTAAGATTAGGTAAATTTTTTTAAATGAGATTTTTATTAAATAAAAAAAATAACAATTATGTTAATACATGCTTCAAGCAAGACCACAGGGTGAGAAACAACTATCAACATGAAAAAACTACAGGAGGACAACAACAGAAGCTAGTGCACATCCCGAGCCTTACAAAGAAAACAGACTTAAGCACAATTAGCCCAACAATTAAATACGATTGTTATTAACTTAAGAAAAAAGATTAAAATGATCACATTTGTATTTGCCGTGTGATTTCTGTTTCTCTTTCTCACTCACGATTTTTCTTGACAATTGAATGGTAGAATTATGTTTGGATTGTCATTTCATCTTCTTTTTTTTGGTATTTCTTCCTCAAATAAATGCTCCTTTTTAAAATTCAAAGTCCACGGATAAATCTACCAATACTTTCAAAAGCTTTTGAACCCCTCTTTTAAGTTCTTGTCAGGTGACTTTTTTATTTTCATTAAGATTAAGGTTTTTTTTTTTTAAATGGAATTTTTATTAAACAAAAAAAAAGAAAAGAAAAACAATAATCCCAATTTAAGCTCAATATACGATGAGCCTAACAAGCAAAATATTTGTCATTCTTATTGTTAAAATTTCAATTTTATACGTATGATTTTACGTTTTAAAAATTTTCAAACAATTCAAATTCCATTTAAAATTCAATTTGGGATAAAATTTTATAAAATTTTAATTTTATTTGTACAACTTTACGTTTGAGAGACCCTCAAACGATTCAAATTCCATGCAAAATCAAATTTGGGATTGGGTGGTCTATTTATTAATTATCTGTTTATCTTGATTTATTTATGTAGTGAATATTAAATTAAATAAAAATTACAACTTAAATCAGATAAAAAACATTGAAAGCATCATTTAAAAAATTTTAAACTATATTTTACTTTTAAATTGTCAATATTTTGCCTCTATTGCCTATACTAACCTATTAGTTTTTGAGTTATATTTTAGAAATATTATCTTTTGAGCTATAATAAAGAATAATTAGTTTATTAAATAATATTAATTTTTTTATAAAATTATATTATTATAAATATATATTTATAAAAATTAAAAAATATTTTTAATTATCTTTAAAATCTTATTATTTTACAATTCGATTTTATAAATTCTTTTTCAATTTCACTTAAAATCTCAATTTTAACTATCTCAGTTATTCTTTTAAATTGTATTGAAATCACCTTCTTCCATGCTATTAATAAATAATTATTATTTTCTTAAATCCCAAAATGATCTCTTCTCCTCCTTCAATTTAATTACAAAACAATAAAAAAAAAATAAAGCTGGTGGTGCCCGATGGCCGCCACCGCCATCACTTTGGGTGCGATTCAAACCTAAGTTTTTAAATTACGATTCGAACCCCGAAACTTCTCTAAAGTTCAAACCGAATACAATTATCAAACCCAAACTCCACAACTCCAAGCAATTGCAGAAATCTAAACTCGCCTTTGCCTCCCTCATGCCATCGCCGAGACAAGACAAATAGGACTCTATCTACAGAGGAAATGGCCGTCTTCCTACTAAATCTTATAACATTCCTCTTTCTACCACAATTCCAGGCAATTGCAGCAGCAGCACAAGCTCCAGGCAAGTGCAGTGGCTGCTGCGGCGAATGTCTGGTGATCCGGCCGCCGTTCCGTCGTGATGATCATCAGCCTGCTGCAGCAGGAGGCCATGGCTGTGTCTTGCCCCGTTACTATCTTTCCTGTGCCCAGAACCGAACTTGGCTAGAGCTCTCCCTCTCTCTGAAACTTCCTGTCAAGTATATCGACTATGCATCACACGTTATCAGCACTTCTTGTCCTGCTCTTGGCTGCTTTCCTGAACACTTTCCAGACACCATCAATCTGTACGTCTTCTTGTCCCTTCCAATTTGCAGAATATTACAGTGTAACTAACTTCAGCCTCTTCCAGTGTTCATCCACAAAGCCTTCGTATGGTTTCCTTAGTGACCCCGCGACGGTGAGGACAGAAGCAATCGTCAACGACTCTACGTGAAGAAGACGACTGGAAGGGAACTGAGGAAGAAGACAGCAAGAAGAAGACGACGTGGGAGATTTTGTGGAAGACAGCGGGAAGAAGACAGCAATCACGTTTCGATGTCGAGACAATCCAAGGGAAAACTTGGAAAATTTTTGGAATACAATGGTAAATTCAAGCTCGATAATTAGTTAAAGGAGTGCGATTTTGTTCACCCCTTTAACGGGGTGAAGGTAATCCGTCAGCAGAGGTTAAAAAAATAATCATATTTTTTTAAAAAAAATTATTTTTAATTATTTTTTTTAAAAAAATTATTTTCAATCACTCAAATAAATTAATTACTGAAAACAGTCACTTCTCAGTTTTAATCCTGTCAATTATTTTTGTAAGTCTATCATTTTTTTGTAAGTTCTAATTCATCCAATTTTGATCCTGTCATATTTTTTATTAAATTTTTAAAATAAATTTTTTTTTGACAACATAATTATTTTTTTTAAACAGTTTTATAATTTTTCTTAATTAAAAAATTATTTTTTTAACCCAATTACGTTCGCCCCGTTAAAGGGGCGAACAAAATCACACTCTTTTGAGTATAAAACTTAGTATCTTTTTTTCACCGTTAAAACTAGAGTTTCCCATGGTTGCAAACTTGAGAGTCACTTTATTTTTTAAATTATAATATTATTACCATTCATTTGTTAGTCTAATTGAGTATAGAAATTGTCATTTTTCACTTAAATATGTTAAATAAAACCAATTTAGTGACATAATTATTTTATAAATCCTTTAATAATATAATATAATTTATCTAAAAAAATTTAATAAAAACATGTAAATATCATAGTTGAATAACAATTAGAAATGGTGATGGTGGTTTGAACGTCTCGATATCCAACATCCTGTACGTATAGGCAAAATATAAATCTTACAGACTCCATTCCAATCTCAAACCTTAAGCAATAATTGTTTTATAATGTAACTTTACATAATTTAATAATAAATAAGACATTGTCCTCATATTATAAACAACGATACTATAGAAAGTTTTTGTAAGCATCTCCGTCAGGATATCCCAATCAGTCGAACTATTCGAACGAAAATACTTACGGAAGGAGAAAGAATGGAACATACAAAACAAAACTACCCTGACATACATACACAAGATTTAAAATAACAGAAGCGAAACCATATATACATGCATGCACTATGAGTATCTCGCTAGCACAGCGGTCACAAGATAAATAAATAGATACAGACTCTTGTATCGACATACACGAGACTCGAGAAATAACCTGGCACAGCAAGAATAATCGAGTAAATTCTACTCAACCATCAGAGTTGACAGGGACTGACGGGACTGCCTGTACACCATACCGACTCTGCTGCTAAAAGTTGACTCCCTTGCCATGACCCACGCTGCCACTACTTGTAATAATGGAAAGCAAAGTGAGTCGAGAGACTCAGCAAGCATAAGAAAAGAAAGGCTGAAGGCTGATCATATCCAATAGACTCTCCCCAGTATACCAACCCCCAAGCACACACAAGCCATGAGACGCTACCACGCAATAGTATAGCATAATAAAAGCATATACCAGTCATTGGGACCCACACAAGACACATGGCACCCAAATCCCATACCAATCTGCCGTTGCCTGGAAAGGCAACAAGTATCTCCAACAAACCTGCGCGCGCTGTCCCGGGTTGGTGCTCCCGTCACCCGTGTGTCCATGTCGGTACTCTTGACACCCGAGCCATAGGTTCTCTCGGAATGGTCCTCCCGTCCGAGAACTGATAACTACCAATAACCATGCAATGCACATAAAAATGCAATGGCATAGTGAGCATCAACGTGATACATTGGCGCCCATACATCCAGGCATCAGGCCATGCTCCGCCCACATAGTAAACCACACGCGATGCATATGCCCATGCTGGATGCAACTTAACCAAACTAGAATGTCTGTGTCCAAGCATACTCAATAAATGAATATCCCAACATGTAACTCGTACCCATGTGCATATCAAATCATGAACAGTAATATGATGAATTTAATCGTGCAGTAAATCACATACTAGCAGAGCTAGTCAGTAGTGTCCGGCATCGGTCAACGGCCAGTGACTAGGAGTGTCCACCCGACGGTCCACACCAGGGCCGTACGATAGTCTACCCCAACGTCACCAAACAGCCGACCCTTGCCCCACTGCTCGATAGCTCTAACCGAACCATAAATAAACCCGCACGTCTAGGAACCTAGTCCCTAAACTGGTTCAGCATCATTCCCAAAAGGAATGGGGACGGTACAAACTCCCGTAGAAACTCAACAAATAAAACTCTAGAAGTCTCAGATTTAATTTAAATTAAAACAAATGAACAATAATTCAACAAATAAGGCTAGGCGCCGAATTAGAGTAAAGGAGGTGATAAAATACGAGAAATCACGGAGTCTTTCACGGGAATTAAAGATCATGAGCAAAGGGTTAGGCGCTTGCCTTTACACGATTGTTTCCTGCCTTTCTTGCACTCCCGCTGCGAAGTAAAAGGTTTCCCTAGTAATTAATAAAATCATGGCTCACATTAATTAAATCTAACCGTGATATAAATAATTTAGCCATTTAAAATCCCACGTAGACTCACCACAAATAAAATCTCAATAAGTTTCATATTTATTTTAAATTAAATCATGCTCTTAATAATTTAAATTTAAATCGAACAACTAAAAATTCCATAATTAGTTAAACAACTGAAACGAACGAAGGGAGATTAAATAAATTGGCAACGAACGAAGCGTCGCAGAAAGAATAAAGAATTTACCTTTACGAAGATATCCTTAGACTTGTTTTGTCCCAACGCGATAAAAATTATACAAATTGTAACACCTCAATAATTCGCCAAAATTAACAAAATTGGACTCTAAACGAAATTTCAATCGTACAGAATATTAATTACTAGCTTGTCTACTTACCTAACTAATTAAAACTTCGATTAAACTTGATTTAATCTTGATTTCCACCCCAATTCTTCCAATTTTTCGAGCTCGCGCATGCTGTACTATTTTTCCAATTGTTTGTTGCTCTGAAGAAATAAAAGCGCTCGAAATTGAGCTTAAATTAAAGCAAAAATGAGCGGACAGAGGAAGCCACGTGGCAGCCGCTAGGCTGCGCTGGAGGCCACCGCCTAAGGCCCAAAACGATGCCATTTTGGGAGCCATTGGCCGGGAAAAAACAGCAAAAATTCCCCCCAGCGCACGTACCAGGACTCGAACCCGCGTTCCTGCCTTTCTCCTTGCGCCCGCGTGCCAACTGCGCTAGATGCACCTTTATTCTATATCTACACACCATTAATTTTAAAGTAAACCCAATACAGCTTTTAAAAATTACATTAAGACCCTATAACTTCTGAAAATTAATACACACACCCACATCCCATTTTCCTCTTATTACACTTATACCCCCAAAATTCTAAAAATTTCACTAAATTAATTTACTTTTATTTTTCTTTATTTCCATAAATATTCTCAAATAAATTAATTAAATACATAAATAAACATTTTTCTCAAATCTCCAAATATCCAAATAAATTAGCATTTCCTTTTAACCCACAAATATTTAATAATCACCACAAATACAATAATTAATAATTATCAATCAAATAATTTAATTAATTACCTTTAATTCTTTATTTTCCTCAAAACCACATAAATAAATACTTCTTCTTAAATTTTCAAATATTCATTAATGTCATCAAACACTAATTTAAATAATTATTATTTATTTTCAAATTTTGAAATATTACAATTTTCTCTCAATAATAACAATAACAAAAACTTACTCTCTGCTTACATCTAGTTAGTTACAGGGATAACAAGAGAGTTGCTCTATGCTTAATCGAATGTTTATTACAATTAAATATTATTTAAATATTTCATCAATCTATCTAGATTTTTCTTTTTGTAAGGATTATAATAAGATAGAAAATTAATTTAAATATAATACTATGGCCTGCAAACCCATCCCCTACCACCCATTTCAGCTGCAGCAAGGCATAAGCTTGGTGTCCCCACGGGCATAACCCAATAATTAAGGGCGAACACGAATTAAAATCGAAGCAGCCCTTAGACTCTAGTTGTTATATAGACACTATTGGTCCACGTTTAATTTTTGGTCGTTAAGTTTTGTGATTTACTTCATTTACAGTAATCACGGAAGCGAGCTGCGAGAACTCTTAAGGTGAATGATTTCACTTTTTGGAACTTAAGACCTACGCTTGATAAATTTTATTAAATAAAATAAATAGAATGATTACATTTTATAGATTATTAAAAAATAATAATCATTTATATCTTTAATGTATACATTTTTGTATAAAAAATTAATCTTTTTTATTCAAGATATTATTTTATTTATTAAATAAAAAAAATAGGGTTGTTGGGTTGGCCCTCCCAACACGGTCCAACCCGCAGAATGCAGGCCAACCCGTTCAAACTGGTCATGCTCTGCCAATCCAATCACAAGAAGAGAAAAACTTGGTGCAAGGTTATTTGCTAGATAGATTCGGTCCGCGTTGCAGCATAAATTTAGATTTAGACTTTAGAATTTAGGGTTTAAATTTTAGAATTTAAAGTTGCGAGCCCACGAATTCGAAGGTGAATTCCACCAGTGGGTGGCATCTTTGTCTCCTTCTACCATAGGACTTGAGTTGGTTCATAGATGAAACAAGCCAGCCCTGTAAAGACTCTCATATGGATATTTCGATCACCTGAACTACTCGAATGAGAGCTGTAAGCACTCCTGCCCAAATATTTCAACCATTCGAACTATCCGAACGAGAGTATCTACGGAAGAGAAAAAGAATGAACACAAGACCAAAACCACCTTGACATGCATACTCAAAAATGAGAGCAGTGGAAGCAAAGCTAAACACATGCATGCACTACGGGAACACTGCTAGCACAGCGGTCACAAGATCAATAAATGAAAACAGACTCCTGTGCTAACATACATGAGACTCGAGGAATGACCTAGCACAGTAAAAATAATAGAGTAAATCCTACTCAACCATCAGAGTTGACAGGGATTGACAGGACTGCCTGTACACCATACCGACACTGCTGCTAGAAGCTGACTCTCTTGCCCATGGCCCACGCTGCGACTACCTGGAATAATGAAAAGCAAAATGAGTCGAGAGACTCAGCAAGCATAAAGAAAGAAAGACTGAAGGCTGTATAGATCCAATAAGCTCTCCCCCAGAACACCAACCCCCAATCACACACAAGCCATGAGACGTTACTACACAATAGTATAGTATAATGAAAGCACAT